>NC_060953.1:45522132-45525754 GCF_022045245.1 Lucilia cuprina | reverse complement strand
CTATAGACTAGACTATAGACTAGACTATAGACTAGACTATAGACTAGACTATAGACTAGACTATAGACTAGACTAAAGACAAGACTATAGACTAGACTATAGACTAGAAAATAGACTAGACTATAGACTAGAAAATAGACTAGACTATAGACTAGACTATAGACAGACGGGCTGTAGGTATCCTTGAAATCTTTCAAGGATACCTACAGCCCGTACTGATTGGCATGCACGATTTCCACGTACTAAAAACTAAAACTAAACTACACTATAGACTAGACTGTAGACTATACTCTAGACTAGACTATAGACTAGACTATAGACTAGGCTATAGACTAGACTGGACTATAGACTAGACTATAGACTAGACTATAGACTAGACTATAGACTAGACTATAGACTAGACTATAGACTAGACTATAGACTAGACTATAGACTAGACTATAGACTAGACTATAGACTAGACTATAGACTAGACTATAGACTAGACTATAGACTAGACTATAGACTAGACTATAGACTAGACTATAGACTAGACTATAGACTAGACTATAGACTAGACTATAGACTAGACTATAGACTAAACTATAGACTAAACTATAGACTTAACTATAGACTTAACTATAGACTTAACTATAGACTAGACTATAGACCAAACTATAGACTAGACTATAGACTAGACTAAAGACCAGACTATAGACTAGACTATAGATTACACTTTAGACAAGACTATAGAATAGACTAGAGACTAAACTGTAGACTAGACTGTAGACTTTTTTTTGGTACGCAGGAGGTGTGAAATTTTTCAAGGGTACCTACAGCCCGTACTGATAGACTAGACTATAGACTAGACTATAGACTAGACTTTAGACTAGACTATAGACTAGACTACAGACTAGACTATAGACTAGACTACAGACTAGACTACAGACTAGACTATAGACTATAGACTAGACTATAGACTAGACTATAGACTAGACTATAGACTAGACTAGACTATAGACTAGACTATAGACTAGACTATTGACTACACTATAGACTAGACTATATACTAATTTATAAACTAGACTATAGAGTCTATAGTCAACTCCACAGTAATATATATTCTCTAGATTAAAAGTTTTATTTTTTAACTTTTTTTAAAATTTTAATTAAATTATAAAAAAAAAGTTCTAATGTAATGGGAAAAACTATTTATTAAATTGAAAAACAAAAACATTTCCTAGATTTCGTTTAATCAAATAATTTAATACAAAAACATTTAAATTTATTGCTACAAATACCTCCATTAAACATTTGATGATTTCTATTGTTATTATTAGATTACTTCATAATTGTATTTTAATTTAAACGTATTAAATAAATAACTAAAATATAATTTAAGTTAATAAAATAAATATTTATGGAAGTTTTTATATTAATAATCGTTTACTATAAAAACTTCTAGATCTGTGTAACCAAAACATTTGCAATTTAGCTAGAACTTTCGGGTAGTATTTCACCTATTATTTAATGGGAATGTAGTGGAAGCAACTGATACTTCAATCTTATATAAATTTATCAATTAGTAGCACAACTTGTACCAAAATTTAAAATTTTTAAATGGGTACAAACATTTCAAAATCAAAAATAATACCAACAGCCGCAGTATACTTTTAGGGTTAAAAAAAAATATATAAATAAAGAAAAGAACTAAAGGCAAGAATTTCAAAGACCTTCTTTCATTGTCGCCAGATGTGGGGATTTGTATCCAAATTGGGGATTTCAAGTTTTGTATGTATGTAATCCAATGAAATAAGTTAATACATAAATTACTCAATTATAAATGACTAGCATACCCTGGGTGCTTCGCTACCCTAACTTTAATTAAATACGTACAAAATTTTGTTTACTTTTAAAGAAAATTAAAATTGATTAAATATTTTTTTAATGCTTCAGTTTTATACGTTCAATATCACGTGATTAAATTCGCATTCAGTAAGGAACTTGTATTTTTAGTTTCATTCATTTAGCTTCCATTTAGTAACAAAAGTGGAATAAATTTTACCTAAGTGGAAAGTACTAATAAAAAGAGTACGAATTTTTCCCTTTTCGCTTAGAAATATACTTTTTCGAGAATTAAGTTTACAAAATGTTCCGCATATAAATCTATATATCACAGATAAAACTCAAACGATTCAAATCTGCATTCATTTGTTCTAGAAAAATAGAGCTTTCAAAAAGTAATATACAATTTACTTGAATTTGGTCCTATACAGGCCTTAGTACTCGAATTCGAAAATAATATTTATTATTTTGTGTGAGAAAGTTAACTGCTTTCCCAAATTTTATAAAAAAAGACTCAATGAGTTTAAATATAAAATTAAAATCCCGTTTTTTCCCTTTTTTGGTACTTTTTTCCCCAGTGAAA
This sequence comes from Lucilia cuprina, assembly GCF_022045245.1. NCBI lineage: Eukaryota > Metazoa > Arthropoda > Insecta > Diptera > Calliphoridae > Lucilia > Lucilia cuprina. The sequence continues at coordinate 45,523,347 of NC_060953.1, read as the reverse complement.
TATCAAAAATTTTTTTACAATAAATATTACAGAGTTAGTCTGTAATTTAATAGGAATAATTCAATAAACCGAAAAAGTTTTCTTAATGTGCTAAAAAAAAGTACCAAAAATTCACTTTTCTCCCTTTTGCACCCAAAAAGGGCTAAATTTTAAAAAAGTACGAAACAGGTGTCTCCTAATTTTTGGAGATGTATTCAACACATTTACAAAAGTTGTATTTTGTTTAATAGTTAAAAAGTTATAAAGGGCCACAAAAGGTACCAAAATCACCTTTGTTACACATTTTCAAAAAAGTACAGACACCCATCTGCTTATTTTAATAGTAGATACATGTGCATTTAAATTTTTTTTCTATCACTAATATTACCCCTAAATGTACAAATTTCCAAAAATCCCTCCTTAGTGGATCTATATATCTAAAAACAAGTCTTCTGTCAAAATTTCATGATTCTAGGTTCAGCCCAAACGGCTGAACCTAGAATCATGAAATCATGAAATCATGATGAATCAGTCAGTCAGTAACGCTACGCTTTTATATATATGGACTACTTTTAAAATATATAAAATTTATAAAAATTAAATAGGTTAAAATAGAAAGTAGTTGACTGGTGGAGGGTATTTAAGATTAGGTCCAACTAGCTACTGGCTACATGATGACGCAGTTTGTAAGACATGTCTCAGCTATATTCAATGTAACGTTTTTTAGAAAAACTTGGGATTTCAATTTATGGAGATTTTTAGCGTAATATTGGCACCTTAAACCTGTAACGATTTTCCACCATACTTTTATATCCTTCATTAGGCAAAATATGAGTGTAATGATTTTTTTAAAAATCTATCGCAGAGCCCAAAAATAATATTTATTTTGGAACCTGTAGATGTAATAAAAGGGTCCAGAAGAGAGAACCTAGGAATATGAAATTTTCCAAAAAAATATTTCAAGTACAAGCAAATCATAATTCGATTTTTAAAGTCCCGAGTATTATTTAAATTGGTAGTTTTTTTGGGGATTTTCAATGTTGACGTTGTATTGATCAGGAGTCTTGATTATGTTTTTACTACAATTAAAAATAAGACCTTTAGGATAGCAATCTATTTATCTATCAATCTATCTATCAACCTATCTATTTATCTATTTATCTATCCATCTATCTATCAATCTATCTATCTATCTATCTATCTATCTATCTATCTATCTATCTATATATATATATA
>NC_060953.1:45425224-45522032 GCF_022045245.1 Lucilia cuprina | reverse complement strand
TAAACTATAGACTAGACTATAGACAAGACAATAAACTAGATTATAGACAAGACAATAGACAAACAATAGACTAGACAATAGACTAGACTATAGACTAGACTATAAACTCTACTATAGACTAGACTATAGACTAGACTATAGACTAGACTGTAAACTAGAATATAGACTAGACTATAAACTAGACTATAGGCTAGACTAAAGACTAAACTATAGATTAGGCTATAGACTAGACTAAAGACTAGACTATAGACTAGACTATATACAAGACTATATACAAGACTATAGACAAGACTATAGACAAGACTATAGACTAGACTATAGACTAGACTATAAACTAAACTATAGACTAGACTATAAACTAGACTATAGACAAGACAATAGACAAACAATAGACAAACAATAGACAAACAATAGACAAACAATAGACAAACAATAGACAAACAATAGACAAACAATAGACAAACAATAGACTAGACAATAGACTAGACTATAGACTAGACAATAGACTAGACTATAGACTATATTATAAACTAGACTATAGACTAGACTATAGGCTAGACTAAAGACTAGACTATAGACTAGACTAGAGATTAGGCTATAGACTAGACTATAGATTAGACTATAGACTAGACTATAGACAAAACTATAGACAAGACTATAGTCAAGACTATAGACAAAACTATAGACAAGACTATAGACAAGACTATAGACAAAACTATAGACAAGACTATAGACAAGACTATAGACTAGACTATAGACTATACTATATACTAAACTATAGACTAGAATAGACTTGACTATAGACTAATATAAACCAGACTATAGACTAGACTATAAACTGAACTATAGACTGGACTTCCTAATTATTAAACTAAATGAATTTTTTAATTTTTATTTTCATAAAAACTTTGATATATTTAAATTTGATTATTAAATTAAATATTGTTTAAATAAATTTAATACACACACACTTAACAACTAAAACAATAGCTAAAAGTAAACATTATAAATAAATAATTTCATAACATTTCAAATATTAAACATCACGCCATTTTTTTTTTTTTAATGTCCCTTAAAACACCTACTTTTTCCCCAAACTCTGTTGATTCCAATTAGTGTTATATGTCTGTAAAGTTGGTCTGATATTATAGGGATTTGAGAGTGTATTATAAGGATCATAATTATAATGGTTATTAAAATAAGTATTATAAGGATAAGTAGCATATTGATCTATGATAAAAGGCCAAATACGTATTTTCTTATAATCCACTTGATTATATGAATTTGAACCATAGGGATTGCCATAAGCATATGGTGAGGGTGTTGTATGAGTTTGAACATTTAAATCGGAAAATGTAGGACTTAAATTTAATGGCGGTCTATAGGTTATGTAACTGTTGTAATTATAGTTGTTGGGATAATCCGGAACAACTTGGGCTGGTATAAGCTAGAAAAATAAATCAGAAATATATATGAAAAAAAATAAAATTTATAATTTGAATTCAACTCACCTTTAACACAGCTGTTATTATAAACAATATTAAAATTAAAAACATTGTTGTTGCTATTTTCAACCGTTTTGTTGTAAATTTAAAACAATACTAATAAACAATTTCCAGTTTATTGTTATTTATATATACAAATGCTGTTTAATTTTTTTAGGTGTTAATGAAAAACCATTTTCGGCATTGAACTTGAACCAAAGGGAATCACAACACATATTTTCACTTGATATCTATTGTTTTTCCATAAAATAAAATATCTGAATCATTTATCATCGTCACCTGTTTTTGCACCATTTAATTAGAATTGGGGCTTTTATTTTGGTTTAAAGTACTATCGTATTGTACTTTTATTAAGTTAATAGCCGATAATGAGTTTTTATTAAAACAAATTGGAACACATTTCACAATTTAATAAAATTGTAATTATGATTTTTTTGTTTATTTACAAAATATGTAGGCTTATAAAATTATATTAACAAATTAACATTTATCTGTCCAGTCTATTAGACAATTAAACCAAAAATTTTAGTTGAGTGCAAATTTGTAAATTGTAATTATTCACAAATACTTAAATAAATTAAGTATTTATTGAATGAATTAATTCTATAAATAAATAACAAATTTTGTAACCTTAATGCTTAAATAAATCTAACATATCAACTTCTTGGTCAAGGCCTAAATCATTTTCAGATTTTTCTCAAGGGTAAAAAATCCACCCTTCTTTTCGTTGCTTTTACAACATAAAACTTGATCGTAGACTAAACTGGACTATACAATAGACCAGACTAAAGTATAAACACGACTATAGACTATAGAATAGCCTAGAATCTACTAAAGACAATATTATAGACTAGACTATGAATTAGACTACAGACTGGACTGTTGACTTAATTATAAACTAGACTATACTATATACTATCCTATGAAGTAGACTATAGACTAGACTATAGACCACACTATAAACTACACTATAGACTAGACTGTAGACTATACTCTAGACTAGACTATAGACTAGACTATAGACTAGACTATAGACTAGACTATAGACTAGACTATAGACTAGACTATAGACTAGACTATAGACTAGACTATAGACTAGACTATAGACTAGACTATAGACTAGACTATAGACTAGACTATAGACTAGACTATAGACTAGACTATAGACTAGACTATAGACTAGACTATAGACTAGACTATAGACTAGACTATAGACTAGACTATAGACTAGACTATAGACTAGACTATAGACTAGACTATAGACTAGGCTATAGACTAGACTATAGACTAGACTATAGACTAGACTATAGACTAGACTATAGACTAGACTATAGACTAGACTATAGACTAGACTATAGACTAGACTATAGACTAGACTATAGACTAGACTATAGACTAGACTATAGACTAGACTATAGACTAGACTATAGACTAGACTATAGACTAGACTATAGACTAGACTATAGACTAGACTATAGACTAGACTATAGACTAGACTATAGACTAGACTATAGACTAGACTATAGACTAGACTATAGACTAGACTATAGACTAGACTATAGACTAGACTATAGACTAGACTATAGACTATAGACTAGACTATAGACTAGACTATAGACTAGACTATAGACTAGACTATAGACTAGACTATAGACTAGACTATAGACTAGACTATAGACTAGACTATAGACTAGACTATAGACTAGACTATAGACTAGACTATAGACTAGACTATAGACTAGACTATAGACTAGACTATAGACTAGACTATAGACTAGACTATAGACTAGACTATAGACTAGACTATAGACTAGACTATAGACTAGACTATAGACTAGACTATAGACTAGACTATAGACTAGACTATAGACTAGACTATAGACTAGACTATAGACTAGACTATAGACTAGACTATAGACTAGACTATAGACTAGACTATAGACTAGACTATAGACTAGACTATAGACTAGACTATAGACTAGACTATAGACTAGACTATAGACTAGACTATAGACTAGACTATAGACTAGACTATAGACTAGACTATAGACTAGACTATAGACTAGACTATAGACTAGACTATAGACTAGACTATAGACTAGACTATAGACTAGACTATAGACTAGACTAAAGACAAGACTATAGACTAGACTATAGACTAGAAAATAGACTAGACTATAGACTAGAAAATAGACTAGACTATAGACTAGACTATAGACAGACGGGCTGTAGGTATCCTTGAAATCTTTCAAGGATACCTACAGCCCGTACTGATTGGCATGCACGATTTCCACGTACTAAAAACTAAAACTAAACTACACTATAGACTAGACTGTAGACTATACTCTAGACTAGACTATAGACTAGACTATAGACTAGGCTATAGACTAGACTGGACTATAGACTAGACTATAGACTAGACTATAGACTAGACTATAGACTAGACTATAGACTAGACTATAGACTAGACTATAGACTAGACTATAGACTAGACTATAGACTAGACTATAGACTAGACTATAGACTAGACTATAGACTAGACTATAGACTAGACTATAGACTAGACTATAGACTAGACTATAGACTAGACTATAGACTAGACTATAGACTAGACTATAGACTAAACTATAGACTAAACTATAGACTTAACTATAGACTTAACTATAGACTTAACTATAGACTAGACTATAGACCAAACTATAGACTAGACTATAGACTAGACTAAAGACCAGACTATAGACTAGACTATAGATTACACTTTAGACAAGACTATAGAATAGACTAGAGACTAAACTGTAGACTAGACTGTAGACTTTTTTTTGGTACGCAGGAGGTGTGAAATTTTTCAAGGGTACCTACAGCCCGTACTGATAGACTAGACTATAGACTAGACTATAGACTAGACTTTAGACTAGACTATAGACTAGACTACAGACTAGACTATAGACTAGACTACAGACTAGACTACAGACTAGACTATAGACTATAGACTAGACTATAGACTAGACTATAGACTAGACTATAGACTAGACTAGACTATAGACTAGACTATAGACTAGACTATTGACTACACTATAGACTAGACTATATACTAATTTATAAACTAGACTATAGAGTCTATAGTCAACTCCACAGTAATATATATTCTCTAGATTAAAAGTTTTATTTTTTAACTTTTTTTAAAATTTTAATTAAATTATAAAAAAAAAGTTCTAATGTAATGGGAAAAACTATTTATTAAATTGAAAAACAAAAACATTTCCTAGATTTCGTTTAATCAAATAATTTAATACAAAACATTTAAATTTATTGCTACAAATACCTCCATTAAACATTTGATGATTTCTATTGTTATTATTAGATTACTTCATAATTGTATTTTAATTTAAACGTATTAAATAAATAACTAAAATATAATTTAAGTTAATAAAATAAATATTTATGGAAGTTTTTATATTAATAATCGTTTACTATAAAAACTTCTAGATCTGTGTAACCAAAACATTTGCAATTTAGCTAGAACTTTCGGGTAGTATTTCACCTATTATTTAATGGGAATGTAGTGGAAGCAACTGATACTTCAATCTTATATAAATTTATCAATTAGTAGCACAACTTGTACCAAAATTTAAAATTTTTAAATGGGTACAAACATTTCAAAATCAAAAATAATACCAACAGCCGCAGTATACTTTTAGGGTTAAAAAAAAATATATAAATAAAGAAAAGAACTAAAGGCAAGAATTTCAAAGACCTTCTTTCATTGTCGCCAGATGTGGGGATTTGTATCCAAATTGGGGATTTCAAGTTTTGTATGTATGTAATCCAATGAAATAAGTTAATACATAAATTACTCAATTATAAATGACTAGCATACCCTGGGTGCTTCGCTACCCTAACTTTAATTAAATACGTACAAAATTTTGTTTACTTTTAAAGAAAATTAAAATTGATTAAATATTTTTTTAATGCTTCAGTTTTATACGTTCAATATCACGTGATTAAATTCGCATTCAGTAAGGAACTTGTATTTTTAGTTTCATTCATTTAGCTTCCATTTAGTAACAAAAGTGGAATAAATTTTACCTAAGTGGAAAGTACTAATAAAAAGAGTACGAATTTTTCCCTTTTCGCTTAGAAATATACTTTTTCGAGAATTAAGTTTACAAAATGTTCCGCATATAAATCTATATATCACAGATAAAACTCAAACGATTCAAATCTGCATTCATTTGTTCTAGAAAAATAGAGCTTTCAAAAAGTAATATACAATTTACTTGAATTTGGTCCTATACAGGCCTTAGTACTCGAATTCGAAAATAATATTTATTATTTTGTGTGAGAAAGTTAACTGCTTTCCCAAATTTTATAAAAAAAGACTCAATGAGTTTAAATATAAAATTAAAATCCCGTTTTTTCCCTTTTTTGGTACTTTTTTCCCCAGTGAAATATCAAAAATTTTTTTACAATAAATATTACAGAGTTAGTCTGTAATTTAATAGGAATAATTCAATAAACCGAAAAAGTTTTCTTAATGTGCTAAAAAAAAGTACCAAAAATTCACTTTTCTCCCTTTTGCACCCAAAAAGGGCTAAATTTTAAAAAAGTACGAAACAGGTGTCTCCTAATTTTTGGAGATGTATTCAACACATTTACAAAAGTTGTATTTTGTTTAATAGTTAAAAAGTTATAAAGGGCCACAAAAGGTACCAAAATCACCTTTGTTACACATTTTCAAAAAAGTACAGACACCCATCTGCTTATTTTAATAGTAGATACATGTGCATTTAAATTTTTTTTCTATCACTAATATTACCCTAAATGTACAAATTTCCAAAAATCCTCCTTAGTGGATCTATATATCTAAAAACAAGTCTTCTGTCAAAATTTCATGATTCTAGGTTCAGCCCAAACGGCTGAACCTAGAATCATGAAATCATGAAATCATGATGAATCAGTCAGTCAGTAACGCTACGCTTTTATATATATGGACTACTTTTAAAATATATAAAATTTATAAAAATTAAATAGGTTAAAATAGAAAGTAGTTGACTGGTGGAGGGTATTTAAGATTAGGTCCAACTAGCTACTGGCTACATGATGACGCAGTTTGTAAGACATGTCTCAGCTATATTCAATGTAACGTTTTTTAGAAAAACTTGGGATTTCAATTTATGGAGATTTTTAGCGTAATATTGGCACCTTAAACCTGTAACGATTTTCCACCATACTTTTATATCCTTCATTAGGCAAAATATGAGTGTAATGATTTTTTTAAAAATCTATCGCAGAGCCCAAAAATAATATTTATTTTGGAACCTGTAGATGTAATAAAAGGGTCCAGAAGAGAGAACCTAGGAATATGAAATTTTCCAAAAAAATATTTCAAGTACAAGCAAATCATAATTCGATTTTTAAAGTCCCGAGTATTATTTAAATTGGTAGTTTTTTTGGGGATTTTCAATGTTGACGTTGTATTGATCAGGAGTCTTGATTATGTTTTTACTACAATTAAAAATAAGACCTTTAGGATAGCAATCTATTTATCTATCAATCTATCTATCAACCTATCTATTTATCTATTTATCTATCCATCTATCTATCAATCTATCTATCTATCTATCTATCTATCTATCTATCTATCTATCTATATATATATATATATATATATATATATATATATATATATATATCTATTTATCTATCCATCTATCTATCTATCTATCTATATATCTATCTATCTATATATCTATCTATCTATCTATCTATCTATCTATCTATCTATCTATCTATCTATCTATCTATCTATCTATCTATCTATCTATCTATCTATCTATCTATCTATCTATCTATCTATCTACCTATCTATCTATCTATCTATCTATCTATCTATCTATCTATCTATCTATCTATCTACCTATCTATCTATCTATCTATCTATCTATCTATCCATCTATCTATCTATCTATCTATCTATCTATCTATCTATCTATCTATCTATCTATCTATATATCTATCTATCTATCTATCTATCTATCTATCTATCTATCTATATATCTATATATCTATATATCTATATATCTATCTATCTATCTATCTATCTATCTATCTATCTATCTATCTATTTATCTATCTATCTATCTATCTATCTATCTATCTATCTATCTATCTATCTATCTATCTATCTATCTATCTATCTATCTATCTATCTATCTATCTATCTATCTATCTATCTATCTATCTATCTATCTATCTAATGTTGTGTTACGTATACGTAACCAATATACAATAATGGGTTAATAATAAATAATTGATTTTTGTAAAATAATGTTATTTCTAAACAAGGGGAACAATGTTGTTTATTTCGTAAAGTAAATTGTTAAATTTCTTTCTGACGTCAGTTATGAAATAACAATTTAATTGCATTTGTGCCAAAAAATAAACAACAATGAAATAATATGTATTTTAGAAAAGTCATGTTTTTTACCTAAAATAATGTTACATATTATTTAATTTGTAGCAAAACCTATTGCACAACACTTCTCGGACAACCGCCTTGTAAGATTAAATTTATGTTTTGTATTTTGCCCCATTATACGTAACAAATAATGATTTTTATTCTAGTTTTCTGACATCTTTTCATAACCTCTTTTACACACGAAATATTTATTGTTATTAATTGAATTTATAGAAAAACACTTTAGTTATTAAATAGTTTAACATTAATTTGTAACAAAACCTTTTCCTTTTTTAATTATTTTTCTGGAAAAATATAGGGAAAATTTTCTATCATATGATTTTTATTTTTTAAACACACGAGAATTAGCAACAACACAACTGCGTTGAAAAAAATCTATTCACTACTTCTCCCTCTCTTTTTAACTTAACACATACAATGGTTTACTTCATGTTTCTTCACCCTCTCTCTCTCTCTAGCTATCTCTTTCACATTTTGCCGACATGAGTGAAAAAAACGTACAAAATGATGGTTATGCAACCACTGCCGCCATGTAACCAAACTTTCTTTAGCCGGAATTTTTCTTCAATGAATAGAACTTTTATGTAATTTTTTTAAGGATTTTTTTTCGTAATTTTATTTGGATTTTTTATTCACTTTTAGTTTGAATATTGTATTATTTTATATAACTTCATCTTCACTTATGCAAACTCGTTTGAAACGAACATTTTACAAATACAAATAATTTTAATGACGACTTTCACACAATGTGGAGTGCGTGCATTGTGGAGCTATTTTAGTTGTTTGGAAAAAACACATTCTTAGAATAGAATAATTGTTAAATATTTAGATGTTGGTTGATCTTATAGTTTTAGAGTTGTTGTTGTTGTATATGGTGCTTAGGCAGCTTCCTTAGCAAGACGTTCGGCCTTTTCGACGACTTCTTCGATGGGGCCAACCATGTAGAAAGCGACTTCGGGAAGGTGATCGTATTCACCAGCCAAGATCTTGGTGAAGCCCTTGATGGTTTCTTCGAGAGGGACCAATTTACCGGCATGACCGGTGAAAACTTCAGCGACTTGGAAAGGTTGGGACAAGAAACGTTGGATCTTACGGGCACGAGCGACGGTCAATTTGTCTTCTTCAGACAATTCATCCATACCCAAGATAGCAATGATATCTTGAAGGGACTTGTAATCTTGCAAGATCTTTTGGACACCACGGGCAACGTTGTAGTGCTCTTGACCAATGATGTTGGGGTCCATGATACGGGAGGTGGAATCGAGAGGATCCACAGCAGGGTAGATACCCAATTCAGCGATGGCACGGGACAATACGGTAGTGGCGTCCAAGTGAGCGAATGTGGTGGCTGGGGCAGGATCAGTCAAATCGTCAGCAGGTACATAAATAGCCTGGACAGAGGTGATGGAGCCCTTCTTGGTGGTGGTAATACGTTCCTGCATAGAACCCATATCAGTGGCCAAAGTGGGTTGGTAACCTACAGCGGAGGGGATACGACCCAACAAGGCAGATACTTCAGAACCGGCCTGAGTGAAACGGAAAATGTTGTCAATGAAAAGCAATACATCTTGACCTTCTTGATCACGGAAGTATTCGGCAACGGTCAAACCAGTCAAAGCGACACGGGCACGGGCGCCTGGGGGTTCGTTCATTTGACCGTAGACAAGAGCTACCTTGGAGGTCTTGTCCTTAAGGGAAATGACACCGGATTCAATCATTTCATTGTACAAATCGTTACCTTCACGGGTACGTTCACCGACACCGGCGAATACGGAGTAACCACCATGGGCCTTGGCGACGTTGTTGATAAGTTCCATAATCAATACGGTCTTGCCGACACCAGCACCACCGAAGAGACCGATCTTACCACCCTTAGCGTAGGGGGCGAGCAAATCGACGACCTTGATACCGGTAACCAAGATTTCTTGTTCGACGCTCATGTCCACGAATTCGGGGGCTTCAGCGTGAATGGGGGCGGTCTTGTCGGTAGGGATGGGACCACGTTCATCGATGGGTTCACCGATAACGTTGATGATACGGCCCAAAGTTTCGGCACCAACGGGAATACGGATTGGGTAGCCAGTGTCCAAGACTTTTTGGCCACGAACCAAACCTTCAGTACCGTCCATAGCAATGGTACGTACGGTGTTTTCTCCCAAATGCTGGGCGACTTCCAAGACCAAACGAGGGCTACGGTTATCGACTTCCAAGGCGTTCAAAATTGGGGGCAATTGATCCTCGAATTGGACATCGACGACGGCACCAATAACGGCCACAATTTTGCCATTTCCAGCGGCAGCAGCCTTAGCGGCAGCCTTGGCATACTCACGTTGAGATTGGGCAAGTAGTGATATAACTTTCTTGTCCGACCTATTAAGGGCCGAGCGTACAGCAGTGAACATTTTTAATAGATTTTTCTTATTAATGCCCTTTTAAAAATGAATTAGTTGAACGCGCTCCTAAAAGTAAGTAAAATTTTATAATTTTTATCAAGTTTAACACAATTATTTTCTAGAAAATTTAACTAAGAAAATTTTTTCACACACCAACTTCTTATGCACTCACCGATTACGAAACAGCTAATTTTTTGCAGGCAATGTGGCCGTCTTCGTTTTCAATGTACAGGGCAGTGTTACCGAATGTAGAATTCACCTTCGTTCTTATTTTACCGTTTTTCTGATGTTCGAAATAAAATCCCTTTCAATCACAATGGCCTGACATTTCGAAAATGTTGCCAGAGGGGTTGACTAGTAACACGGTTGTATTTTTAAAAGGCAGACATATAACAGGTTAGGTTTTTAAAAGAATTTTTATTTTCAATTTTTTATGTAATTTTAAATAAATATTATTTGAGGGCATTTTATTAATTAAAATAACTTAGTTAAAAGAGTATTTGAGTATAAATTATATATTGAACGTAAATTAAATAGATTTATATATTTTATAACGATAGTAATTTTGGATAGTAGAATAGGTTTCTATATAAAAAAAAGGTTGATTTAAAAAGAGAGTACAGGCGGTGGTAATCCCGATATCATTACTAATGCATTAGTTAATTACGATTAAGTGATTTTCGGAAGTAAACTTTATATGGAAGCTTTAACTAGTAATACATCGATCCGATTTTAGTTGGTTTGTTTTACGATTTTCATTAATGTTATGTATATTTCAATAATATACCAATAATCTGGAGGAAGTTTTTGGGAAAAAATTGCAGATTCGAATCTGCTTTAAGCATACATACATACATACATACATACATACATACATACATACATACATACATACATACATACATACATACATACATACATACATACATACATACAAACATACGGACAGACAGATAAATATGGCTAATCGACTGCTATTTTTCTTTATATTTTTGCTTTTTTAAATTAATTACAAAATTATTTATTATTATGCGCATTGAATGTCATTTTGTTTATCTCTACATTATTCGTGTGTGTTTATGGCTAAAAGTCTTAAACATGACATTTAATATATCATAACATTAAATATGAAGCTTTTCTTTATCTTGCCATCACATCATATCAACCCATCTGGCAGCATTACCTTTACATTGACACAATTCACAATTATATTTGCGAAAATATTTTCCCTTACAAATTCCCCTTATAAACAGGGTTGTATTGCACAAAAATCAATATGGCGCCGCGCCAGGTACTGTATAAATAAAACCTACTTTTGAAAACAACATTCCATATATAAAAATAAAATATGGATTCCCAAGAGAATTTTGATAAAATCACGAATGCTATTAATGAAACATACGAAAATATTTTACACGAAGTCTGTCATGTGCCGAGAGTAATGAATTTGACCGACTTCTACGGCATGTACGAAAGGGAAGAAAAGGCCATAGATGAAAAATACGATAATGTACCAAAGGTTACTCCCACCATTGAACTATTTGCAGAAGTTTTCAAAAAACTTGATGAGTATCCAGCCAACTTGCAAAAGCCCAAGAAACCACCACCTATGCGTGAACGTCTAAATTCTACCATATCGAAATCGTCTCCCACTCTAAATGATTCCACTGGTTCAAGTACTTCAAGTCAAAATAAAGAAAATTCCCTTAGTTTGTTTAATTTGCATAAGATTGAGACTGATGTGCCCACTGCCTCGGAAACTTTAAGCAGTTTTGTAAAGTTCCAAAAGCAATTAAAGTTATTAAATAACGAAATAATGCAGCAGGAGCTAGACAAGGAATATGCTCAGAAATTAAAGCAGTTAAATGTATTTGCCCAACAGCTAGAGAAAATATTGCCAACAGAAAAGGTGGGCAAATGCGCTATATCACCCGAAGAGGAATCCACTTTAGAGGATTTGGCTAATAGAATGGATGATCTTAACTTTATACGAGCCCATCAGGATATCTTGCAGAATGGTCCAAACAATAGTATTCCAGCAAAATTGGAAAATTTAGTGGATGTTTTATCTTATTGTGTACTAGCGATTAATAATTTTAATATAAATTAATTTATTTTTTTAAAAGCTTAGCAATTAAATGTTATAAACTAAAAACAATCCTCGTCCTCAGTATCATAAGCGTTATTGATCTCAAGTTCTAAGTTTTCCAGTTCAACACGCATTTGTTGTATAGTATCCCATATGGCTAATAATTTTATTATATTACAGCCCAAAAATTCCGTCCTTTGCTCGGCTGCTTCTAAATACTCTTCAAAATTACGCCGCTCGTTAGCTGGACCACAGCCATTTAATAGATTCATAAATTTGTCCACAATACGGGTCAAGGCATTTACAGTTTCCTTATTATAGGTGTAGGGAGTAGAATTATTATCGCTTGTAGCTGGCTTAAGACTTCTGGAAGCTTCTATTTGTAGTAAAGCATTATTTGACTTGTCCAAAACATCCGTAATGGCAGCAGTTTGTGTTTTTTGAGAATATCGTGTAGTTTCTGAAAAAAATCAAATTTAGAGATTATATTTTCTTAATTAGTTTATTTAAGCTTACTTAGCTCATTTAGCATTTTACTAATTAAACATTTATCCAAATACATGATTTTTTCTTAAAATTTGTAATATTTTCTCTTGTTATTGATGTTGTTTTTGCAGGCGGTAGTTTTTTTAAATTATGACATTTAAACAAATATTACCAGATTTTTAAGCAAATTTGTGTGTTTGTTATTAAAGTTACCATATGGAATTTTTTGTGATTTCGTATTATAATTCACAATAAGCTCTTGTATATGTCAAGCTGTCAAAGTAATTTACCGCTAGAAAAAGATAAACCTTGAAATGCCGCATTTTTTAATATTCTTAAGTGTTTGTGAAAAAAATAGTGTAAAATGTGTTTTAATTAGTTTATTTTGTGAAATATGTGATTATTGTACAATGTTTGTTACATTTAGTGTGTTTCCAGAAGAATTTTAGAAGGTAGGTGCAAAAAACATGGCTACAAAAAGTTGTCGGTGGTAAATTTCTTATCTAGGGAAGATTCACTTTTAAATTTCATCAAAACCATAATTACTTCGCTTAAGAATATAAAATTTTGCCAGACAGTCGAAATTTCTTGTATTTGCAATGGAATTGCAAAAACAAAGCATTTTATAGATACCTATAACAAAACGTATATCAGGTGGGTGTTGGTAACTTCCATTCTCTCTTTGAAATATTTAAACCGGCTTTGCAGGCAAATATCCCTAATATATTGTCCATTTCTAAAAATCAATTGAACGAAAATATTCATTAACTAAAAAACTTGTCCTCTGGTAGGTCAGTGTTGTAGTCTATTAGGCCGGCGGTCGTGGTTTCGATTCCCACTTGAGACATTAGTTAGGGGACGCACAAAAAGTATTTTTTGCAAACAAATATCATAATATGAAATTCGGAGAAGTTAAAACTAACTCGATCTGTATAGAATATATTCGGAGAAATTCGATTTTTTCTTAAAAATTTAATATTTAAGCAAAAAACGTATTTCCGGCTAGTTTGTTTGAAATATTAATTGTATAGTTAAAGACCGATTAGTTTCTGAAAAATGGAATCTACGGTTTTCTATAATGAAGTTTTCAATATTTGTAGTAATTGCCTAATATAAAAGACGACTATACGTTAGCTTTTTGAGGCAGTCGGCCATTCAACTGACACACTAGGGTCCTAATGGTCCCGTTGTAACGGATTCTGCAAAATAACCTGCAAGCTATGGGACATTACATGTCTGTGATTTTCATGGTATTAAACCAGCCAGAAGTGCGAATGAACGATTCTATCTTATAAACGCTATATTAAATAGAGCCACAAGTTCATTAGAGTGCCAAAAAACTCGGCATGGCAGAGAAAGTATTCTATGTTTATACCCTACACCACTATAGTGGGGAGGGTATTATACGTTTGTGCTGATGTTTGTAACATACAAAAATATTGGTCCAATACCCACCTTAAAGTATACCGATCGATTCAGAATCATTTTTTGAGTCGATTAAGACATGTCCGTCCGTCCGTCCGGCTGGCTGTCCATGTAAACCTTGTGCGCAAGGTACAGGCCGCAATTTTCAAGATAATTTGATGAAATTTGGACCAAGCATGTGTTTTGGCACAAGGACGAAGCCTATTGAAAATAGTTGAAATCGGTCCATTATTTCACCTAGCCCCCATACAACCGTACCTCCCGTTTTGAACTTTTTATGCTATAATTACGTCAAATATTCTTCTATCTCTCTAAAAATTGGCACAAATAAGTTTTATATAAGTATAAATGATACTGCAGATTTTCGAAAGGATCGGCCTATATTTGACCCTAGCCCTCATACAAACCCCCCTTCAAAAAATGACTTAAACGTCTAAATTGACTTGTAACCATTTGTATCGCAATGAAACTCAACAAAACTAACTGTTATTTAGAAATATATCCTTTTCCCAAATTTACCGAGGATCGGCCCATATATGACCTATATAAAGCCTCATTTAGAAATTTTAGTTTTTTATCAATAAATGGCTTAAATATTTTGGAATTATGGTAATATTCAACAGTTTCTTTACAAAAAATAAAAATTTTATAAAAGTAATAATTGTAAAAATATACTCATGGTGTAAGGTATCATATGGTCGGCCATGCCCGACTATACTTTCCTACTTGTTTTCTCTTCATTCTCATTTTGACATTTCATTGTATGAAATATTTAGTCTTCTCGCATGCGCACATATAGTACACTGCTGTTAGGATGTCTAACCTAGAAAGTCCAATCAAACAAAGACCTTCGCTTATCATAGAGAGGCGAGATTATTCTAGATGTTGAACAGTTAATCCGTGACATCCTGGTCTAAGGAAAAGACGACCATACTAAAAATGTATATAGCGATTAATAGAGACGACTCATTTTAAATTATTTTACTTATATTTTTTTTTTGGTTTAACATTAGAATTAAATGTACAATGTCCCTTTGTTAGACTCAAATTACATTTGCCCTCTTTATTTTAAATTATTTATGTATGTATATACTTATTAATGATTTTAATATTTGTTTGTTTTACAAAAACACATTTATTCATAAACATCTTCTTTGTCAGCGACATACTTAATAATATCGGCTGGTCTCAACAATTTTTCGGCATCTGAATCGGGAATTTCAAAACCGAATTCATCTTCCATGGCCATAATAACTTCAACATGATCGAGGGAATCAAGACCCAAATCATTAATGAAGTGTGATTCAACACGGAGCTAAAAAGGTTAAAGAAATATAAAAAAGAAAAAAATACAAATTTAAAAACATATACAAAAAAAAAAAACGTTGTCTAGCAATAAGGAAGCAAAGGCCTGGCAATTGCAAAACATTTACCTTGCTTGGGTCAATCTTGTCATACAATTTCAAGACGAGCAATACACGCTCATTGATCAATTTCAGTGATAGTGGAGGTTTTGCAGAGTATTTGCGTGCAGCTTGCCATTGCCAGTTATTGCTCCCCTAACAGAAAGAAATAAAACAAAAAATACAAAACATTAGTGTGATTTTGTTCATTATTTATAAATTACCTTATCACTAGTAACTTTATCGTAGGCAGACACAACTTTCAAGACGCGATCTTTAATATCTTCCATAGACAATTTGTCCGAATAGCAACGTACTTGCACATTAGCTGTACGAGCTTTCAAAATGTTCTAAAGATGAATAAGACCAATAATAAGAAAGCATTTAATGTTTAGTATATAATCAATACTATATATAGGCATTATTAAAAATATATAATAGGTACTATTCTTAATAATATACACAGAATATTAATGGATCATTTCTTTTCTCAAAACAAGTACTTGATCTATCTTATTTTCACCAATACATTATAGAATACGATTTGGTTTATTACATGAAAACACTGATAACGATTGAACTCTTATTGGTATAAGAGTTCCTTTCCGTGAAATATTTTTCTTTATGTTTTAACAAAAGTGAGGTTAGGGCTTTATTTTTTCATTGTTCTAATATGTACTTTCCACTGGGAGTTTAAAACATGTTATTTATCCTTTTCCACTTACTTGTGTAACACCATTGCACATGGCTGGCATGGCAATTCTGTGCAATAAACGCATCTGTGGTTGGGCAGTGATTACACGGATTCCATTTGCGGCTCTTGCCAAACGGGCACAATTACGGGCAATTTGTGTTAGCGACATTTTGAATGGGCCTAGAATAATGTTTATAGTTTTTATTAATATTTTTTATTCGTTTTCAATTGATTTGTTTGTAAAATTCCATTAAAATTACCCCAAATTTCTTAGAAGAATATTATGTAAAAACTTCTGCAAAACTTGTGTGTTCTCCACAAAAAAAATGTTAAACCGAAATGTCAAAAATAGAGGGAACTTTATTATGTTGAAGTAGGAAAAACCCGTTGTTTTTAGTTTGACATTTTAAAATCAAGCTAATATTACCAGATTGTTAAATAATTATGATGATTTTTATTTTTTATTACAGACATAACGGTATAGCTGGAATTAACAGGTTTCTTAATAAGTAAGTAATGTTAATATTAAATTATTATTTCTTGACCTTAAATGATTGAAATTTTTATGAAATTTCTTTAGGAAAATTATCTTTAAATAAAATAAAGAAAAATTTATACAATTTTTGTTTGTTATATCGAATATTTTAATTTAAAATTAGTAAAGTTAAATGTTGGATTCTTAAAGTCATAAATTTTTAAACATTTTTTAGAGTAAGGTATAAAGTTCAAGTTATTATCGTCCGTAACAAAATATAAATAATTTTTAATATATAAATAACTCATTTTTGAGAATATGGCGATTTTGCACATTGGTGCTTAAAGGGTTAATGAAATTTATTATAAACAGGGCAAGGATTTTAAAAATATGCGCTTATAATATGCTCTATAATGTGAGAAAATATGCACTAAAAATATAAAAAATGTATACTAAAGTATAGAAAATTTCATTAAGTTATGGACACACAGATGAACAGACTCAGAAATTGATACTGAACCGATAATTTAAGGACCAATATTTTGGACGTTATAATTAGCAACACAAAGTCAAAATACCTTCCGCACTATTATAGTTGTAAAAATAAAACTATGTAAAATTTAATTTCATAGAGCATAGTATTTTGTTGTTAAATCGAAATTTGTTGATATTCATAAAAAATCTAAATATATAAATAAAAATACCAAATTTGTTTTAAAAATATGAAATAAAAAAAAAAAACAAAAGAAATATGTAAAATATGCAAAAATATGTAAAATCAAATCGATGCCATTTTGTAACAAATTCTTTGATTCGAAAAGAACACTAGTTAAAAGTTATTTTGAGTTACTGACTGTATTTACTTAGAAATCCTTGCCCTGATAATAACTAAAATGAAAAATTAATTATAGAATAGAATTAAAAACTAAGTTTTTAATTCAAAATGCAGGTCGCAGTTTAAGAAATAATTCAATGGAATTTGGTACATGATCATCTATTTTCCCAGGGAAAAAAGATCTCTTCAAAATTTGACTTCAATGTCCACAGTTTTATTCAACAATAAATGGCTTAAGTATATCTTAGGCATGGTGCAATTCAACTTAAATGCTTTATTAGCAAAACTAAATCACATTTTATTTTTGTATCTGGTGTATTTCTTAAGAAAAAGTTTCTCAACAAAAGTGTCCTAGTGTGGATCAGGACACTCTTGTCGAGAAACTTTTTCTTAATACTGTTTTGAAGTTTCCTTAATGTCCACACATAGAAAATTTTGTTTCAGAAACTACGTAATAATTGCATTGATTTGTTGTTGTAGGAATGAAAAGAACAAGTCCTGTTTCACACTGGGAAACTTTTTTGGGAACTTTTGATTTTTGTGTGTGAGAGAAAGAAATAACAACCGTCTCTTTCTCTCACACACAAAATCAAAAGTTTCTCAATAAAAGTTTCCCAGTGTGAGATAAAGAGAAAAAAATATCAACCGTCTCTTACTCTCACACACAAAATCAAAAGTTTTTCAACAAAAGTTTCCCAGTGTGAAGCAGGTCTTAGACCCGGTCCACATTAGGAAATTTTTGTTGAAAAACTTTTTCTTATTTCTCTTCTGAAGTTTCCTTAATATCCACACATAGAAACTTCTGTTTCAGAAACTACGTATTAATTGTATTAATTTGTTGTTGTACGAATGAGAAGAATAACAAAACAAAACAAGTTTCCGAGTACGGGAAACTTCGTACCGCGAAAGAGATGAAGATATTCATTCTTTTTCTCACTCACTCAAAATCAAAAGTTTCCCAAAAAAGTTTCCTAGTGGGGACCGGCAGTTACAAAACAAAACAATTTTCCGAGAACGAAAAACTCCGTACCGCGAGTGAGATGAATAATATTTTTTCTTTTTCAAGCAAAATCAAAAGTTTCCTAGTTTGGACCGGCAGTTACTTGTTTTTTAATTTTTCTGAACCGTTACTCAACCTTATTGCAATAGTTTTTGCAAACATATTGGTAACGCTAACCTTAATTCCCCCTATTAATTTCACTAATGATTACTTTTCAATCGATTATTTTTGTTATGGTTTGGGGGTAGTCATGACGTCATGATGGAGCCTTATCATTTTGTTTATAAAATTTATTATTGGCTAAATAAAATTTGCTACATAAATAAAAAAATTGGCTTAATAGAAGATTTTTTTAAAATATAATTGTTGCCGCCAAACAGTAGTTGATGGCGCCGTAGAATATTTTAACTAACATTGTACTGTGAATGTCAAATAAGATTTTTGTTGTGTTGCAAGTGGCAGTTAGTCGCGAAAATTCAAGCCGAACAGAAATACAAATTTTGAAGCGTCCACCATCACGTCCACCATCACGACCACTACCACCACTATACGTTACCTTTTTATACTTAATTTTACTATATAATTATTATTTTATATTAATACTCCTTTTCAACTGAATATACAATAAAACGTGAATTAAATTTACTTTTGAATTGTGGTATCTGGTTTTATTGGTGAGCTATCAAAAGTTTCGACTCGGTTGCGATAACAATTCTTCAAAATTTCTATTTCGACGAGAATCCCTGGAGGCCATCCCTTGGGACTTGAGACAACTTTAACAATGCCTAAGAAGACTGGAAAATATAAGACGTGCAGCTGTATAATGTGCCAAGAGATGGATAACGACAGAATGGTTCAGTGTGACACCTGCGACCGCTGGTGCCACTATGATTGTGCTGGTGTAGGTGATGAAATAAACGACATGAACTGGAATTGCCAGGTGTGCGCTGAAGCACAGAAAAACTCACTAAGCAAATCAATGAACGTGAACGAAGGCACTTTATCCCCAATGGCAAATTATGGTACACCACCAGAGCAGGTTGATGGCTCTAACATGGAAATGCAAGGCAGCGGTGGACAACTGAACTCTTTTGGAGGTACTCAATGTATAATGTCACCACAAGCGGCAGCCATGACAAATGCAGTTTCAACTAGTGGCTTGGTTACTGTACCACAAATTGTGCAAAACAACGCATGTAACATTTCGTCAGGCAGATTTCCTATGTATACGTTAGCTGCAACAACAAATACGACAGCCAACGATCAAGTATTGGCATGCGCAGCAGTAACGCGGAATTCATTGTTATACAACAACAACGCATGCTATATGAACAGGCAAGCAACAGCATGCTCGGAAACATTAACGAACATTAACGGCCCTTCTAGTTTGAATTCAGCAACAATGTTTCAGCAACATGTACCACACAATGTTTACGTAAACAATCAACTTAATGACAGAATGCAGCAAGTTCGTGTTGATAATGGCCAGCAGAACAAAATGCAACATGTTTATGTTGATAATCAAAATGTGAACGATTCATTTGTACAACATCAGAAGGTATTGGAGCTTGAAATGCTGGAAGAGGAGCAAAAGTTAAAAGAGCGTTATTTGATGAAAAGATATGAAATTTTACAACAGTTTGGAGAAAATCCAAACAACTATCGACAAAATGATAATTCAACTGTAAATCGACTACGTAATTTTAATGACACAACTGTAAGTTTTCCTACAACACAACAGATAGCAGCAAGGCAAGTACTTCCGAGAGAATTACCAACGTTCTACGGTGATCCAGAAGAGTGGCCAATATTTATAAGCAGCTTCGAGAATAGTACATCAGTTGGTGGGTACTCTAATGCGGAAAACTTAATTCGTTTGCAGCAATGTTTAAAGGGTAAGGCTCGTGAAATTGTTCGCAGCAAACTTTTGCTACCCGATATGGTTCCAGAGATAGTGCAGACATTGAGAATGTACTTTGGTCGCCCTGAGTTTATCCTGGAACGTATGATCGAAAAAGCGAGACAAATGCCACACCCAAAGGACAAATTAGAGGCAATTATAGATTTTGCTATGTGTGTGAGAAATATATGTTCAACGATAGAAGCTTGCAAATTAGATGATCATCTTAACAACCCAATGTTGGTAAAAGAGTTATTGGAGAAATTATCGAACAACTATAAATTACAATGGGTAATGTTACCAAAGCCAAATGGTATCCCAACTCTGAAGGTGTTTAGTGACTGGTTATATTCAATAGCGGATGCTGCATCTCAGTTAACGTCCCCAGTGTACTCAAAGAAGAGTGGAGTTATTAATGCGCATACCGAGGTCGAGGTGAAAGACGAGCCGAAATGTTTTGCGTGTGATAAACCAGGTCATAAATTATTGAATTGTTCGGAATTTATTAAGTTGCCTATTGATGAAAAGTGGTCAATTGTTCATGATAGGAATATTTGCCGGAAATGTTTGAAAACACATAAACGGAAATGCTTTGTGTACAAGATTTGTGGTGTTGAAGGCTGTAAGGCAAAACATCATCCACTGCTGCACGACGATAAATCTCATTCGGAAGCAGTGCCGAACGTGACTGAAATGGCATGTAATGCTGCCAACGTAAACGCACATTGTGAGAGTGAAAATGCCACCTTCTTCAGAATAATACCCGTACGACTTCATGTTGGAGACAAAAGCTTGGATACATACGCCTTCTTGGACGAAGGATCTTCAATTACGCTAATGGATGAAGAAACATTTAAATCTCTAGGTGCTCAAGGTGTGAATGAACCGTTATGCCTCAGATGGACGAGTGATACCACACGAATGGAAGCCGAATCATATAGAACTTCTCTGAGAATATCGAGTCGGCAAAATGAATCAACATACACTTTGAGGGATGTTCGTACCGTGAAGAACCTCTCACTTCCAACCCAAACAATTGATGCCGCTGTTATTAAGGCTAAATATCCGTATCTATCAACAATTCCATTGAAGTCATACGCCAATGCAAAGCCGACTATTTTAATAGGGAGCGACAACTGGAGTCTGGCTGTACCACAGAAGGTTTGTGAAGGTCCATGGAACCAGCCAATAGCAACGAAAACCCGTTTGGGATGGTCGATTCAAGGTAGCCACAATAGGAATATGCGGGAGTGTCGGGTGAGTGTGCATATATGTCATTGTGAGAATGAACTCCAGGAGATTCACGAGGCGGTTAAGCAAATGTATACTCTTGAGTCGTCAGCGGTGAAGACGATTCAGTCCGATGAGGATGAAAAGGCTACTTCCATTCTTGAATCAACATGTAAGTACAGAGATGGTCGTTTTGAAATTGGTTTGCCATGGCGAAGTGGGAAAGTAAATTTGCCTGAAAGTTATAATACAGCCTACAAACGTTCCATATGCCTTGAGAAGAAGATGAGCAAAGACGTCAACCTAAGAACGAAAATCGAAAAGGAAATTAAAAATTTGGTGGATAAAGGCTATGCAAGAAAACTTAATGCAGAGGATGTTGCTGTCATGAATGTGCCCGTATGGTATCTACCTATATTTGTAGTCAGTAATCCGAACAAACCGCATAGAATTAGAATGGTGTGGGACGCTGCAGCTAAGTCGAATGGAGTTTCCCTGAATGATTTCCTACTAAGCGGTCCTGACTTATTGACTCCATTGATTGATGTCCTTCTAGCATTCAGAATTGGTCAAATAGCGTTATGCGGCGACATTGCTGAAATGTTTCATCAAATCCTGGTCAGGCAAGAGGACACCAATGCGCAAAGATTTCTTTGGTGGAATGAAGATGACGTTGACAGCCCTTCTATTTATGTGATGAATGCCTTATCGTTTGGTCTGAACTGTGCGCCATGTATAGCCCACTTTGTTCGCAACAAGAATGCTGATAGATTTGAGACGCAGTATCCTAGAGCTGTCAAGGCCGTGAAGAGTCATCATTATGTGGACGATCTAATCGATAGCGTGGACAGTGAAGAAGAGGCTAAGATTCTGGCAAAACAGGTTTCCGAAATACACGATTCCGCAGGCTTTAGGATACGAAATTGGTCATCAAATTCTATAGCCGTTTTGGAAGAGTTAAACGGTCAAGGGAATGTTTTGCAGGTCCCTATTGAGCTGGGAACAACTGAGAAGGTTCTAGGTGTCTACTGGGACCCTACTAAAGATGTCTTTAAATTTATGTACAAATTTCCTAGATTGCAACGAAATATTTTAAGTGAGCAGATAGTTCCGACGAAGAGAGAAGTCTTGAAAGTGTTGATGTCTATTTATGACCCTATGGGGTTCGTATCCTGCTACACAATTGGTTTGAAAATACTGCTGCAGACTATTTGGCGATCAGGTATTGCCTGGGACGATGAACTGCCTCCTGATCTTATTGTGAAATGGCAACAATGGAAGGAAAACTTACCCCTCATTACTTCCCTAGAGGTCCCGCGGTGTTATTCGCATCAGTTGAAAGCTGCGGAAAACATTCAACTACATACTTTTGTCGATGCTGGAGAGCTCGGATATTCCGCAATATGTTATTTGAGAATCCAATGCAATGAAGATGTTTCCACCATTATCGTAATGGCCAAATCAAAGGTTGCACCATTGAAGCCGGTATCTATACCAAGGTTGGAGCTACAGGCAGCTGTGCTGGGAATTAGATTAGCTCAGAAGATAACCAAAATTGAACGCATACCGATAAACTCGTGTTACTGGTGGTCTGATTCTAAGACGGTACTCAGATGGCTACGTATGGACCCAAGAAAAATGCAACAATTTGTAATGCACAGAGTCAGTGAGATCCAAGATGCATCAGAGGTACAACAATGGAAATGGGTTCCATCCAAATTTAATCCTGCTGACCTTGCAACTAAAGTTACTACTAAGGTTGATACATCGTTGTGGTTAAACGGCCCGGATTTTCTGTTGGGTGATGAGAATGGTTGGCCGCAGTGTAACGACCTAGGTCCGCCAGATATGACGGAGGTTAGAAGCCATGATCTACACCTGCACACGATGGTACATACTGTATCATTGAATACTGAATATTTCTCTGATTGGAGACGTTTATATCGAGCACTCGCAACATTCCTACTATATTTGGAGAAACTTAAATCGAAATGTGGAAAAACAGTGCATCCAAATGGAGTTACCTACGGGATGATTTGTGAAGCCAAAAGTATATTGTACAAAGAGGCACAGTCTGACGTTTATTCAGACGAAATATGCTGTCTAAAATTGGGTAAGAACATAGATAAGAATTCTCCACTAATTTCCCTGAACGTATTTCTAGACGATGATGGTCTTTTGAAAGTTCGTGGACGAACTGAGCACCTTAGTTGCCATAAGGATGTTGTAGTTTTACCCAGGGATCATAATGTAACCATGTTACTTGTAAGATACTTTCATGAACGTCACCATCACGTTTCCCACGAAACAGTCATCAATAACCTGAAAAGCCTGTATTACATTCCAAGACTACGAGTACTATACCGCAAAGTACGGAATAAGTGTCAAATATGTAAGAATGGGACGGCCATGCCAATTATTCCCCAATTGGCATCACTTCCGCCAGCTAGGCTTGGAATATTTGAGAGGCCCTTTACCTTTACTGGTATAGACTATTTCGGCCCCATTACCGTATCAATCGGGAGAAGATCTGAGAAAAGATGGGGCGTAATTTATACTTGTTTGACTACACGAGCTGTGCACATAGAAGTGGCACATAGCCTTGACACAGCTTCCTGTATTATGTGCTTAAGAAATTTTATTGGACGTCGTGGTTACCCTAGGCAAATTTATACCGATAACGGCACCAATTTTAAGGCAACGGAAAGGATAATGCGTGAGGAACTTCATGAATTAGATCACTCAACATTGGTGAAAACCTTTGATGATATAAAATGGTTCTTCAACCCACCTGCTGCTCCCCACATGGGTGGTGCCTGGGAAAGGCTTGTTCGTTCCGTTAAGACAGTTCTACACAACGCACACCCCAGAATGAATTTCAATGATGAAACTTTGAAGAACGCACTTATTGAAGTTGAATTTATTATAAATTCCCGACCACTGACATTTGTGTCTTTGGAGTCATGCGATGACGAGGCTATTACTCCTAATCATCTGTTACTTGGTTCGTCAACCGGCTATAAACCTATATGTACTGAAAACTTTAACTTGAGGCATAGATGGTACCGGACACAAGCATTCGCAGACCAGTTTTGGCGCAGATGGGTGAAAGAATACGCTCCTATTATAACACGAAGAAGCAAGTGGTTTACTAAGCAAACTCCAATAAAGGAAGGAGACGTCGTTCTAATTGTAGATGAAAACTTACCAAGAAACTGTTGGTTGAAAGGTATCGTCTTGCAAACAGTTACTGCTAAGGATGGTCAAGTAAGACGAGCGATTGTTAAGACAACAAATGGTATTCTACAGCGACCAGCAAGTAAGTTAGCAGTTTTGGACGTCTGTTGTCTCGAGAGTAAGCTTGAGGAGATCCCGTCCACTTACGGAGGGGGGAATGTTGCCGCCAAACAGTAGTTGATGGCGCCGTAGAATATTTTAACTAACATTGTACTGTGAATGTCAAATAAGATTTTTGTTGTGTTGCAAGTGGCAGTTAGTCGCGAAAATTCAAGCCGAACAGAAATACAAATTTTGAAGCGTCCACCATCACGTCCACCATCACGACCACTACCACCACTATACGTTACCTTTTTATACTTAATTTTACTATATAATTATTATTTTATATTAATACTCCTTTTCAACTGAATATACAATAAAACGTGAATTAAATTTACTTTTGAATTGTGGTATCTGGTTTTATTGGTGAGCTATCAAAAGTTTCGACTCGGTTGCGATAACAATAATAACGACGCTTTTCTATGAAATAAGAATTATTTATTTATTATTAATTAGCAAATAAAAAGTCTGTAGATAAAAAATGTTCAGTTTAAATGTTCGTTGTGTGCAAAACAGTGCTAAACTAGACAAGATATTGTTGTTTACACTGGGAAAATTACGTAATTATGTTAGTGTAACAGCTGCTCAGCGAATTATCAACATCACCACCGCCGTTAGCACAAATATAAATAATACACAAAGCAATAAGAGCAAACGAGGAGCAATACTGGAAATAAAACAATTGACACGCTACTATTCTTCAGCTGATACTAAAATGAAGAATTTCAAGGAGTTTCATTTAATGGATTACGATATCATAGGTTTCGATTTGGATGGCACTTTACTAAGATATGATTTAAATAATATGGTGCCTTTGGAACATAAGTTGTTAAGGGAATTTTTGGTAAAGGAAAAAAACTACCCTAAAGAACTACTGGAGCAGAAGTTTGACAGCCAATTTATACAAAAAGGTTTGATTATTGATAGTGATCGTGGCAACATTTTGAAATTAAGTTCTGATGGCACGATATTAAAAGCAGCACATGGCACAAGATTTCTGAATGATAAGGAAATTTGTAAAGTTTATGGTGAGGCTAGAAAATGGGATGTTGCTCAGCAGTATATAAAAGATCCCTTAGCTGCTTGGAATGGACCTTTAGCAGATAAGTTAAGAACTCTATTGGATTATTTTGATATAGCCGCTTCATTGGTATTTGCCCAGACGGTGGATGTTTTAGATAGAATGGTCCCTAATAACAAATTAACCAAAAATGATTATAAAATCTGGCCGGATATGTTGTCCGGTCTGATACAAATCTATAGCCGTGAACATTTTGCCACCGGAGCAAGTGCTTATTTTGAAGCTTTAAAGGGGAATCCGGAAAAGTATTTATTAAAAACTGATAGAAAAGTTATAGATCTATTGAAACAACTCAAAGCCTCGGGCAAAGCTTTATATCTGCTTACGGGATCTAATATAGATTTTGCCAACTTTACTGCCTCTTATGCTTTAGGTCCTCAGTGGCGTGATCTTTTCGATTGTACCATAGGTTTTGCCAAAAAACCAGGATTTTTCTTTGCCCAAAGACCCTTCTTACAGATTGCTAATTTAAATGAACTAGAAGGCAGTGAATTGTCATTAAGTGAACATCTCAAACCTAATAGTTGCTATAGCCAAGGAAATTGGCAGCAATTAAAAGAATCTCTTTGTAAACAAGTATTAAACAGAGATCCACAAGAAGTTAGATCACTTTATGTGGGTGATAATCTTATACAAGATGTTTATACACCCAAAGCCAAGGCCTCCATAGATACCTTAGCCTTAAGTGAAGAACTATTAGAATATGATGAAAACTATGAATTTAAAACAATTGTACAATCTCCTCTCTGGGGTTCTTACTATTGTATTAACGCCACGCCCACATTGTGGTCCAGCATTATAGCGAAATATTCTCAATTGTGTGTATCACACATGGATGTAATGACCGATGTGCCGCTCGAAGAAAAAATAAATTGTACTAATAAAGAGGGTTATTTTCCCCAACAACCTGAGGGACTTTTAGAAAATTGAAATGATTATTAAAGATTTTATGTTATAAATTTATATATATATATATTTTTTTAACCAACTTATGCTTAATCTTAAAATACAATTTTGACTGTGTTGAACGTACAAAGATGCTAACTATATAGAATTTTTTTTTAAATATGTAGTTTATTTTGTTTATAAAATAACGTATTTTAAATATAAAGGTTAATTTCTCTTTAGTTTTACTTATTCTAAGTAAAAAGAACTTTTTTAATTTTTAAACATTTTTTGAAATATTAATCTGTTATTTAAATTAGTCGTTTTTTTTAATACAAATACGAATTTTAATATTTTGCCTTTAAAATATGCAAATATTTGCTTGCATTCAATTGTTAAAACGAAAATGTTTGTATCATCCTAAGTAAGTTTAAATCTTTTAAACAAATTATAATTTATAAAGATTTTAACACGAAAATAAACCCTCAGGTAATAATACGATAAAAATTGTGTGTTTTTTATTGTTAAAAGTTTTTATACCCTTCACCATCATGAAAAGGGTATTTAAGTTTGTCATTCCGTTTCTAATTTCTATAATTTTCCGATCCTATAAAGTACATATATATTCTGGATCCTTATATGTAGATAGCGGAGTCGATTAAGCCTTGTCCGTCTGTCTGTTTGTTGAAATCAGTTTTTAGGAGACCCCCGATGTCGGCGAGATCCGAATCTTCAATAATTCTGTTAGACATGCTTTCGGGAAGATCGCTTTTTAAAATCAGCAAAATCGGTCCATAAATAACGGAGTTAATCCGGAACAACCTCTGAAAATTTTTTTTCACTTAAAATTTTCTACTAATTTTGACTTGTTTCAACAATTTTCGACTTTTTTCGAGTTTTTCCGATTTTTTTTTTACTTTTCGACTTTTACCGACTTTTTGATTTTTTCGAATTTTTTTAACTTTTTTGAGTTTTTCCGACTACATATTTTAAAGTTTTTGACTTTTTTTTCACTTTTTTAAAATTTTTAACTTGTTTCTACAATTTTCGAGTATTTCCGACAATTTTCGACTTTTTTTGACTTTTCGACTTTTTCCGACTAATTTTTAACTTTTTCGAGTTTTTCCGACTATTTTAGAGTTTTCGACTTTTTTCCACTTTTTTAAAATTTTCGACTATTTTTGACTTGCTTCTACAATTTTCGACTTTTTCGACTTTTCAACGTTTTCCGACTATTTTACGACTTTTCGAATTTCTTCGACTTTTTTTGACTTAACGACTTTTTTCGACTTTTCAGACTTTTCGACATTTATTAACAAAGTCGAATTTTCGACTTTTTTCACAGACGATAGTCGAGTTATCGACTTTTTTGGAACAAAATAGTCGACTTCGACTTTTTGACAATTTTCGACTTTTTCCGAATATTTTAGAGTTTTTGACTTTTTTTCACTTTTTTAAAATTTTCGACTATTTTTGACTTGTTTCTACAATTTTCGAGTTTTCGACTTTTTCCGACTTTTTTCGACTTTTAGAATTTTCGCTTTTTTAGACTTTTCAATTTTTTTTAGACTTTTATTAACAAACTCGACTTTTCGACTCTTTTCACAGACGATAGTCGAGTTATCGACTTTTTTGGAACAAAATAGTCGACTTCGACTTTTTTCGACAAAATAGTCGACTTCGACTTTTTTCGACAAAAAGTCGATCGTTCGATTATTCGAAAGTCGATTTATAGAACCCTAGTATGTAGAGTCCGGATTAGACTAGAACCCACAAAAAAGTAACTTCTTCGTACTTTTTTGTTCTGCAAGAGATACTTTTTGAATTTTCTATAATATTGAACCTAGAGACATGAAATTAAGTATGTTGAGTCCAAAGTTAGTGATGTAAAAGAGGAGTTTTTGATACCGAATGTTTTTTTTTTTTAACACACCATGGTGAAGGGTATATAAGATTCGGCACAGCCGAATATAGAACTCTTACTTGTTTATAATGGTAATTTTTTTTTAAATATGCAAATTTAAGATTAATATCAGTTTGTGCAAGAATATCTAACAAAAAAGTTTTTGTTAAGAAAAACGGAATATATACATTATTCAAACAAAAGTCAGATTCCGATTACTTATTTCCCTGACCGTGTTTTTAATAGAATTCAAAAATATTAAAATTTTCACAAAAAATGTAATATCTCTCTTGACAAAGACTACAAAGATTTTTGTTTTTCTTTTAAATAAAAAATATCGTTCGAATTTTTGCAATAATTTTACAATTTATTGTCATTAAAGCACTTTTTCAATAAATATAAAATATATATATATTTTATATAAATATATATAATTAATAAATTTTAAAATACAAAATCAAAGACGTTCTACTGCCATAGCAATACCCATGCCACCGCCAATACACAAGCTAGCAACACCTTTACGGCCACCAGTACGTTCTAAAGCATACAATAAAGTAACTAAAACACGACAACCGGAGGCACCAATAGGATGACCCAAAGCTATAGCACCACCATTAATATTAACTTTAGCAGCATCGATTTGTAAGTTTTTAAGAACGGCCAAAGATTGGGCAGCAAAGGCTTCATTTAATTCAAACAAATCCACTTCATCTTTAGACCAGTTTGCCTTGGACAACTTTAAATAAAGGAAATGTAATAATTACTTGTTTTTAAAATAAGAAAACTTTTAATAAAACTTACCACACTTTCTACTGCTGTCACGGGACCAAGACCCATTACTTCGGGTTTAATGCCAGTCTGAGACCAGGCCACAATTTTAGCTAAAGGCTTAATATTACGTTTCTCTACTTCCTGTTGAGACATAAGTAAAACCGCCGCAGCAGAATCATTAATACCGGAAGCATTACCGGCGGTAACTGTGCCCGATTGCTAAAATGAAACACATTATAAGTCTTTTATACTTTTAGAACTGTTCTTTAACTTACTGGTATAAAACAGGGTTTTAGCTTTTGTAATTCTTCCAATTTAGTACCATATTTAATATATTCATCCTTATCGACAACGGTGGTACCCTTACGATCGACAATTTCTACCGGTGTAATTTCTTTATCGAAATAGCCCTTCTTTTGAGCCTCTTCTGCTAGATTTTGTGATTTGACAGCAGAAATGTCTTGTTCTTCTCTAGTTATATTAAATTCCTTAGCCAAATTTTCAGCAGTTATACCCATATGAATGTTATGCATAGCATCGGTAAGTCCATCATGTATCATGGTATCAATCATAGTACCGGGACCCATTTTAATGCCCTGACGTAAATGCATAACGTGTGGTGACATACTCATATTCTCTTGACCACCACAAATAACTATATTAGAATCACCACAGCGTATAGATTGATAACCCAAAGCCACGGTTCTAAATTAATACAGATGATAAAATGATTAAATTTTATTAAAAAAATGTCATATACTTACTTTAAACCGGAACCACACAACATATTTAGATTATAGGCGGGTACTTCTATGGGTAAACCAGCTGCCAGGGAGGCTTGTCTAGCAGGATTTTGTCCTTGACCAGCAGTAAGAGCCTTGAAAGTAAATATTGATTAATTTTTATATTTTATAAACAATAAATTTCCTTTCACCACACACCTGTCCCATAATAACTTCCTGCACATCTTTAGCTTCCACGTTGGATCTTTTCAAAACATCCTTAATGACTATAACTCCCAAATCGGAGGCTTTTAACTTTGACAATGAACCATTGAAAGAACCTTTAAATGAAAAGTGTAAACAAAGTGTCAAAAGAAAGTTTTAAATGAAAACGTGTTAACCAAAAATAAAACAAACAAAAAAGAGAAAGTTATCTAATTATATACACTTTAGCCTGAACAATACGCACTTTGTTCCAAATATTTTTAACAAAAATTCCAACAAAAAGACACGTAATAATATTATGTATGAGTTTAGTACGATAAAGTTTTGATAAAAATTCTAACGAATAAATAAACAATTAGAAATTCCCACTTACCAATAGGTGTTCTAGCTGCGGCCACAATATATACTTCGTTGCTGGTCATTTTCTTTAATAAAACTAGAAAATTATCTTACACTCACAATTCCCTGGCATCAACTAAAAAATCTTTTTGAAACTATTGCAATAACATAAACAATACGATAAGGTTGCCAGATATATGTATGTACAAAGTATATTTCAGTGGAATTCAAAGATGGCCAAACTTTGTTTTATAGAACTTTTAATGACATTACCGATTTTTATAATAATCGGACACTTCACAAATTTACTTGAAATCGATTTTGAATTTTTGGTTAGTTAGGGCCGTTTGCGTTTCAGGTGAAGATATGCTTAATATTCTCTGTTGTAAATAGATGTTTATTGCTAAATTGTTTATACCAAAGTGTTTATACAGTCAAATATTTTCATTATACAATTATTCATAATAATTTAATTTAATTTTAACAGTTACTCTTGATGTAATTAAATTTTAGCGGTATGAACATACTTTAGTTTCATTCAGATGGAAATTTGTTACAAACTCTCATATCAACTTGATAATGAAATCGTACACTATTATATGTAGAGAGGTGGAGAGAAACATAGATAGATAGATAGATAGATAGATAGATAGATATATAGATAGATAGATAGATAGATAGATAGATAGATAGATAGATAGATAGATAGATAGATAGATAGATAGATAGATAGATAGATAGATAGATAGATAGATAGATAGATAGATAGATAAATAGATAGATAGATAGATAGATAGATAGATAGATAGATAGATAGATAGATAGATAGATAGATAGATAGATAGATAGATAGATAGATACATAGATACATAGATAGATATTTAGATAGATAGATAGATAGATCAAACAAAATATGCTATTTAAGTTTAATTTTTTGAATTCGGGTACTACTAAAGCCAATATAGGACAAAATTCGGTAAAACATATATATTTTTTTAGGGAAATTAAAAGCAGATTGATATCGTTTGAGTTTTATCTCTGATATGCAAATTTATACTCTGAGTAATTTGAAAATTTGATTGTACTTTTTTCTAATTGCATTTTTATAGAGGAAGAATTTATTCAACTAATTTTAATTGCATTTTTTTAATTTTTAAAATATTAATATATTTACCCCCTTATTCACAAACAACATTTTTATTTTATAAACGCTTTATAAATTAGATTTTGTATGGAAATTTGTTTATAAAATAAAAATGTTGTTTGTGAATAGGAGGTTAATATTTAAAGTACGAGGTTCTGATTGATTGGGAGTGTATAAAAGCAAATTAGTTTTTATTATTTCATTAATCAAATGGTATTTTTGAATTATCACCTCAACTTTTTTTCATATTTATGTAATCAATATTTTGTATTTATTTTCAATTAGGGTAGCGAAACGCTCAGTTCAATTGTTTCAAAAAATTTCAAGTATTTATAGTTTTCAAGTACAACAACTATTATTATCAGAGATAGGATTTCTATGGAAATTTGCTACAAAATGCCAATGATTTGTTGTATGCATGTTTTTGCATATTTTGTTGTAAATTGCATATACATACATATTTTTCAAATTTTTATAGCTTATTTTGCATTTTTATTTTTCTATTTCTTACAATAAATTTGATATTTACTTAAGAAAAAATCTGTAAAATTATGAAATTAAATTTTACATATTTCTAGTTATTTTTTAAAATCTACAATTCTATACCTATACAATTCTATATCCTATACCCACCTTAAAGTATCGGCTTAGAATCACTATCTGGGTCTGTCCATATATCTGTTTGTTCTTATAAACAAATAACTTGACTTTCATACACATCTGTGTAACCCGGATAATAAATCTTTCATCCAAAATTGTTTAAATATAACGGAATAAATGAAAATTCTACTTAAATGCGCTAATTTTTTTAAATGAAATTATGTTTTAAATATATTTGTAATTGGTGTAGGGTACCATATGGCCTAAAATGTTATATAAATTTCACAAAAGACAATATTTTTAGTGCGTATTTTTCACTTCTTTAGTGCATATTTTCCTATTTTATAGTGCATATTATAAGCGCATATTTTGCATTTTTTAGTGTATAAAAATCCCTGCCCTGATCATTACATATTCATCATTATCCCCTTGATTAATTTTTCCCGATTACCCTCCTAATTCATAAAATCCAATACAAAAACTCTGACAACTCTGATAAATTCATATTAGAACCTAAAACGTACACAGTTATTTGGTTATCAGATTAGCACTGGTTATTTTTTAACAAGTGGCAACTCGGCTCATATTCAGCCATCGCCTGTTGTTTAACGTCGGTATTTTCAAGTGACTTGGGACTTCTAATAGTAAAGTGAAAAATTGTTTTTCTCTACTGTGCAAAAAATAGAAAAAAAGAAAAATTTAGATATTTTATATTTAAAATCTACAAATTGTATTAATAATTTTGATAAAAACCACAGCACACACTACTTTAAACACAAATTTTTCTGCTTAATAAAAAGCTCAACAGTTTTGAGAAGATAGAAAATAAGAAAAAACGACAAGTATAAAGAAAATATAAAAAAAGAAAAAAATGCAAGCAATCAAGTGCGTCGTGGTGGGTGACGGTGCAGTCGGTAAGACCTGTCTACTCATTAGTTATACGACAAATGCTTTTCCGGGAGAATATATACCCACCGTATTCGACAACTACTCGGCCAATGTTATGGTAGATGCCAAGCCTATTAATCTGGGTCTATGGGATACAGCTGGCCAGGAGGATTATGATCGTTTGCGTCCACTATCGTATCCACAGACTGATGTATTTTTGATCTGTTTCTCTTTGGTGAATCCAGCATCATTTGAGAATGTACGAGCCAAATGGTATCCAGAGGTACGCCATCACTGCCCCAATACACCCATTATATTAGTGGGTACTAAATTGGATTTACGAGATGATAAGAACACCATCGAAAAGTTGCGCGATAAGAAACTAGCGCCCATCACCTATCCCCAGGGATTGGCTATGGCCAAGGAGATAGGAGCTGTTAAGTATTTAGAGTGTTCAGCTTTGACACAAAAAGGCCTAAAGACTGTTTTCGATGAAGCTATACGTTCAGTATTGTGTCCAGTTTTGCAGCCCAAGTCCAAACGCAAATGTACGTTACTATAATTTCACAAAAAAACTGGAAATTCTTAAGAGAGAGAAAAAAAATAAGAAAACAAAAGCACACACTTTAACGCAAAAAAATTATAATAATAACAACAAACTTACATTGAAACAAAGAAAATTTGCAAAAACACACAAACACACTAATATAGCAAGGATATGAAGAAAGGAAAGGAAGCGTTCTGCAGCACATGCTGTAACGAGGATAGATAGACAGACAAGTAAAGGAGTAATTGTAAACCGCCAGCCAATATTTATATATATAAACAAAACAAAAACAATACCAATTTTTTTGTACACTAATTGTAGCAATAGTCAATAAAATATGAAGTCAATATGGTCTTCCAGACCTTGATAAAACTAAAAAAATATTGTCACCAGGTCAACGTGTTTTAACGTTTAACAAAACAACAAATCACCAGATTCAACATTAAAAAAAAACAATATTTTCTTTTCCACAAAAGCTTATTACAACATTTACTAACACTTTTTATTTTTTTGAAAAAAAGGATAATTATTATGTTTTTTTTTCTATAGAAAACTATGACTAACCTTATTTGTCTTGTAGGGTGTTTTTGTAGGTGTATTTGATGCTTATATCTTGCTTATTAATTTCTTATTTAGTTTTTTTTTAATAGTTTCAGTTATCTTTTCATTAAATATAAAAAATCTATAATACTTGTTTATTTAAGGCATTATAAATCTTTGATAAAAGTTTATAAATGTTTAATGTTCTTTCAAAGTGTGAGAAATTATTTTCTATTTTTAACAGATTTTTTTAAAGTTCTAATTGGATTTTTAATTAGACTTCCTTTCAAACCTAAAGAATCTTTTAAGAATTGTATTTTAAAGTTTTATTTTAAATGTTTGAAAGTTTAATGTTAAATTTATATGTTTTTTATTTTATTTTCTAACAGTTTTTGAAATTTTCTTTAAATTAAGAGAATCGTTTATACCTCTGTGAAGGAATATAGATTAGTTTGTCAAACCGTTTGAAATATCTGTCTGTACATCTGATCTTGAGTCCGTTTTCTTAAAATCAACAACATCAACAGAGTCGGTCTATGAAGTTTTTAGGTTTTTTTTTTAATGAAA
The DNA here is from genome assembly GCF_022045245.1 of Lucilia cuprina. Classification (NCBI taxonomy): domain Eukaryota; kingdom Metazoa; phylum Arthropoda; class Insecta; order Diptera; family Calliphoridae; genus Lucilia; species Lucilia cuprina. The sequence goes on along the minus strand of NC_060953.1, from coordinate 45,486,565 downwards.
ATATAACATGCTGATATCTTTCACCATGATATTACTACAGATACTTTCTATTCGGGAAAACTGTTAGAAAAATATTTTTATAGCCATATTAGTTTTAGTATTAATGATGTTTAAATTTATTTTTCATTAAAAAAACACATTTAGATAAAGTATTATATAAATTTGTTAAAGTTTTTCGAAAATTTAACAATTTTTGCTTACGAATTATGATACAGAATAAACACTCTAGGTTTAAACTGCTAGAAATTCAAAAAGAATAAGGGATTTTTGTTTTCTTTTAGATTTTTTATATTTAAGCTTTATATATATGATTTTGTCATATTTCTTTATTCCTGTTGCAAATTTAGATTTTTTTACCTAAAACCCTAAGTTCTAATCAATTTTAGTTTTTTTTTGTTGTAAATAATAAGATTTCTGATAAGATAATTGTGCATTGGCAAATTTTAAAAATTTTGCAAAGAAGTATTGTTTTGACACCAGAAAAAAAACTTGAAATAAAACGTTTTATTTAAATGCTAGTTTTTTAAATCTTTTTCTATAGAAAAGTTGCTCTTAATAAGACAACTTTTTCTATAGAAAAGTTGCTCTTAATTAGACAACCTGTTCTATAGAAAAGTTGCTCTTAATAAGACAACTTTATCTATTGAAAAGTTGCTTTTAATAAGACAACTTTTTCTATAGAAAAGTTGCTCAAAATAGAAAAGTTGATCTTAATAAAGCAACTTTTTCTATAGAAAAGTTGCTCTTAATAAAGCAACTTTTTCTATAGAAAAGTTGCTCTTAATAAAGCAACTTTTTCTATAGAAAAGTTGCTCTTAATAAAGCAACTTTTTCTATAGAAAAGTTGGTCTTAATAAGACAACTTTTTCTATAGAAAAGTTGCTTTTAATAAGACAACTTTTTCTATAGAAAAGTTGCTCTTAATAAGACAACTTTTTCTATAGAAAAGTTGCTCTTAATAAGACAACTTTTTCTATAGAAAAGTTGCTCTTAATAAGACAACTTTTTTTATAGAAAAGTTGCTCTTAATAAGACAACTTTTTTTATAGAAAAGTTGCTCTTAATAAGACAACTTTTTTTATAGAAAAGTTGCTCTTAATAAGACAACTTTTTTTATAGAAAAGTTGCTCTTAATAAGACAACTTTTTTTATAGAAAAGTTGCTCTTAATAAGACAACTTTTTTTATAGAAAAGTTGCTCTTAATAAGACAACTTTTTTATAGAAAAGTTGCTCTTAATAAGACAACTTTTTCTATAGAAAAGTTGCTCTTAATAAAACAACTTTTTCTATAGAAAAGTTGCTCTTAATAAGACAACTTTTTCTATAGAAAAGTTGCTCTTAATAAGACAACTTTTTCTATAGAAAAGTTGCTCTTAATAAGACAACTTTTTCTATAGAAAAGTTGCTCTTAATAAGATAACTTTTTCTATAGAAAAGTTGCTCTTAATAAGACAACTTGTTCTTTAGAAAAGTTGCGCTTAGATAACAATTTAGTAATTTCTCTAATAATATCTGCTTTCAAACATTTAAAACTTAACTTCTCACAAAATTTATGTAATAAGTTTGTTATTATTTAGCTTCTTTTTTCTTTAAACAAAACTCACTCATTCTCTTGAACTCTCTATCAATGTGCATTAATTAATTTAAACTTTAAATTGTTTTTCTAATTATTTTAATTAACAATAAAGATACACAAAATAAACTTAACGCTTTATTATTTTTTTATATATATTTTTGACTAAAATTTAATTTTTTTTAAACAAACAAAATGCTTATAAACCAAATTAAAAAAATAATCAAGTTTTATTGTTCTTAACCTACAGCCAATAATATCGTTCTTAAGTTAAAACAAAAACAAACAAAAAAATTTTACAAAAATTAAAAAACAATTAGTAGCTCTCCTAAAAACAAAAACAAAAAGCCCAAAAAATTAAATTTTTATAGTAGTTTTTTGCTGTTACTCGTACAATAAGTACAACAACATTAAAGTTTGCAACCTTTTTGCTATTAAAAAAAAACCAAATACTTAAAGAAAAACTCACTCATACTCATAATTAATTAAAATATAAACGAATTACAGTAACAAACAAATAGTATAGACGAAGAAACAAAAAACACATACATAAATCAAACAAACAATCACATCATACCCAAAACAACCAACCAACCACTACTTTCCTTACCCAAAACATAATACCAATAATAATGACTCAGTTCAGTTTGTAATTGTAATTGTTTTAAAAACTACAACAAAAGAATTATTGAGAAATATAAAAACAAAAATTCATAAGAATAAAGAAATCAATTATACCATAAACATTTAAAAAAACAACAAACTAGGCATTTTATTGACAAGCCTATAAGAGAAAAAAAAAACAAACAATTTAGTATATTTGTGCTAATAAAATTTTCAGAAAAATTAAAAAAAAAAAACAAAAAAACTTACTACTACTATTTAATAATTATATATGTATTTAAAAGAAAAACAAAATCGTAAACGTAAATTAAAAAAAAAAAAACTAAAAAATTGTAATACTTTCTAAAAAAAACAAAACCAGAAAAACGTAAATAAATTTTTGTGTGGCACTTAATGTCAAAAATTAAAAGGTGTTTTCATTAAAAGGTCTAATTCAAACTTTTCTATAAAAATTGCCCTTTTTCTATAGAAAAGTTGCTCCTAAGAAGACAACTTTTTCTTCTTTAAAAGTTACTTCTAATAAGACAACTTTTTATATAGAAAAAATGCTCTTAATAAAACAACTTTTTGAAGAGAAAAGTTGCTCTTAATAAAACAACTTTCTGAAGAGAAAAGTTGCTCTTAATAAAACAACTTTCAGTGGACAAAAGTTGCTTTTAATAAGGCAAGTTTTTCTATAGGAAAGTTGCTCTTGATAAGATAACTTAATCTATCGAAAAGTTGCTTTTAATAAACAGCTTTTTCTAAAGAAATGTTGTTCTTAATAAGACAACTTTTTCTATAGAAAAGTTTCTCTTAATAAGACATCTTTTTCTATAGAAAAGTTGCTCTTAATAAGACAACTTTTTCTATAGAAAAGTTGCTCTTAATAAGACAACTTTTTCTATAGAAAAGTTGCTCTTAATAAGACAACTTTTTCTATAGAAAAGTTGCTCTTAATAAGACAACTTTTTCTATACAAAAGTTGCTCTTAATAAGACAACTTTTTCTATAGAAAAGTTGCTCTTAATAAGACAACTTTTTCTATAAAAAAGTTGCTCTGAATAAGACAACTTTTTCTATAGAAAAGTTGCTTTTAATAAGACAACTTTTTCTAGAGAAAAGTTGCTCTTAATAAGACAAATTTTTCTATAAAAAAGTTGCTCTTAATAAGACAACTTTTTCTATAGAAGAATTGCTCTTAATAAGACAACTTTTTCTATAGAAAAGTTGCTCTTAATAAGACAACTTTTTCTATAGAAAAGTTGCTCTTAATAAGACAACTTTTTCTATAGAAAAGTTGCTCTTAATAAGACAACTTTTTCTATAGAAAAGTTGCTCTTAATAAGACAACTTTTTCTATAGAAAAGTTGCTCTTAATAAGACAACTTTTTCTATAGAAAAGTTGCTCTTAATAAGACAACTTTTTCTATAGAAAAGTTGCCTTAATAAGACAACTTTTTCTATAGAAAAGTTGCCTTAATAAGACAACTTTTTCTATAGAAAAGTTGCTCTTAATAAGACAACTTTTTCTATAGAAAAGTTGCTCTTAATAAGACAACTTTTTCTATAGAAAAGTTGCTCTTAATAAGACAACTTTTTCTGTAGAAAAGTTGCTCTTAATAAGACAACTTTTTCTACAGAAAAGTTGCTCTTAATAAGACAACTTTTTCTATAGAAAAGTTGCTCTTAATAAGACAATTTTTCTATAGAAAAGTTGCTCTTAATAAGACAACTTTTTCTATAGAAAAGTTGCTCTTAATAAGACAACTTTTTCTATAGAAAAGTTGCTCTTAATAAGACAACTTTTTCTATAGAAAAGTTGCTCTTAATAAGACAACTTTTTCTATAGAAAAGTTGCTCTTAATAAGACAACTTTTTCTATAGAAAAGTTGCTCTTAATAAGACAACTTTTTCTATAGAAAAGTTGCTCTTAATAAGACAACTTTTTCTATAGAAAAGTTTCTCTTAATAAGACAACTTTATCTATAGAAAAGTTCCTCTTAATAAGACAACTTTTTCTATAGAAAAGTTGCTCTTAATAAGACAACTTTTTCTATAGAAAAGTTGCTCTTAATAAGACAACTTTTTCTATCGAAAAGTTGCTCTTAATAAGACAACTTTTTCTATAGAAAAGTTGCTCTTAATAAGACAACTTTTTCTTTAGAAAAGTTGCTCTTAATAAGACAACTTTTTCTTTAGAAAAGTTGCTCTTAATAAGACAACTTTTTCTTTAGAAAAGTTGCTCTTAATAAGACAACTTTTTCTATAGAAAAGTTGCTCTTAATAAGACAACTTTTTCTATAGAAAAGTTGCTCTTAATAAGACAACTTTTTCTATAGAAAAGTTGCTCTTAATAAGATAACTTTTTCATTAGAAAAGTTTCTCTTAATAAGATAACTTTTTCATTAGAAAAATTTCTCTTAATAAACAACTTTTTCTATAGAAAAGATGCTCTTAATAAGACAACTTTTTCTATAGAAAAGATGCTCTTAATAAGACAACTTTTTCTATAGAAAAGTTGCTCTTGGTAAAACAATTTTTTCTATTGATGAATTGCTCTTAATAAGACAAATTTTGCTCTAAATAAGACAAATGTTTCTAAAAAATTCTGATCCTAATAAAACTATTTTTTCGATACAAAAGTTGTTGTTCTTAAGATATCTTTTTATACAGACATGTTGCTCTTTATAAGAAAATTTTTTCTATAGAAAAGGTAGGAGCAACTTTTTCTATAGAATAAGTGCACTTTTTGTTATAACTAGTTAAATAAAACTTCATAATATTCTTTTTGTTTCATTTAAAATGCATATAAATTTTTTATTAAATATTTCCGTCGATTTATTTCTTTTTTGTTATAAATTATTATCAGTCGTATAAGCAAAATTTTATGTTTTGTTTTTTTTTTTTTACCAAAAGATCTCATTGTCTTATTTTCAATAATTCCATAACATAATAAATATAGATGAGTAAAATTTGAATATGCTTACCACTTACAGTGGCATTAGTAATTAAGATTCCAAAAACAAAACGTATATATATATTTTTTTCAAATAAACCACAATCTGTGAATGTGTATAGTTCTAACAATATTGTCATTCAAAAATTCAATTGTCTTAAATTAATCAAATTAAATTATTATTAATATGAGTCGATGAGGATGTATAATGTGGAGCTAAAACAAAAAAATATGTGACAAAAAAAAAAAACCAAGCCATAATATAAAAAAAGACATTTTAGAGCAAGCTCGGTAATTAGTATGTGTGTTAAATATGGCATGTGTGTTTTGTTGTATTATACTAAACTAAAACCCTGAGTTTGTTGTATTGCTTGTAATAGTTTATATTTCAGACGTTCCTTGGTTTTATAACGTGGCAAATCCAAGAGATTAAAACAAGTATGAGCCACTGGTAAAAATTTATCATCATTTGTAGGTTGTATGCAAATCTTTGGAGTATAGAGAGAATAATTTAAACAAGATTTAGTTAAAATTTTATTAAATTAATGTTAATTTCACTTACTTTAATGGCTTTCATACCCTGTATAGGAATACGATCACTACCCGTCAAATATAACAAAAATTTCTTTTTCTCTTTTAAAGGTAAATCTTGAAAAACTTCCCAAAACCATTTAATCTAGAAAGAAACATTTTGTTAATATTCGAAGCAAGTTTTTCTTAAAATCTTTAATTTACATACCGTGTCATCACTGGATGTATAACCATTTTTGTATTCACAATTTAGTTCTAAAGCTTTCCAATCGTATTCTTCATTACCCACTACCATGGCCATTAATTCTTCTGGTCTAAATATTTTTAATACTCTTCCAGAGCAAACCTTTAGGAATAAATAAAATTTAATAAAAATAAAATTAAAAAATTTATTGACTGTGAATTATGAAATAATTTAATTGCTTGAGAAGACAACTTAAGAGACAACTTTTTCTATAGAAAAGTTGCTCTTAAGAAGACAACTTTGTCTATAGAAAGTTCTAAGTTGCTATTAAGAAGACAACTTTTTCTAAGTTGCTATTAAGAAGACAACTTTTTCTGTAGAAAAGTTGCTCTTAACAAGACAACTTTTTTATAGAAAAGTTACTCTTAAGACGACGACTTTTTTTATAGAAAAGTTGCTCTTAAGACGACAACTTTTTCTATAGAAAAGTTGCTCTGAATGTATTAGGAAGTTGCTCTTAATAAAGCAAGCTTTTTGATAGTAAAGTTGCTCTTAGGAAGATAACTTTTTCTATAGAAAAGTTGCTCTTAAGAAGAAAACTTTTTCTATAGAAAAGTTGCTTTTAAGAAGACTTTTTTATAAAAGATGAACTTAAGAAGACAACTTTTTCTATAGAAAAGTTGCTCTTAAGACAACTTTTTCTATAGAAAAGTTGCTCTTAATAAGTCAACTTTTTCTATAGAAAAGTTGCTCTTAAGAAGACAACTTTTTCTATAGAAAAGTTGCTCTTAAGAAGACAACTTTTTCTATAGAAAAGTTGCTCTTAAGAAGACAACTTTTTCTATAGAAAAGTTGCTCTTAAGAAGACAACTTTTTCTATAGAAAAGTTGCTCTTAAGAAGACAACTTTTTCTATAGAAAAGTTGCTCTTAAGAAGACAACTTTTTCTATAGAAAAGTCGCTCTTAAGAAGACAACTTTTTCTATAGAAAAGTCGCTCTTAAGAAGACAACTTTTTCTATAGAAAAGTTGCTCTTAAGAAGACAACTTTTTCTATAGAAAAGTTGCTCTTAAGAAGACAACCTTTTCTGTAGAAAAGTTGCTCTTAAGAAGACAACTTTTTCTATAGAAAAGTTGCTCTTAAGAAGACAACTTTTTCTATAGAAAAGTTGCTCTTAAGAAGACAATTTTTTCTATTGAAAATTTGCTCTTAATGTATAAGTTGCTCTTAATAAAGCAAGTTTTTTGATAGTAAAGTTGCTCTTCAAAAGACAACTTTTTCAATAGACACGTTTCCCTTCAAAAGACAACTTTTTCTATAGAAACTTAACTATTCAAAAGACAACTTTTTCTATAGTAAAGTTGGTTTTCCAAAAATAACTTTCTATAAAGAAGTTTCTCTTTAAAAGACAACTATTTCAATAGAAAAATTGTATCTTTTTCTGTAGAAAAGATGCTCTTCAAAAGACAACTTTTTCTACAGAAAAATTGCTTTTCAAAACACTACTATTTCTATAGAATAGTTGCTTTTCAAAAGACAACTTTTTCTCTAGAAAAATTGTCCAAGATATTTCATTTTAATGAAAGTTTATATAGAAAAAAAAAACAAAGTTCCACTAACCTTCATGAAACCACTTTTAAAAGCAGTATATTGTTCAGCTACCGCCTTATTGAAAATGAAATCTACATAAAGATCAACAAATTCTTGTCTAAAAGAAAAACATTTAAATAGTTTTGTACAATAGTTTTCCCGTTCCCATTCTTTAACTTACCTATTCTCCTTAGTTACCACAATATTTTCACCATTTGCCTTTAAAGGTTCAGTTTTTGATTCACCAAATATATCTCTTGATATTTCAAAACGTAAATCAAATATTTCTTCAAAATCATCACCATCATAATCTAATATTTGTTGCATAGAATTAGCTAAAGTAGGTGAGAGTTCTCTAAGATCACTTAAATCTACATCAAAATCTAATAATTTCTTATACAAAGCCAATGGGAAAGGTAAATTAATGATGGTGAAATTATAAATAGCTAAACCACAAATGACACCAATTAAAAAGTACATAGTTTCAGTTTCGAATGTAACATCGGCAAACCAGACAACACGAGAATCATCGTATTCCTTAAACATGCCATATTTAGGATCAATGATATCTTTTAAAAGCAACATAAAGAACTCTTTGCGTACACCGCCAGCATCTTCGGCTTCTTCACCGCTAAATTTCACTTTGAGTGGCTTTTTCAAATCACTTTGATTGTAGCGGGCAATTTCTCGTATAGTATCTTGTACCAGATTCTCACGTGTAACATTTAACACAATAAACTGGGAGACAGGTGTACCAAATGCAATCATATTAAAGAAATTCTAAATAGAAAAAAGATTTAAATGGAAATTTCTATGAATTACAAGATTTTTTTTTTAAATAAACTTACATCATTGGTGGCATTTTGCATGGCTTGATACATTTGTATGGTTTGATCGGTTTGCAAGAGTGTAGTCTTGGCAGCAGCATCGAATAGAAAACCATAATTACAAATATTAAAGGAATCCCTCTAAAAAAATATTGAAAAGTTTTTAGAAATAATGTAAAAATTACTTAAATTTTCTTTTCAACCAATACATTTTTATCCATTAACCAGTGTAAATACTCCTGTTGTATATCCACAAACTCGGTTAATTCAGGCCAGATGAATACCTTACGTCCTATGCCATCTTTACGTTCTGTTTTATTTACTTTACAAAGAAATGTTAACATATTTAAAGCTGCCACCAAATGAGAATTATATCTAACAAGCTAAAACAATGAAACATTTTAAAAACTTACAAAGATTTCTTAAAAATAAATATAACAACTTACCCTCTTCTGTGAATTACAACCCACTATGGGTGGTATTTTAAAACTTATTATATAGGCTACCACATCTCTATAGCATGAAACAAAATGTTCAAAACTTTCGTTAGGCACTTGACCCCACCATTTGCCAACAATTTTTAAAGGTATATCATTTAAACTTAACATTGCTTTACTAAACGGTATATGCAATTTTTCATAATTTTTCGAATTAACAAATTCATGATAGAAAGGCAACAGCAAATAAACTCTTAAAGTCTCAACATCAGCAGGTGAGGGTTGTAAAGAGCTTAACAATTCATTAGTTATTTTATCCCAAATCTAAAATTCAAACAAAAAAACTTTAAATGTATTCCAAGTAAAACCTTCAATAACTTACCACAGACTTAAGACTTTCATTCTCAACTTTACGCAAATAATCAAAAGCTTTTTCGGCTGATTCTAAATCAATTCCATGATGTTTGGAGGTACAACAAAAATGACCATAGTCGGGCAAGAGAAATGAACCACTTATACAGGCTTGACTTTTAAAAACTAATTCAACTAGTGTTAAAAGATCCATATCGACAGTGCTATCACTTTCAACTAAAGAGATTTGTTCAGTAGATTCAACGGTTAAAAACAGCACCTGAGTTTTCATGCTGGAATCAGAAACAAATTTAATTTAGAAAAGATCTTTAAAAAAATAGTTTAAAACAAAACTTACTCATAGATACGACAATCGTTGGCAGGTATTTTATCCTCATAATAGGTACAAGTGACTAGTGAATGATCCCCACCCGAATATATTTGTTTTATTATGTACGATGATTCTACATCTTCGGGCATTTCGGATTCTATTAAGGCTTGACCACTGGGGGAAACCTTTAGAAATAGAAGAATTAATTATAAAAATAGAAAAAGTTGTCTAGTTAAGAGCAACTTTTCTATAGAAAAAATGTCTTATTAAGAGCAACTTTTCTATAGAATAATAAAAAAAGTTGTGTAATTAAGACCAACATTTCTATAGAAAAAATGTCTTATTAAGAGCAATTTTTCTATAGAAAAAATGTCTTATTAAGAGCAATTTTTCTATAGAAAAAGTTGTCTTATTAAGAGCAACTTTTCTATAGAAAAAGTTGTCTTATTAAGAGCAACTTTTCTATAGAAAAAGTTGTCTTATTAAGAGCAACTTTTCTATAGAAAAAGTTGTCTTATTAAGAGCAACTTTTCTATAAAAAAAGTTGTGTTATTAACAGCAAATTTTTTATCGAAAACATTGTCTAATTAAGAGCAACTTTTCTAAAGAAAAAGTTGTGTAATTAAGAGCAACTTTTCTATAGAAAAAGTTGTCGTCTTAAGACCAACTTTTCTATAGAAAAAATGTCTTATTAAGAGCAATTTTTCTATAGAAAAAGTTGTCTTATTAAGAGCAACTTTTCTATAGAAAAAGTTGTCTTATTAAGAGCAACTTTTCTATAGAAAAAGTTGTCTTATTAAGAGCAACTTTTCTATAGAAAAAGTTGTCTTATTAAGAGCAACTTTTCTATAGAAAAAGTTGTCTTATTAAGAGCAACTTTTCTATAGAAAAAGTTGTTTTATTAAGAGCAACTTTTCTCTAGAAAAAGTTGTCTTATTAAGAGCAACTTTTCTCTAGAAAAAGTTGTCTTATTAAGAGCAACTTTTCTCTAGAAAAAGTTGTCTTATTAAGAGCAACTTCTCTATAGAAAAAGTTGTCTTATTAAGAGCAACTTCTCTATAGAAAAAGTTGTCTTATTAAGAGCAACTTTTCTATAGAAAAAGTTGTCTTATTAAGAGCAACTTTTCTATAGAAAAAGTTGTCTTATTAAGAGCAACTTTTCTATAGAAAAAATTGTCTTATTAAGAGCAACTTTTCTATAGAAAAAATTGTCTTATTAAGAGCAACTTTTCTATAGAAAAAGTTGTCTTATTAAGAGCAACTTTTCTATAGAAAAAGTTGTCTTATTAAGAGCAACTTTTCTATAGAAAAAGTTGTCTTATTAAGAGCAACTTTTCTATAGAAAAAGTTGTCTTATTAAGAGCAACTTTTCTATAGAAAAAGTTGTCTTATTAAGAGCAACTTTTCTATAGAAAAAGTTGTCTTATTAAGAGCAACTTTTCTATAGAAAAAGTTGTCTTATTAAGAGCAACTTTTCTATAGAAAAAGTTGTCTTATTAAGAGCAACTTTTCTATAGAAAAAGTTGTGTTATTAAGAGCAACTTTTCTATGGAAAAAGTTGTCTTATTAAGAGCAAATTTTCTATAGAAAAATTTGTCTTATTAAGAGCAACTTTTGTATAGAAAAAGTTGTCCTATTAAGAGCAACTTTTCTATAGTAAAGGATGTCTTATTAAGAACAAATGTTGTCTTATTAAGAGAAACTTTTCTGTGGAAAAAGTTGTCTTATTAAGAGCAACTTTTCTGTAGAAAACGTCTTATTAAGAGCAACTTTTCTATAGAAAAAGTTGTCTTATTAAGAGCAACTTTTGTGTAGAAAAAGTTGTCTTATTAAGAGCAACTTTTCTATAGAAAATGTTGTTTCTATAGAAAAAGTTGTCTTCTCTTCTTCTTTACTTACCCAAGGTCCCAATACAACTTGCGGCAATGGTGAGCTATTCGTTACTCTCGTACCCAACTGGCCAGCACAGCCTAAACCAAAACCATAAACACGACCACGTGAAGGCACTAATGCTAGAGTATGTTTTGTACCACAGGCAATTTGTGTTACTGTACTGCCCATCAATTCAACAACCATACGTGGTAAAACTTCATTCGAATTACCACCATGACCCAATTGACCATAACGGCCGGAACCACATGTAAAAACACCACCATCATTTGTAAGGAACACAGAAAATTCATCACCACAGGCAATATAACGTACACCTAAACTGCGTAATGTTTTCAACTGGGTGGGATAACAACGATTGACATAATCATTTAGGCCCAATTGGCCACAATTGTTGCGACCCCAGCCGAAAACAGCACCAGACTTGGAGATAACAAATGAATGATTGCCACCACAAACGATATAGGCAATGGGTATACCATGAAGAGCAGTTATCAAACGAGGAATATTTGAGTGAACTAAATCGCTAGTGGACGCTACACCCAATTGGCCATAGATATTGGAACCCCAAGAATATAATTCACCACCTGAAATAAAATTACAGAAATTATTTGATTTCTTACGAAAATTGCAAGTATCAGTATATGATAATTTAAACACTTACAATTTGTTAAGACCAAACTGTGATTATTGCCACAGGCAATTTGTACTACATGTTTTGAAATTAAATTTCGTACGATCTTCGGTTGTATGACCACATCATGACTATTCGTTATACCCAATTGACCATAATCGTTATGACCCCAAGTAAAAATTTGACCCCATTCATTAAGGGCCATCGAGTGGCGTGCACCACAGCTTATACGTGTTATAACATAATTTTCCAATTCGGCTATTAATTCTATGGATTTTGGATAAAAAGATTAATTAAGAAAAGTAAGTAGAGGTTAAACAAGTGGTCCTTTTTTCTAATTTTTCAAATGTGTGGGATTCAGCATTTGTTGTTAGTTTTAAAAACATAATGTAAAAGTTAACAAAAATATACAAACAGCCGGGGTAGGAACTACAATTAGAAATGTTTACAAATTTCAAATATTTGAACTAAACTCTTAACAAATTTTCAAAAGGAATATAAAGAAAACTAATATCTTAACAATCCATCACCCTAGTTTACAATTAGGGAAATCTCCTAATATGTTACAATCATATATACCAAGGTGAAGGATAACAAATTAATGTACATAGGTATTAGGTTAATTAAAATGAGTTATAAAAGCTTTTGTTGTGATGAGATTATCAGTACATACTAAATGGTGACATACGTGGCCTTTTCGTTGGTAATTCATGCCCCAGCTGGCCATTGTCATTGCTGCCACATGAAAATATCTTGCCATCTGAAGTCAAAAATAATGTATGCCAACGGCCACAGCTGACCTGTATCACAGATGCATCTGGTGGCGTCCAGTTCATTTTTCTGGGCATTAAAATCTATTTGTTAAAATGTAGGCATAAAGTAATCAACAATAATAAAACATTTTCAAAACTACCTGTTCTTCCTCAATACCACCCAAACCCAATTCTCCATGGGCGGTATTGCCCCAGCAATATATGGCCATTGTTGTTACTTTCTTATTATTTTTTTTATTAATATTATCTTTGACCAATTATGCTGCAGGTCTTCTTCTTCTTTCTACGTTGTAATGTGATATTGTTATTAATTCCTTTACACTCTTTAGGTTTTCCACACATTCGTCTACGTCTGCTTTGATTTTGTGGTTTGTGTTGTTGTGTTTATTTTTTTTTTCTTGTATTTTTCTAGAACTGCAAAATTGATAATGATTTGTATTTTTAATTGTTAATTATTGTTGTTTTCTTCATAACAAATAAACATTTATTTTTTTAGATTTTTTTTTATTATCAGTTTTTCTTGCCTTTTATTGTTTTTTGGTCTCTTTTCTAAAAACCTTATTATTTAAACGTATTTTCTTTACTTAATTAGTAGAAAAAAAAACAATAACGATATTTTTAATTGCTGTTCTTTCTTTTGCAAAAAAATTATTAATTCGATAAAAATTTTGACATTTCTATTTTGTTTATTTTCTCCGAAAATTTAAGAGAGCAATAAATAAGTATTGCCATATGACTGCTAACAGAGATGGTAATAAAAGGAACAAAAACAATTTGTATTGTTTTGCTATTTTAGTATACAAATTAAAAAAAACTGTTAGATATGAAAATATCATAGAATTTTGTTATAAAAAAAGAGCGAAATTATATTACAAATTTGTATATTTCGAAATTTTTTTAAGAGAATTTAAAAATTAATATATTTGATACCATTAGTTTGCAACTCTGCCTTTTTTCTTCTGCTCTATCTACTCAACTGAGTTGCCAACTTTAAAAACAATTTTCTAATTAGTTGACAAACAGCTGTCAATAAATAAAGAAGAAAAGAAAAAAGTTTTCTTTTTCGTAGAAAACACAAAAAAGTTGAAAAATTATTAGTTATACAAAGAAATAAAAACAAAAAAACATAAAAAATAATAAAAATTTAAAACAATGAATTGGTACAAGGGTAATATTGCTGAGGCCGTAGCCCAATCTAAAAGCAAAAATGCTATCTTTGTAGTTTATGTAGAAGGTACGTATGGATGGGTATGTGTGTGTGTGTTTATTGGTGTTTTGATACAGAGTGCAGGGAACACGTCATTTATGTTAATAAATTAAACAAATTAATTTGAATTTCTTCAGGCAAAGATGAGGCCACCATTAAATTGGGTAACTTTATAAATGACAAACGTATACGTGAGAAATTGGAAAGTGATGATTTTGTTTGCATCAAAATTGAAAGCGAAAGTGAGTCTTACATGCAGTTTGCCAGTATCTTTCAAATTGTTCCCGTGCCCTCAATATTCTTTATTGGTAAAGCCGGAACACCTTTGGATATAGCTACTGGTGTAGTAGCCAGTATAGAGGAGTTGGAGGGCAAAATTGGCAAAGTTTTGCAATTGGCTGGTAAAACACCTGCAAATGCTGCTTTAAATGACTTTATACAGGAAGAGGCCAAAGCTTCTAGTAGTTCAAAAGCTCAGATAACTAAGGAAGATGTAAAACAAGAGGAAACTACAGAAAGCAAACAATCCTCTGAAGAAATTGTGTGCAAAGATGGCGTCTGCTATAAGAAATCCAAGGAAATAGAACAAAAGGACGAGGAAAAAGAAGCTGTGGTAGTGGAGGGAGAGAAAGCCCAAACAAATGCCTTGGAAGAAGATAAATTGGCTGAAACACGCAAATATTTGGAACAAAAAAGACGCGAACGTATAGAAGAGGAAAAAAGATTGGAAAAAGAACGTGAATTACGACGACGCAAGGAGGGTAAAGAAATGCAAAACCTAAGAGCCTGGCAAAAGGATCAAGAACTGAAGGAATTAAAGGAAAATATAAAACGTGAAAAACTAGAAGAACAGGCAGCAAGAGAACGTATAAGAGCACAAATTCAAGCCGATAAAGCTGAAAGGGCTCACAAATTTGCTGCTGAAAATCAAGCCTCGACATCTCAACAAGCTTCTACTAACTCTACAAATAAAACTACTAACTCATCGGCCGCCTCAGCATCGGACGAGTCACGTTTACAGTTTCGCTTGGCCAGTGGTGTCAGTAATAGTCATAATTTTAAATGTGCCACTACTTTGGCCGAAATACGTGATTATGTTACACGTGAACTATTACCGGGAACCGGTATTAAAGAATTCACTTTGGCCACCACTTATCCTAAGCGAGAATTGACTAATGAACATAATACTAAGACTCTTATGGAACTTGAACTTTTTCCCAGTGCTGTCATTTTAATAATAGGCAAAGAGGCCACTGGACCCACAGCTATTATATCACGTAATGGTGGTTTATTGAATATGATATCGGTTATGATTATGGCCATATTGAATCCTATATTTTCAATCTTCAACTCAGCCAAAAATTGGCTGACCGGCAAGCGTAATGACAGTACAACAACAGCACAAACAGGTGCCCAAAAAAGGGCCAGTGAGGAGCAAAATGATGTGTAAGTACTCTAAAGATAATGTAGAAATGATTAATAATGATTTCATTTCAATTCACAGCTCCAAACGTCGTAATCTTGATCGATTTTTAGCAGGAGGCGGTTCAGGCAACACCACCGGCAGTAGCAATCAGGAACAGTCAGGTGATTCATCGCCTAGCACTAGCCAAGGTGGTGCTTATCGTCGTTATGTTGGTGGCTCGAACATACATCGTCTATCGGATAATCGCAAAGATTCCGATGATGAGAATGCCACCTGGAATGGCAATTCCACACAGCAACAATAAAAAGAATATATTGCCTTTTAATTGTCATTGAAGAAAAGAACAGAGTTCTTGTGGTTTTCGTAGGTGTATTTCTTAGTATATTAAAATAAAACAGTCTTATATATGTATGTATTTCATTTATTCTAAATATTTCTTTTCTTTTTTAAATATTTTCTCTCTTTGAAAATTTAATGTGAAATTTTGTTATTTAATTTATGTTAAAATGGGTTTAAAAATTAAAATGTGTATTTTAATAAAAGAAATCTATTAATTTGTAAAGTATAACTAGCATACAATACAATGAGAAAAATAGAAATTAGTAAGAAAAATATATATAAAATTGAAAACTGTTAAAAAAAAAACTAAAGTTTATTTTTTTGCATAAATATCTTTTAAACTGAAAACAGTATTATTAAAAAAAAAAAACATTATTTTCATAATAAACAGCGTTTAAACCTGCAAAAACCGATATTTATACCAATATCGGAAAAGCCAACATTTTAACAAAACTAGTATTTTTGTCAAAACCAGTGTTTTCAACAAAGGCGATGTTTTCACCAAATTCGTCATTTTCGGGTATTTCCACCAAAACTATTTAAAAAACCAGTATTTTATGGCAAACATCAGAACCTTTTATAAAAAATCTATATTTTTGCTACAAACTAGCTTTTAACAAAAATAATCTACAAAAATTAAAATTATTTTTTTTTTAATTAGTGTTTTTACAAAAATCGGTACAAAAAAAAGCTGTATGTATTTCCATAAAATGGCAGCAAAAATTGTGTTTTAAACGAAAACCGCTAGTATAAAAACCAGTATTTTTGCCAAAACCTCTATTTCTAAATCAGTGTTATTTAGTCAAAAATCTAATTTTTCATAAAAAAAAATCCCAAAAAAAAACACTAACAACAAACTGTATTTTTATAAAAAACTATTTTTTGAAACAGCATTTTTTAACAATATTTTTTGACTAAATTACAATAACCATCCCTTTTTCCCAAAAACAGTTTTTATAAAAATATTAGTTTTTTTGAAAAATTAAAAACATTTTCGGTCAAAATCAAATTTCTTACAAAGTAACAGCAAACCAGTATTTTTACAAAAAACCGGTATTTCTATCATAAACCCGAACCTGCATTTTTCTAAAACCAGTTTTATTTGCATTTTCATTAAAATCTATTTTCAAAAGCAGTATCTAATAAATAATTAAAAATAGTACTTTATTTAAAAACCAGTATTTTGATCCGAAAACAGTATTTTACCGAATTCCCAGTGTTTTAATAAAAAACTAATGTTTTTGTAGAAAGTAGTAGTAATCGACTTATAGACTTTTCTTTCGACTTTTTCGACTATTTTTTACTTTTTTTCGAGATTTTCCGACTATATTAGAGTTTTTGACTTCTTTTACATCTTTTTAAAACTTTCGACTATTTTTGACTTTTTTCCATTTTTTACGACTTTTCAACTATTTTCGACTTTTTCCTACTTTTCGATCTTTTCCGACTTTTTTTTAACAAAGTCGACGCTTTTTTGACTATAGACTTTTTTCAACTTTTCGACTTCTTTTGACTTTTATTTACAAAGTCGACTTTTCGACTTTTTTCACAGACGATAGCCGAGTTATCGACCTTTTTGGAACAAAATAGTCGACTTCGTCTTTTCAACATTTTTTTGACAAAAAGTCAATTTTTCTATTCTTTGAAAGTCGATTTATAACCCTAAAAAAACAAAATTTTTACCCAACACTAGTTTTTTTACCAAAAACAGTATTTTTAACTAAAATTCAAATTTTTCTATAAAAAATTTTATATTTGTGTAAAAAAATTAGTATTTCTTACAAAATTTTTACAAAAATTTATTTGTTTTTTCATCCGAAATCATTTTTTAAATAAAACCAGTATTTTTATTAAAACATTTTCAATTCAACCTGAAATTCTAAAGCAATTTTTTAAAGACTTTATTTAACTCAATAAAGAACATTCAACAACAGCGAAATTGTTGCAAGAACAACAATTTTTCCTTAAACAAATTATTTGCTTAAGAAATGTAAATTTATTTGTAAAAATACGTATCTACTAACAATAATTAAATTTTTTAATATTTTTTAGGCGAGTCTTTCTTTCAAATTAGTGCTTTTTTCAACCCTTAACCCTTTTTATACTACTGTGAGCATGAACTAAACTACTACTTTATTTATACAACTCTGCACATTAACTGCATTGAAATTGTTTAGCGTTGCCAATTTAGTGCTTTTGACATAGTTTTTAGTGCATTTTAAATCTTTAAAATGTGTAAGAATTTTGAGCTTTTTTTTTTAGAAAATTTATCTTAATACGAAGAAAACAAATCATTTTCAAGCTGTATTCACACGTATAAGTTGGGTGTGAGACCAAATAAAGAGGATATACTAAAAATAATGCAGGAAATTATATAACATATAATACCAATTTTATTTCTTTAGTGTGAATAGAATACGAATATACTTTTAGATCTTTCTATTCATTTTGTAAATTTAAAATTTAATATTGATTTAATTAACAATCGTTTACAGTATTTTCAATATAGACTACAATGGTCCAATGTTGATGTTAAATGTTCCAAAATTGCTCTTCAATAAACTGTAGTGTTTCTGTATCCATAGTTTATAGATTTATATTATTTATAATAAATTCTAAACATTTTCCTTAGATTAAACAAAAATATATTCTTAGAAAATTGTAATTAGAGTTTTTCTACATTTCAAAGTTGACAACACTGTTAGTAGAAAACATGCTGCTTTTTGTGTTACTAAATTTTCACTCAATTTAGTTTGCGTTTGAGTTTCGTACGTGATTGACGAACGTATGGCTGATTTGTGATAAAACGGAAAGAATACAAATACAAAAAAATCTTTATTTCAATTTATATTTTAAACAGAACTATTACACAAAAAAAGAAGTTCATTAACAAACAACAATAAGAAAGAATAAAGTAAAGTGATTTTCACAAATTAATAAATAAAATGTTTAGTCTTAAAACTAAACTTTAAAAGTCAACCATTATTATTAAACAACAACAACAACGAGAAAAGCAAATCAGTCGTCGTCATATTGAACAAGAAAAAAAGAATCCGTAGTACGCGTTTACAAAAACAACAACAAAAAAGTTATTAATTTTAGCAAAAAAAAAAGTATGAAAACAAGTGTTTGTGTTTGTTTAGTTGTAAAATTTAAGAAAAAAATTAATAAAAATATTAAAGTTTAATAAAATATTAAAAAAGATATATTAAATTAAAAGTAAATCTTCTTCTGTGTGTAATTTGTGTGTGTGTGTGTTTTCTAAGTGTAGAAAATTTCTTAATAAAAAGTGTTTTTTTTCGTTCTCTCAAATCAGCAGCACTTTAAGCTTTTCTTTTTAACAAATTTTATGGGGAAATTATTACAATAAAATTAACAAATTCAGCAAATGTAAGAAATTTTGTTGTTTTTTTAAGAAATTGCAAGTCAAAGAAGAAAAACAAATTTACTGTTATAACTTTTTTACAGTATTAACAACAACAACAAATATAACAAAAATCTAACAACAAATCAATTAGTGTAAATATAATTTCAAATAAAATTACTAAAATATTAAATAAATAATAATAAAAAAAGAAAACAAAAAGTTTTAACTTAAAAAGGAAAAAAACAAAAGAAAAGAAAAAAATTTTAGTGTTACACTAAATAGCGTCTAGTTTGGTTTTTCTTTATCATTTATTTAACTCAAATTCTCCCACAGTGTGTGTGCGTGTGTTTGTCTCTTTTACTCCCTAATAATAATAATAACAACAACAAACCTATTACAATAGCACTCAATTAAGAAAAAAAACACACACACAACACTCAGCTGCTAAACAACATTTAACAACGAGTCTTTGTTCATTTGTAGTGAGAGTGAGTAAGCGAGAGCGAGTACTTCCCCAACCGGCATTTTTTGTTTCTTCTATAAAGTAAAGTTACAAAAACCTTAAAGTAAACAAAATAAATATTAACAAAAAAAAAAACAACCTAATCAATATAATTATTAATAAAAATTGCTATTAATACCACAAATTAATTGCTAAACAAAATCTCCGCAAAAAAAAACAAAGAGAGTAAAAAAAGTTAACCAAGAAAAAAGTTTGTTTACCTTCATGTTTTCGTTTTCTTCTTTTCGATTTTATTTTATGCATTTAAATTTTTCTTGCCTTAAACAAGTGTTAAAATAAATATATAAT
Organism: Lucilia cuprina; assembly: GCF_022045245.1. Classification (NCBI taxonomy): domain Eukaryota; kingdom Metazoa; phylum Arthropoda; class Insecta; order Diptera; family Calliphoridae; genus Lucilia; species Lucilia cuprina. The sequence continues at coordinate 45,466,732 of NC_060953.1, read as the reverse complement.
TAAATAAATTTATAAATTGCCAGCAAATATTATTAAATATAAATGAAGGTAAGTTTTGTTTTCTTTAAATTGTTAAAAAACTGTGAAGTTTTTTTTTTGTCTGTCTAAAATTTTGTCAAGTATAAGAGTGTGTGTGTGTTTTTTTCTTTTTTCATTTTTGTTGTTAGTATTTTATTTTCATGCTTTTGTTGTAAATTTTACTACCCCTTTTGTACAGATTTGTAAATTCGGCTAAATTTTCTGAGTAGATTTTTGTTTTGCGTTTTTGTCTCTTTTGTGTATTTATTGTTGTTTTTTTTCGGTATTTTCATTTACATGTTTCCATTTTTTTGTTGTTGGCAAAATGTTATGTTAAGTTACAGTAATGTTAACACATTTATTTGTTTGATTTTGTAATTGAAATATAGGAAAGTTTTATTGGTCATACGCCCACCTTAAAGTATACCAATCGGCTTTGGATAATTTTCTAAGTCAATTACATCATTTTTATCATAATACCTTTAGTCGCAAGAGCGAATCCTATTGATTTTAGTTAAAATCGGTTCTTTTTAACAAACCACATCAAATTGAAAATAATTCATATCACTTTAACTTCTAAAAGCAGTTTTCGGGAACTTTTTTTTAGAGTTTTCTAAGTTTCCTGTTGAAGCTTTTTGTTTCTATTCGGAATATGCTTTGCTTTGAAATTTACTATCTGATCAATTATGAACAATAATTACCCGGGAGTTTATTCTCTTTAGCATGCTTTATGTAAAGAAGAGGGAAGAAACTACCAGGGAATTTATTATTCCGAATAGGCATGTATATCGCTGAATTACATTGCTTTATAGGCATACTATTGCTAGGGAATTCAATCTCTTGAAATAAACAAATCTTTCGTCTCTCAGTCAATTAAAGAATAATAGAGGGAAATATGAATTAAGAACTTTTAAAGGCATTCCAAGAAACCAGTCTAGGTTCCTTAGAGATCTGCTACCTTTGAAATCTGGAGTATTGTGTTATCTTCACCCAATTGGAATTTACCTTCCAATAAAATTTTAGTTGGCTATAGAAACTATAATAATCGATTCACGAATGGAACACCCCGATCTTCTGAAAATCAAAAGTAGTCGAAAAAAGCAAATATGTTGTTAATTTAGGAACATGATTGCACTATTTCATAATAGTTTGTAGATCTTGGTGACTTTTTCTTCGAAACCTGTCAATGGGAATTTCCCATCACAAATTTGTAAAGCAATTTGTGAACTTTATATAGTTTATCTATTGCTTTTATTAGTAACAGCTGACAGCAAGAGTTTTATGTGTGTGTATATTTAAAAAAATCCTCTCTGTTATTAATTAGTTAATTAGTTACTTAGATAGTTAGTTAGATGGATAGATAGATAGATAGATAGGTAGATAGTTAGTTAGTTAGTTAGTTAGTAAGTTAGTTAGTTAGTTAGTTAGTTAGTTAGTTAGTTAGTTAGTTAGTTAGTTAGTTAGTTAGTTAGTTAGTTAGTTAGTTAGTTAGTAAGTTAGTTAGTTAGTCTGGTGGGAATCGAACAGACTAGAACCACTAAACCATCGGAGGCTAAGTAAGAACCCCTTCATTTCCTAAATAATTTGGCCTTTAATGGATGTTCTAACCTTTTGAACTTTCTATCGCAACAAACTCCAATAAGCCAATCCTCCGCCTGTTTATTGTTATTGCAATTTAGTGAAATAGAGAATAGCTACTAGATTTTTCCGCGATTTCTACTTATTGTTCAGATCTCTTTAAGGTTCCCTCTTCACTATCGGGGTTTATATTTAGAACTTTCTATCGCAACAAACTCCAATAAGCCAATCCTCCACCTGTTTATTGTTATTGCAATTTAGTGAAATAGAGAATAGCTACTAGATTTTGCCGCGATTTCTACTTACTGTTCAGATCTCTTTAAGGTATTCACAAGGATACAAATTAACGGTGTTACATGCAGAGATCCAAGCCGATGCAAAATGTTCGTCGGCGGTTTATTGTAGAAAATAACGGCGACAGCTAAGTTGACGGCAGAATTTAACTCTTTCTTGAGAAATTTACCTTATAAGAGTTTATTATATAGAAAAATCTTTGTACTCTAGTCTAGTTATATAGGAACCTGTGTCCTTATAAGTTTTTTGCTGCAGAAAATGAATATATAGTAGTTTTCACTATATTGTGTGGCAACACTTTTCATTTTGCCATAGAATTATAGACCTGGTCCACGCTACGAAACTTTTTCTTAATTCTCTTTTGAAGTTTCCTTATTTGTCTACCCATAGAAACTTTTATTTCAGAAACTACGTATTGATTGATTTGTTGTTGTACGAATGAGAAGAATAACAAAACAAAGCAAGTTTCCCAGTGCAATAAACTGCGTACCGCCAGAGGGGTAAATGATATTTCTATCTTACGCAAAATCAAAAGATTCCCAAAAACAGTTTACTAGTATGGACCGGGACTTGTTTTCTAAAATACATGTGTGATTTGAATCTTTATTAGTGGCTAAGTTTAAGCCGGCTTGAGCTTTTGAGCAGAAAGAAATCGACGGCGGCGCGGTGTGAAATTTATAACCGGCGGCCAGTCGCCGATTTCACCCGTCTCGGCTTGTATCTCTGACGCTATTCTAAAAGTTATTTTAAGTACATTTACTTCGAAATGATATAGGCAACGATTTTTTTCATTAATTAGGATTATTAAGTTCTTTTTCTTAATAAAACTTTTTAATTACATGCAATTTTTTAATAAATTATTAAATTTGTCTATTTTCTACTTTATTTTCAGCTTTTACTCCTTAACAAGTGTTAATAAATTATTAATTGGCTTAAATTACAAAAAAAATCAATATAAAAAAATATAAATTATTAAATATTCATCATTATACTAGTAGCACACCCACCCAAAATCAATAAATTTTAAAATAAAATGTACAAATAAACTAAACAACAAATTAAACAAAAAAAAAAATACAAAAGAAATTTAAATAATTTCCATTAAAATTTTTTGTTTAGGAAATAACTCAAAAATTACAACAAATTGATTTCCTTGAAAAAAAAAATTCCCCAAAAAATAATAAATAAATATTCATTCTATAAACAAACCCCTCTCTCGAACTTAACACACCCGAAACAAAAAAATTCCTCTTCTACTAATAGAAATTGAAAAAAAGTAGAAAAATTTGTTTATTTGAGGCAAGTGTCTGCATATTAAATACACATGCAACAACATTTGAAGACACTTGTATTGCAGCAACTAAATGTGTTGTAAATTAAGCAGCAGACAAAGTTAGTGTGTGTGTGTGTTTCAACTAGCAAGTGGGTATTTTATTTATTCATTTATTTGTTTTGCTGTTGCTGGAATTTGATTTTGGTTATTTTGATAACGACAACAACGACGACTACGACGAAAAAAGTCCAAACACGGGTGGTGGTGTTGCATTAACGACAACAACAACTATAACAACAATATCATCATCACCAACAACAATAATAACAACAACAACAACAGCAATTGTTACAAAATATTAAAAAAGCAGCAAAAACCCAACAGCAACAAACAGAAAAATTTGTATTTATTGTTGTCGTTAAACTTCAATGAGCGTTTCGATGTCACTCGTACAAGGTGGAGCTGCAGGCGGTGCGCCACAAGGTGCTATTTTAGCGGCTGCTGCCCCATATTATCAACCACCAGCAGTACCACAAGATGTTCAACCAGATCGTCCCATCGGTTATGGAGCATTTGGTGTAGTATGGTAAGTAGCAAAATATTTTATTTAAATATTTTTAGTTGAACAGAAAAAACCTGTCGATTTTAAGTAAAAAAATTACAAAATTTAAACGATTCGATCCGATGTTTTACTATTCAATTCAAAATTTCCATTCACGTGTTAAACACAATTTCCGGATGTAATCAAATGTTGTCAGTCAATGCCTTTATAAAAAAAAAACATTTTTTTATTATTTGAAAGATAAAAAGTAAGAAAACACTTACTGTCTTATTCATAAACTTTTATAAAAGGTTTATAAAACAAATTTTCATACAAATTTGTTCTATAAACCTTTGATAAATGTTTATTAATAAAGCAGTTAAAATTTACATCCAGGAGTTTGAGTAAAACCATCACATAAGTGTAGATAAGAAATATTAAGACAATTTGTAATATTTTTTAACAAAAATGTTACCCACATCTTAGATAAATTATACGAGTTTCTTTGTAACATTTTAATAGTATTCGTAAAATGTTGCTAAAGTTTTCCTTATGAGCCGATCAAAACAATTTTAAAAATCGCCTTGATTTAGATTTATAGGTTTTTAAAATAAAGAGTACCAAGAATATTTTAAAGTTCAAACGATCTATGTTATCTGTACTTGCATTACATCAGAAATGATCAAGACTCCTTTAGTTCTTGATCAAAATTGGATTGTTCTTTAAGATAATAACCTATGATATCTTAACAGAAGTCACATTCAGAATCTTTAGAGTTTCAAAATCAGGCGAAGAGCTTTACTTATTTTCGAACGAACTTCTATTTTGAATCGCCAAATGGTCCTTCAGAAAAGGATCAGTTTTAATATCAAAACTCCAAAACTTCAAAATGGGATAAAGGGTTCGAATCCAAACTACGAAACTAACATATATTCAAAGTGATGAAGTTCTTGATCAAAATTAGATTTCTTTTGAAGATAATACCTACTCTATGATATCTTTATAGAAGTCACATTCAGGAACTTTACTATTTTAAAATCAGGCGAAGAGCTTGACTTATTTTCAAACGAACTTCTATTTTGAATCGCCAAATGGTCCTTTATAAAAGAATCAGCTTTAATATCAAAACTTTAAAAAGATCTTATCGGATTCGAATCAAAACTACGAAACTCACAAATATTCAAAGTGATGAAGTAGAAGACTTGATATTAAGAATTTTTACGCAAATTTAAAAAAAAAACATTTTTCTAGACAAGGTTTGTATTGTCTGATCACAAGGTTCTCTCTTTGCTATAGAGAAAGCAATGCGCTAACTATTAAATAGGCACAAACCTACATTCTCCTTAGAAGACTAAGGACCAACTTTTCTGTTCTTCGTTGTATTTGCAAAGTTTACAATTCAAAGTTCCCATTGCCTGGAGAGAAATCGTTTATTATCATTTCTCTCAGGAAAACTGTTAAACATCATTGCGATAACTTTCTTATTTTCCAAAGACTCAAAAGTGCCCAGATATGGCAATTGAAAGTTTTCATTGAATAGGTAGAAGCTTTCTCCTAACGTTAGCCGACTTAACACGAGCACACAAGATGAGATTGTCTAAACGCAAAATGTAATAAAACCATTACACGTCGTATGGTCCTTCCCAATTTTTTAAATTATTCAAAAAAACAAGCAAGTCGCATTAGATCAGGGATGTATTTTTATGTAAACACATACAAACAAAGTAAAACAGCTGATTTTATCTTACTTTGTTATTGTTTTATAGCAATCGTTCATTTTTCTTCTTCATTAAACTTTACGTACGTAAAGTTCATTTTTTGAAGGAACAACGTTCTAGACATGAGATAATAATGGCAGACTTTTAAACGATCTTTAATTGACTAGCTTTATTAATAATAGTTGTTTAAATTAGGACTTAGGAATGTTACTCTAGTTGCATAAACGAGGGAAAGTATTCCGGAATATTTCTCAGATTTCTCTCTTTCGATAGCTCTATAGTCAAGGTCTATTTGAAATATGACAATGTTCTTAAATAGTAATCGTTCGAGATCTTCGACAAGGACACAATATATTTCAAAATAATTATGTGCTAAAAATGAAGTCTTAAAAGAATCACAAGTGTATTTTATAAAAAGTTTTTTTTTTTTTTCAAGTGGAAATTTGCTCACAATTTTTTTACGCACAATAATATTGGTCCTATATTCACCTTAAAGTATACCAATCGGCTCAGAATCATTTTTTGATATGACCATCCATCTGTCTGTCCATGTCCTTCTAATCAAACTACAGACCGCAACTTTAATGATAATTCAATGAAACATGGTTTTCTTCAGGGTCTATAGAAAATGATTAAAATCAGTCCATTATTTCACCTAGCCGCTTCATACAACTGAACACCTGAATAGGTCTTGTAAACTTTGTAATCAAACTACAGATCTCAATTTTGGAAATAATTCATCGAAATTTTGCACATAATCTTCTATGATACAAAGTCTATTGAAATTGTTTAACATCGGTCCATTATTTCATCTAGCCCCCATACATTAGAACCCGCCGAATAGGGCTTTTAAGTTCATAATTATGTTTAATACACTCGTATGTCGACAAATTGCTGTAAAACCAAGTTCTATACTATCATTGATGACCCTCATGATCTCTATAATTATAGGGCCTTATTTGACCCTATAAAAAGACCGCTTCAAAATTTGACTTAAACGTCCACAAATTTATTCAACAATAAATGGCTTAAGTATATCCGAGGCAAGGTACGATGCAACTTAAATGTTTTATTTTGAATTTTGTGTAGGGTGTAGGGTATTATATGGTGCAATATAGTCTCTTCTTCTAACCATTGAGTAAGTAAGTGTTAAAGACCCTACCAAATAAGAAGCTAAAAGGCATCATTGCAATAAAGCTGTAACTAATAAAAAACGTTAAGGTGAGCAAAACAACAAAACAAAAGTATCGAAAACCTTATGGCAAAAAATAGCAACTGCAAAAAAACAAAGTTACGTTGATTTTGTGCAGGCAAGTTAAAAAGAGAAACAAAAGCTCAACTAAATTAAAGCCCCCAAAACAAAACGTATAAACTTACTCTCGCACTCCAATGAAAATACAATGAACCTTAAAATAATAAAATAAAAACAAAGCAAAAACAATGTTACGTGAGGGACATTTCAATTTAGTTGAAATTGTTTATTCTAAATTGATGATTTTGATTATGAAATATCTAAATCTGTGTCTGCTCTTTAAACGTCAAGAGCGTAATGCTTAAGTTTAAAACGTTTTTAGAAAAATTTAAAATTCTTAAAAGTTGTCAATGTCTTGAGTACGAATTAAATTTAAAAGATAACAAATTTTCTTTTAATTTTAATTAAGTTTTTGATATTTGTTAGACTTGCCTAGAGGCTATATCCTTAACCTAACAATACCTTTAAACTTCTGTATTTTCACAATTGCTTTGGTGTTAAACGCAGCAAAATATAAAAACTCTAAAATCATGTTTTATGTTGCAATAATGAAATAAATTTATAAGATCATCATTGTCGTTCCATACCATACCACTACTACTACTACTCTACCTTTAACAATACACTTCTTCTACTTCCACTGACTCTGCAGTATCTTTGTATTTTTGTTTCCTTTACTCTTCACTTTCCTATACTGCTACTGCTACCGATTTTTTCTTATTTTTCTTATTCTTTGTTGTATTCTTTTATTTTTATCATGACACCATGTTCTCGGTTCAGGGCTTATAACCAAAAGAAAATCAGCTTAAAATAAATAAAATAAAGAATCAACCAACAACCACTTAAAGAGTTTTAATAAGAAGACAATGAAGAAAAAAAAAAAACAAACTTAAACATTTATTATAAACAAACTACCTGCAACTGGTTTTGCATTTTCTTTGTTTTTCTTTACAAAATTCTAAAGTTGCCAAACCAGTGAACAATTTGGGAGTTGTAGAATAATCGAGATTATTCTTCTTAAGATTTTAGTCTAAAGTTTTCTCAAATCCAAATCAAATGTGATCAAAACATGGACAAAAATAAAGACTGGGCTGTACATTAGTCTAAAGTCTAGACTATGAATGGACTATAGACTAGATCATTAACTGGACTATAAAAACCTAAAGTCTAGACTATAGACTGGACTACATTATAACCTGGACTATAGTATAACCTATAGTCTGGACCATGTACTATAATATAGTCTACATTATAGAATTAACTATAGTCTGAACTATATAGTTTTGTCTATAGTCTGTACTGTAGACTAAACTATAGTCTGGACTGTAGACTAAACTATAGTCTGGACTGTAGACTAAACTATAGTCTGGACTGTAGACTAAACTATAGTCTGGACTATAGACTAAACTATAGTCTGGACTATAGACTTAACTATGTTCTGGACTATAGACAAAACTATAGTCTGGACTATAGACAAAACTATAGTCTGGACTAAAATCTAATATATAGTCTGGACTATAGACTAAACTATTACCTGGACTATAGACTAAACTATAGTTTGGACTATAGACTAAACTATAGTCTGGACTATAGACAAAACTATAGTCTGGGCTAAAGACAAAACTATAGTCTGGACTATGGACTTAACTATTGCCTGGACTATAGACTAAACTATAGTTTGGACTAAAGACTAAACTATAGTCTGGACTATAGACTAAACTATAGCCTGGACTATAGACTAAACTATATTCTGGACTATAGACTAAACTATAGTTTGGACTATAGACTAAACTATAGTTTGGACTTTAGACTAAACTAAGTCTGGACTATAGACAAAACTATAGTCTGGACTATAGACTTAACTATGTTCTGGACTATAGACAAAACTATAGTCTGGACTATAGACAAAACTATAGTCTGGACTAAAATCTAATATATAGTCTGGACTATAGACTAAACTATTACCTGGACTATAGACTAAACTATAGTTTGGACTATAGACTAAACTATAGTCTGGACTATAGACAAAACTATAGTCTGGGCTAAAGACAAAACTATAGTCTGGACTATGGACTTAACTATTGCCTGGACTATAGACTAAACTATAGTTTGGACTAAAGACTAAACTATAGTCTGGACTATAGACTAAACTATAGCCTGGACTATAGACTAAACTATATTCTGGACTATAGACTAAACTATAGTTTGGACTATAGACTAAACTATAGTTTGGACTTTAGACTAAACTAAGTCTGGACTATAGACAAAACTATAGTCTGGACTATAGACAAAACTATAGTCTGGACTATAGACAAAACTATAGTCTGGACTATAGACAAAACTATAGTCTGGACTAAAATCTAAATATAGTCTGGACTATAGACTTAACTATTGCCTGGACTATAGACTAAACTATAGTCTGGACTATAGACAAAACTATAGTCTGTGCTAAAGTCAAAACTATAGTCTGGACTATAGACTTAACTATTGCCTGGACTATAGACTAAACCATAGTCTGGACTAAAGACTAAACTATAGTCTGGACTATAGACTATACTATATTCTGGACTATAGACTAAACTATATTCTGGACTACAGACTAAACTATAGTTTGGACTATAGACTAAAATATAGTTTGGACTATAGACTAAACTAAGTCTGGACTATAGACAAAACTATAGTCTGGACTATAGACAAAACTATAGTCTGGACTATAGAAAAAACTATAGTCTGGACTAAAATCTAAATATAGTCTGGACTATAGACTTAACTATTGCCTGGACTATAGACTAAACTATAGTCTGGACTATAGACAAAACTATAGTCTGTGCTAAAGTCAAAACTATAGTCTGGACTATAGACTTAACTATTGCCTGGACTATAGACTAAACTATAGTCTGGACTAAAGACTAAACTATAGTCTGGACTATAGACTAAACTATAGCCTGGACTATAAACTAAACTATAGTTTGGACTAGAGACTAAACTAAGCCTGGACTATAGACTAAACTATAGTCTGGACTAAAATCTAAACTATAGTCTGGACTATAGACTAAACTGTAGTCTGGACTATAGACTAAACTATAGTCTGGACTATAGAATAAACCATAGTCGGGACTATAGACTAAACTATAGTCTGGATAATAGACTAAACTATAGTCTGGATAATAGACTAAACTATAGTCTGGACTATGGACTAAACTATAGACTTAACTATAGTATGCACTATAGTCTAAACTATAGTCTGGACTATAGTCTGCTTAATAGACAATGGAGTAGACTATTGGTGGTTTATAATTAGAATGGTCTATAGACTAGAATATTGTGTATATATAAACTCCACTATAAACTATACTGTAATCTACTTCTTTTGTAAAAATGTTTGCTGGGTTATCATTACCAGAATAAGTGTATGTGTGTTGTGCCGGTGCGACAGTAAGTTTGTTTATTTCAAAGACATTTTAATGTGAATGATGTTATTTTTTTCCCAATTCTTCGTTTGTTTGTTTTTATTTCTGTTTTATTTTTCTACCTTTTATTATAAACTTTGTTTTTGTATCTATCTCAGTTTTGTTAAAATTTTACAATTTTTTTCTTTTTCCTCTTTATCAACACACACACACATATAAAAAGAAGACCCATTTTAGTGAAAACACTTGTGTCTGAGTATGTCCTACTAATGGAAATGTTTTCTTAAAGAAAAGTGTCATAAAGTAAATGAAATGAAAAATTAAACAATTCTATTTGGAAAGAAAATTGACCAATTTATTAAAAACAGAAAAAATTTAAAATTTTTAACAACTGTTACAAATCATATTCCAATAATATATCAACATCCTTAAACGATTAATGGCAAGTTAACCGTTAAGTTGAGATTTTTTATTGGCGAATAAACATAAATTCATTTTATTAATTTCAACCACTTTTTACTTTTATTTTAACCCCTTGTCTTTAAGTGCAATATAATAAATTCCCAAAAATACATGTTCTTTAATTTATTATAAAAATAATATTATTCTCATTGAAAATTTGTATTTCTTATGTTTGAAATATTTTTTTTAATTTTGTTAATTTTTATTTATTACAACAAAAAGTCTACACTTTAAGGGTTAAAACAGGAGTCTGTAAAATATGTGTTGCATACTGTATGATTCATAGAAATATTTTTCATCCTGGTTATTGACTTTTTTTGTTTATTTTTTGCCTATATGAGAATATTTAGTGGTGTTTTTGTTGTTGATGTTGTTGTTGTTGTTTGCATCATAAACATTTGCAGAGTATATTGGGTTGCAAACATAGCCCGCATAAAGTAAAGCTATATACAAATTTTGTAATCGTTTAAATAGTGGATGTCAGGCCATTCCAATCACATACAAACCAGTTAAAAACTGTAAATCTTTAGGGTCGTTTTCACCAAGTGCAATTATGAGAAAGTTTAAATGATTTATAACTTTTGAAATAAAAAGTTAGAACAATGCATTATAATTAAACTTAAATGGTGGACTGTGAAGTCTGCCAGATCATAGAAGTGTATTACAAAGATAGAAAGAGAGAGATAGGCTGAAAAAGTGTGGGAACTAGCTCAGATTCTTTGAGATGTTGTATCCTTAACTAATATCGATATTGAACCCAATTAAAGCTTTGAAATCCTTCTTGAAATTAAAAACATCCTCTAATTATTGATCAAAGCGATATCAAAGATATATTAGGATTTAAGATCTTATCTGACCCTATAACATTGCTTTAGGAGTTTCGTCGGATTTGTAATTATTTGGTCTACTCATGATTTTTGAGTTAAATTGATTGTCATAATGTGCTTCTTTACTCTTTATGAAAAAAAAAAGTTTTCAGGATATTCTTTTGAAAAAAGCTCTTCAAGAGATACTCAATACCCAATTATTAATGTTGAACTTTCACTGAGAACTTAAACATCTACATAAACTTTATTCAATAAAGAGAGTGTTCAAAAGAAAACGCAATGGTTTCTCCATAACTTTTGTGTTGTGATTCTCAAAACCCAGTTCCAAACTGTTTGTCAATACAACAAAATGATCAGAGAACTTGATCGTATATATAAATTTTATTCAATTAAAAGATCGTTCCAAAGGGACTACAATCTTCACTCTAAGATCGAGCCAATTTGTACGTTCTCTCACAAATATTGCGAAAATAATTAAAGAACTGACTTATCCAGGGACACAGAGGGTAATAATTTTCCTTTGACTTCTGTAATTACTGAGAACTTGATCGTCTACATAAACTTTATACAATAAAGAGATCGTTCCAAAGAGAATACAATCTTCACTAAAAGATCGACTCAAGTTGTACGTTCTCTCACAAATATTGCGAAAATAATTAAAGAACTGACTTATCCAGGGACACAGAGGGTAATAATTTTCCTTTGGCTTTTGTAATTACTGAGAACTTGATTGTCTGCATAAACTTTATTCAATAAAGAGATCGTTCCAAAGAGAATACAATCTTCACTTAAACACCGAGCCAAGTTGTACGTTCTCTGACAAATGTTGTCCATCTCAGGAACTATAGAACAAAAACAACAACATAACTACCATAATTATTTCACCCGTTTTCGGGTGAAATAATTTCCCAAAAATTTCGAAGACAAAAGCTGTTTTGGATGGACAAATATTTTTGGAAATTAAAGTAAATGACAAGGTCGCCTGACCTGATTGAAAAGACTTCTGTCCTAAGAGATTTTTGAAAGAGCGCCACGACTTTACATTGAAAGTTTTCGTCAGGAAGATGTTCTTTATTAGACCTATAGAGTGGTTTTCTTGATTTGGAAGTCACGGAAGTCATATACATAAGGAAACACTCCTGCAATACGATCAACGATCTGAAGCCATAAACAGCGAAACATTGGGTTTCACAAATAATAATATTAAATTGTGGAATCTATAGGGTAATGAATCCGTAGTAACAGAATGCTGTAATCATGTCAGGCTGCTGGGTTTCGAATACATTCATTACTGTAGAAGTTGTCAAAAGGAAGGGGAGACTGTATCTGATCTTCTTTGCAACGGTTCTCTTATCTAAGGAGAAACTAAGTGGAATAAATTTCAAGAACATTCTAAACTTCGTAAATTGAACCTGTTGGTTTAATTCTGGAAGTAGTAGGTAGTAATATAATTAATTCTTACGTTCACTAGGGGTATCACAACGGAATTACAATTGCTAGAGTCAAGTGAGCCGCATAATTGAGAAGCTTCTCTTTGTAGGGCAATAAATAGGAGCAAGCGATCTTTGCAAAGAGCACGAAATGTGATTCATATCGAGCAGCATAGAGTTATATATTAATCTTCGATCTAAGTCTTTTACAATAAAAACTAATTTCATTCTCAGGCATGCTGCAGCTGTAATAGAAAGAAAAAACAAATTTACATAAAATTAAACTTGATAAAAAATTAAACAAATGTTTCCTTATTACCCCATTAAATAATGCAAAAAAAAAAGACAAGTCAATATAAACACATTAGTTCTGCTTTGTACATAACCGGAAACAAGTTTCAAATTAATTTACTTTTCTTTTTTCAACTTTCTTCTAAAGTTATAAAATCTAGTTATTAATACAAATTCTAGCAAAACCCAGCAGTTCGTTAAAGAGTTAATGCATATGCGAATTACAAACGTTTCCACAGACATGTTATAAATCTCAACTTCGTAAGCTATAGTGAAAACAGTCGTCATTTTACTATCTATAAGTAATCTAGAGGGTAGACATTTAAAACAAACTTAAGAGAGAAGATCTATTACTATGTTTTGTGTTAAAGATTCGTAATTATGTAAACGAGAGCGTAGATAGTCGTTACTTTAATGTCCACTAGTAATCGAGAAAGAAGACACTTAGAAAAATACTTAATCAAGGTTCAATATTGTTTCTTTGTAATCTATTATGTAACTATTGACTTCTTTCTAAGTGACTAGTTGTTACCCTATGGGATAGGTTAAATAGCTAGTTTGGAAATGTGCCCCTCCCCCCACAACTAGTGGGTTTATATAGCATTGTTAACGTATTGTGTAAATACGTCCCTTAAAACACACATACTCATTACTTAACTCAATGACTTGTCCTGTAACTACTTTTCTCTCTTTCACTTTATTACTCCTTCTCTCTTTTACAAACATTTTGAATTGTGAAAGCAAACCTTTTTTTTATGCTCTGAAAGAAATACGAACAAACAAAAAAAAAAACAACAAGTTTATCCTGTCGTCTGGTTGAAAAGGAGAAGATTTGAAACTAAAAACAGGACGTTCAATAAGTTGTACAAACAAACGAAACAAACAGACAACAGCTGCACAAATTTTGAGTTTATTTTCTGTGTACATTATGATATTTTTCATAAAAGTTATAAAAAATTGTCTACGAATTATTTCAGAAGCTGTTAAATTTTGTTAATTTTACAAATTTATTTTTGAAAATTTTAATTTAAGGATGTTATGGCTTTAGATTTTGTTTGATGATAACTTTTTATAAAACTTTAATAATGTGTTAGTTAATATGAAAAAAAGAACCCAGCAGTTCCTTCAGGCAGTCCCGAACTACCTACTTAATCTACCCTAGCCACCGAGTTTCCAGATGACTAGCTATTTAAACATGTGCTTGTCCTACAAGGATGTCATTCATTACCTCATAGATTACGAAGAGACAGCTAAAAGCTTTAGATTGTTCACCCTCTCGCTTACAAAGGGGCACTAAAGTGACAATTGTCTCCAACCTCTCTTGCAAAGAATACATTCGTTACGAAATAGAGCGAACGAAGTGATTAGACGTTAAAGCAAATCACTGACAAATCACTTTCTTTGTCGAACTGCAAAAAGAAAACAACATTTGTTAAATTACAACTTTTCTCTCCACAAACTATCAATAATTTGCCCCATAAGGTTGCACAATTTTCAATTAAACATATGTCCATTAAACAAAAAAAAAAATATGTACAAATTTGTCTTACACTTAAAATAACCACATTTCAAAAATTTTGTTGTACAACACATATACAACTAGTATTTTATAAAGAAATCAAAATTTATTTTTATTTCAAATCCCCACACTCAAGTACAACAACTTAATTAAGTAACAGAGATTGTTGTTGTACACTTTTGAAGGTAATAAAATAATTAACTAAACTAAAATAGAAAGAAATAACAAAATAGTAATAAATAAAATAAATTTAAACAAAATAAAAAAAAAACTGCAACTTTGTGGTCATTTTTAATGTAATAAAATACATACATGCGTACATATACATATATGTATTTGTAAAGTAACACATTTAAACTTCATTTACAAAACACATACACACAAGTTATTACTTTGCAACAGCTGTAATTTGTAATATTGTGTTTGTGCAAGGGATATTTTATGATTTCTTATTTATTCATATACAACAGAAAATACCCTTAGGATATTTGTGTTGCACCCTGTTGTAGTGGTAATCCTGTTAAAGAGTTGCCAAATTATATCAAAATTTCAAGGATTTTTTCGAAAAAAGATAATGAAGACCCCGAAATATTTCTAATAAATCGCTATTAAGGAACAAAGATTCAATGACTTTTAGTCAATGTCATTTCTCTTCGTCAATGCTCTCTCTCTCTCTGAAATGTGTTTTCATATTAGTAAAACTGACATTTCTCTTCGTCAATGATGGTATAACTTACTGTGATTTCAGACAATGAAAATCTGAAAATGTTTGTAGTGAATCTTCTTTATAGAACAGAACTCAGTGACTTTCTGAATTTGCCTTTTAGACTCCAAAAATATTAAACTAAGACTCTTAAACTGGCATCGGTGAAATGCTCTCTCCTGAGTTTTTTTGCTCTTGTAATAGTAATTAGTTTTCTAATGAGTCATAAGCTCTCGTTTTGCCTGATTCTTGTCTCTTTTCTAGTGTGGAGATTCGCTTGTTGTGGGTTTAATTCTTCGAGGTTTTGTAAGCCTCACTATGTAGAGAGAGTGAAAACCATTACTGCCTACCTTCTCAGATAATTATGGACCGAAGATATTTTCTTCGTAAAGGGATTTATAACACCCGTTCAACTGAAATAAGCCTTAAACAGGATTAAGTGACTTTCAATGAATATAATTTCTCTTCGTTAATGATTACATTACTTTCTGTGCCTTCGAATAATAATATTAAAAGTGAATCTCCGGAACAGATCTAAGGGATTTTCAATGAATGTAATATCTCTTCGTGAATGATAATGGACTCTGCAGAATTGACGATTGACTCTCACAGTTGCCTTTAAGAATTTAAGAATATTTGACATCGGCGAAATGTTAATGAAGACCTGATGTTATTTCAAGTGAATCTCCGTTATAAAACAGATCTAAGGGATTTTCAATGAATGTAATTTCTCTTCGTGAATGATAATGGACTCTGCAGAATTGACTATTGACTCACACAGTTGCCTTTATGAATTTAACAATATCTGACATCGGCGAAATGCTCTCTTCTGAGTTCTCTTGCTTTCCTATCACTAATAAGTTTCCTAAAGATTTCTTATGCTTTGACATACAATGAGCTTATTTCTCACGCCCTTCAATGTCTGCTCAATTTTTCTGAACTGAATTTTTTATCGCTATCGATAACTAAAAAAAACTTTACGGATTTACGCAAATCGTAAGACCAAAACTTGTATATTAGAATTCCTAAAATTTCAGATCCCTGCTTATAGGGCAACCAAAAAAAATAGTTTGACAATTTCATTGCACCTGCAATTATTATTTATAATTCCGGAAGCCTTTAATAAATTATATGAATAATTTAAAGTGGCATTAGCTAGAGGTCTATTTCTAACAATAGGACGAATTGAAATAACAAAGAAAAAACTAACCCAAACCGAATGTGCTAGCCTGATAGAGAAGGAAGCGTGTGGAAGAGAAGGAAGTTGAGTCTTGAGTAAGAGAATTCCATCTCCTCCTCCTGGGAGTATAATCTTATGAAGTGAGTACAACGAAAGCAAGACGAGAAGCCTACTTATAATGAGAAAGTTCGCTGATGGTATGATGATACAAAATCTGAGTGAACTCACAAGGTTACGGGTACTTAAAGTTACACAGATTCAGACAAATGTAGAACAGGTAGGGAGGAGCATTTTCCTTTTCATTGTTACGTCGAAATTAGATCCAAATATATTGGGAAGATAGCTGATGCATATACAAATTATTTAAAATAATCCTTTGGGCCGACGCGATCTTAATATATTTTCAAACTTTTGTGGTTGTGACATAATATTCCCAGTGGACCAGTTTTGTTAAACAGAACTCTGGCGCTCTGAAATGAACCGAGCGAAATATTACGTTGCCCAAATTAACAGAAAACTGAGATTCTGAATATCGGACGATAATACATTGAATGAATACTATATAAAGTTTTCACCACATTTTTCATAATAAGGAGGATTTGATGTAATATTCATCCTACTATCAACCAAAACTAAGCAGTTTTCTCTGTCAAAACTCTCTGACCAAAAACATTTTGGTCCTTCGGATCGAGTTTTGTTAAACTAAATTTTCTTTTCAGTACATCAAACTCCTAAAAGCAACATTATAGGAACAATTCCAAATGATTTGAATAAAATCAACACCATATTTCATATATTACAGACATTATAAATAAAAATTGTTTTATACAGTATTGGTCCTTCGAATGTTGTTGTCCACTGTATTGCATTTCATTCATTAGAATTTTCCTTTACGTATTCATAAAATTTGAAGGCAACTTCGAAGGAAAAATTTAATTCAAAGTTATTTAGATTTATTAGGAATTAATTATAACTTGTTGTTATATACATTTCTAAACATCTTTGTTTTGGTCCTTCGAATCAAAGTTTGCTAGTATTCAGTAAAAATTTTTTACGAAACCAAAGAAATGTTTTTGCAATTTTTTTAAATACAAGTCCAAGGATTTTCATTTATTATAACACCCTAGATTTGACTCAATACTAAAAGGATTTTAACTAAATTGAAATATCACAACATGTCAAGATTAAATTCAAAGAATAATGAAAATATGTCCTTTTTCTAAATAAGGTACCTATTTCTAACTAACTTTGGCTATAACTTTTATAATGGTTCTTTTCTCTTCTTCATTTCTTTATTCTTCTTTTATTCCCTTGCAATTCCCTATATCGTACATGTCTGTTGTTTTTTTCGTTAGTCCCTACCATTTAGTATTAAAACGTCTTCCATATTCCTTTCTAGTGTAAAAGGGTACGTGTGAGTTAAATGTATTTAAGCATGAGCAAAACTAAAGTGTACAAGTGAAAATGATTACAAATGTCCAACCCGCACGTAACCCAAGATTCTTAAACGTATTCTTCTATTTTTTTTGTACATTCAAACATTCAATAAGAAAGAAATGTGTTGTTGTTCTTGATGATGATGATGAGGATGTTGGTAGATATACCCTTTACTATTCAGGGTTTTTATATAGTTTGCATCATTTCAATAGCATTTTTTGTTCTTCTTATTGTTGTATTCCTATGAATGAAGTAGAAACAACAACAGCAGCATCAGCAGCAGCAACAACAAAACTAAATTGTTAGTTTGAGTTTTGTAGCACTTTGAAACATGTTACATGATACAATTCATCTGCTGGCTGAATCACAAACTCAGACTCTCACACATTCTACATTCATTTTAAGAGTTACATGCATTTATACTTAATACATCGTACAACACATTTTAGCCTAGAACAAAAAAAAAGATGTAGATATATACACATATGTAGCACATATTTAGATATATTTACTTGCCCTGCTATTGTACCCGGACATCAGATTTTTGAAAGAATTATTTAAGTGTTTCTTAAGTGGGATCGATTTTGGAATTGTTTATTTTAAAGATCCTTCTTAGATGCTGCCGTTAAAGTTAAGTGTCGTAAATTTGTAAATTGTAAAGATTTAGGTGTTAAAGAAAAACAATAGATTTGAATTGTTGCTATAAAAGTTTTAGTGGAAAATTAACATCCGAAGAGATGGAAGTTATAATTTGGGAATTATCGAGAAGGGAGGCACATCTGTAAGGGAAAAAGTGGTTGAATCAGCTGCTGTAGTCGAGTCTATAGACCAGACTACAGTCTAGTCTATAGAGCAGTCGAGTCTATAGACCAGACTATAGTCGAGTCTATAGCCCAGACTATGGTCGAGTCTATAGACCAGACTATATGGACCAGACTGCAGTCGAGCCTATAGTTCAGACTTTAGTCAAGTATATAGACCAGACCATAGTCGAATCTATAGACCAGACTATAGTGGAGTCTATAGACCAGACTATAGTGGAGTCTATAGACCAGACTATAGTCGAGTCTATAGCCCAGACTATAGTCGAGTCTATAGCCCAGACTATAGTCGAGTCTATAGACCAGACTATAGCCGTGAGTCTATAGACCAGCATATAGTCGAGTCTATAGACCAGCCTATAGTCGAGTCTATAGACCAGCCTTAATCGAGTCAATAGACCAGCCTTAGTCGAGTCTATAGACCAGACTATAGTCGATTCTATGGACCAGACTTGAGTCCAGTCTATAGACCAGACTTGAGTCCAGTCTATAGACCAGACTTGAGTCCAGTCTATAGAAAAGACTTGAGTCTATAGACAAACCCATAGTCGAGTCTATAAAGCAGCCTATAGTCGAGTCTATAGGCCAGACTATAGTCGAATTTTTAGACCAGACTATAGTCGAGTCTATAACCCAGCTTTTAGTTGAGTCTATAGACAAGACTACAGTCAAGTCTAGTCTATAGACGACTGTAGAGTCGTGTCTAGTCTATAGACCAGACTACAGTCGAGTCTAGTCTATAGACCAGACTACAGTCGAGTCTAGTCTATAGACCAGACTATTGTCGAGTCTAGTCTATAGACCAGACTACAGTCGAGTCTAGTCTATAGACCAGACTACAGTCGAGTCTAGTCTATAGACCAGACTACAGTCGAGTCTAGTCTATAGACCAGACTACAGTCGAGTCTGGTCTATAAACCAGACTATAAACGAGTCTAGTCTATAGACCAGACTTTAGTTGAGTCTAGTTTATAGATTAGACTTGAGTAGAGTCAACAGACCAGACTATTGTCGGGTCTACATATCCGATTATAGTAGAGTAGAGTAGAGCTTTTAGGCGAGTCTATAGACCAGACTACAGTCAAGTCTAGTCTATAGACCAGACTACAGTCGTGTCTAGTCTATAGACCAGACTACAGTCGAGTCTAGTCTATAGACCAGACTATAGACGAGTATAGTCTATAGACAAGACTATAGTCGAGTCTAGTCTATAGACCAGACTATAGTCGAGTCTAGTCTATAGACCAGACTATAGTCGAGTCTAGTCTATAGACCAGACTATAGTCGAGTCTAGTCTATAGATCACTATAGTCGAGTCTAGTCTATAGACCACACTATAATCAAGTCTAATCTATAGACCACACTATAATCGAGTCTAATCTATAGTCTATAGATCAGACTTGAGTCAAGTCTACAGACCAGACTATTGTCGGGTCTATATATCCGATTATAGTAGAGTCTTAATACCAGACTAAAGTCTAGAAAATCAATATTACTGTTCTCGACAATTACTTTTTTTCTTTTAGAAACGAAAGAATTTTGAAAGGATTTTTCACACTAAATCATTTTAGAACTCTGTCTATCTGTAGCAAAATATATAGTGACTTAAAATATTCTATACATTTTTCTTAATTCTTTCTTCTTCTACTTTTGCTGAATATTATTTCTTTAAAGGCCTATTCACAATATATAACATGGTTCCTTTTTAATCTAAACACACACAATAACCGATTCAAATAGAAATAATGAAAAAATAAAGAAGAACAAACAACAACAATTTTGGAAAATGTCAGATGACAGTGAAGAAGACAAGACAAGGAAACTAAATACGATACTTTGAAAACGAGCATATCATTTCATTTTGTACACATGTTACTCTTAAGTAACCTCATCAATATACTTAATATAATTTTCTACTTTACCATTTCCCCCTTGACGCTCCCTATTAAATATTTAAATAAAACTTATATTGAGGAAGAAAACCCCTATTTTTTCGTAACCAATACTCAATAAAATGACAAGTTGTATGTTATATATATATGTTTTCCTATTTCTATACTTTTTCCATGTGATGATGTGCCACAGCCTGGTCAGCAAATGTTTATGGCTGAAAAATAAGTATAAGTTTCTAGAATTTTTTATATAGTTGTTGTTGTTGTTGGTCTGTAATATAATACAGTAACGTGTAAATGTATTGAGGGTTTTCGTTTAGTTTTTTTTTAGTTAGTTACACTTATAAGTATAGAGAGAAGTTGTAAAGAGACGAAACGGGTACACATAATTGTTTTTGTAAGTCTGATATGTTGTAGTAAATTGTATTTGAATAGAAGTAGTAGTAGTAGTAGTGAAGATGTGAAGTGAAGTGCGAGTATACGTATGAGTTGCAAGTGTGGTCCGGGATTGTAATGATGTCATGTCCTTATTATATGAACGAACACCTTACACAATAAATGTGTGTTGAGATGAGTTTTTTTTTGTTTAATATTGTTTGATATGTTTGCATGACATGATGTTAAAAAGGAAATCTCTTTGAATTTTTATATCATCACCTTATTTGGCCACCAAAGGTGGTAGAGTTAGATCTGTTAGAGAAGGGTAATGAAAAAAATAGATCTTCTGTCATATCTAGGGCGTTTGAAACATTATTTAATAGTTTTATTCTTAAGTTATCTAAATTGCTACAACTAAAACATTTTTTCCTGCTCCCTTCAATTGCATGCGCTTCTGTTTAATTATCTTTTTACTTTACAATTTCATTAACTATTTAAAATGGACATTACTTCTATATAAGTTTATCTATAGGAATTTTAATTGACAACTGATTTAACAGCAGTTGTTTGGTATCAGTGATACCAAGAAAAGTTTTCCAAAAACATTAAATTTATATTGAATCTTAGCAAGAAATATATTAAGGACATATTTTTAAGTTAAAGGAATTTATCAAGTTTTTTTCTTCTGTTGATATTATTTGAACATATACTACATACTTGTCTATAGTCCATTCTATACACTTCTCTATGATAGGGTCCACACTTTCATCTAATGTTTAGTTAAGAGATACAACTATAGTCTGGACTAATGGCTTGAATATAGTTTGGAATGTTAACTAAACTTACCAAAGTCTGGTTAACAGTCTCAACTGTTAACCAGACTGGTCCACAGAGCGGACAATAGTCAGTCTATAGGCTCGAATATTGTGTGATCTGTCGACACGACTTTAGTTTGATCTTGAGTATACTCTGATCAATATACTTGGTATTTAGATTATATTATAGACTGGACTAAATACTTCACTGGTGTCTAGTATCGTCTATAGAATCAATACGTTCCCACGACAATTGGATCTTCGCTCCGGAACGACCCGAGTCATACTCGGCCAAAGATTGTCAACCCAGCGACAGTTGTATCAATCGAAAGTTTTTCCCCAGGAAAGAACTATCGGCCACAGTCTAACTATTACAACAACAACTAGACTTTTCTATAGACTCGACTATAGCCTGGTGTATATGCTCGTCAATAGTCTGATCTACATAAGTCTATAGTCTGATCTATAGACTGGACAATAGTCTAGTCTATAGACTAGTTTGAAGACATGATTATAGAAAATTGTCTATAGGTTTCTCTAAAGCCTCGAATGTGGCCTGATTAATAGAATCGACTAGTCTTGTCTATAGACTCGACTATAGTCTGGTCTATAGACTCGACTATAGTCTGGTCTATAGACTCGACTATAGTCTGGTCTATAGACTCGACTATAGTCTGGTCTATAGACTCGACTATAGTCTGGTCTATAGACCAGACTATAGTCTGATCTATAGACTCGACTATAGTCTGGTCTATAGACTCGACTATAGTCTGGTCTATAGACTCGACTATAGTCTGGTCTATAGACTCGACTATTATCTGGTCTATAGACTCGACTATAGTCTGGTCTATAGACTCGACTATAGTCTGGTCTATAGACTCGACTATAGTCTGGTCTATAGACCAGACTATAGTCTGCTCTATAGACTCGACTATAGTCTGATCTATAGACTCGACTATAGTCTGGTCAATAGACTCGACTATAGTCTGGTTTATAGACTCGATTATAGTCTGTTCTATAGACTCGACTATAGTCTGATCTATAGACTCGACTATAGTCTGGTCTATAGACTCGACTATAGTCTGGTTTATAGACTCGACTATAGTCTGGTTTATAGACTCCACTATAGTGTGGTCTATAGACTCGACTATAGTCTGGTTTATAGACTCGACTATAGTCTGGTCTATAGACTCGACTATAGTCTGGTTATTAGAGTCGACTATAGTCTGTGTAGTGTTGCCATAAAGACTAGTTTCTTGACTGATCTCTTGAGTAATCTATAGTCTGGAATATAGAACACTCTAAAGTTACATAGTAGACTCGACTATGGACTAGCCTATGAACTAGACTCGACTGTACACTAATTGATAGTTTGATCTACAGACTCTTCTATTATCTACTAAAAAGGCTAGTTTCTTGAATGATCTATTCATTAGTCTATTGTCTGGATTTATTGCCTAGCCTACAGAATCGTTTATTGCTGGTTTAAAGACTAACTATAACTAAGTCTATGAATGCAACCATAATGTATCCTATAGATTTGTCACTGAAAATCCGGGTTTGAAAATTTTGAATTTAAAATTAAAGTTTACGATTCCATGTCTTTTGACAAAAATTTTTTTCCAAAATTATTATTTATTGCACTTGTTACATGAAATATACCAAAAAAAAGATAAACAACAGCAAAAGTAAAAAATAACTAAATCTTGGAAATATTTCTTGTCTCATAGACTCATTGAATGTCTGTTCAAATATTTCTATAAAACGTAAATTTTGCAAATTTTTTCTTGTGTTTGGAGTATGTTGTGCCACTTTTTCACTATTAGACAAACAACAAAACTAGAACATTGGACTGTCAGACTAAATCAAATCTTTGGTGGCATTATTCGAAAAAAAAAACAACAACAACGTCATTTACTTGCTCTCCAAAAAACAACAAAACTTATACAAACGCATTAGTTACTTATTGTATGCATTTGAATGGACAAGACTAGCCCAACAAACTATAAACTGCTGGACATAAAGTTGTGTATTTCGTTGTACATTTTTTGGACCCAGCCATCAATGAAATGCGTAAAAATGTTATGAGGCAGAGCAAGTAAACAAACAAAGAAACATACAAAAAAATGCGGTTTACTTTGAAAACTACAAGAAAAATGCCATATTTCATAGGAATAAAAAAAACTATACGCAATGATTTGAACATGAACATTTTGTCACTTGCCAAGTTTTTACAAGTAATTATACACATTATAAACTTCCTATAGTTTTTGTTTTGCACTCCCATCAAGAACAATAACGACAATATCTCTACATGCAGATGTATGTACATTCAACTACTCATCTACAACTTAATCTACTGATAGGAGGGGGGACTACGTCTATATAGAAGTTCTCACACGAAGATCAACAAAAGATAAACAAATAAACTGCATTGAACTAAAAACAAATGTGACACACACACACATACACAGAGTCAATATAGAATTGACAAACTATATGTACTTGGGTCATACACTCAAAGAAATTGGCATAGAGAGAGACAGACAATTATTTAACTTCAAAACAATTGTTTTAAATTAACAAAATACATTCAAAAATTACTTTTTTATATCCGAAAAATTTTCGTTTGTTTTTACCCCCATTTTTTCTCGAGTGTATGTTAATATTTTTTGATGATTGTATTTATGTCACCCAGAAAGAAATATTCGTATTTTGTATAGACAAGACAGCTTTTAATGGTGTTTTTTTTTCGTCTATTTTTGTTTATTGTGCATCATGCACCATTCAGTTGCAAGTTAAAGATGACGATGTAGACAGATATCACATACTACTGGCTTGAATGCAATGTAAATGTAATAATCTTATATACATTTTCCTGTACATATATGTAAATGTACATTTTACTACGTCATATTTTGTTTACATTTTTGTTTTGTAAACTACTCAAGTAATTGAAGTCACTCTCTTACAAATACTTTTAATTCTCTATTCTCGGGTTTTTTACTCAGTTTTTTTTTTTTCGTACACAGTTGTTATTTATACATTTTGTTTACATTACACTGTAGTGTGATGTAACCCAGCAAAAGGTATTTTTCTCTTAAAGGAATTACTTTTGTTTTAAACGAATCACTTTTGTTTGAATTAAAAACCATTCCCAATGAAACTATTTGAAAGTTTTTCAAATAAAATATTATTAACTAAGACCTCGGGGTTATCAGTACATCTATTTCGACACACTTCTTATATTTAGAAAATTAAAAAATAAATACTTATGTTCAAATTAATTGAATTAAAAAAATATTTTTTGAAACACGTCCATAATCTGGTCTATAGTTACAATTATAGACTAGACTGTAGTCTGGTATATTTATATAGAATATAGTCTAGTCTATAGACTGAACTGTAGTCCGTTCTTTAGACTCGACTATAGTCTGGTGTATAAACTTGACTATCGTCTGGTTATAGTCTCAACTATAGTCTTGTCTTTGGACTCGAATATAGGCTGGATTATAACTATAGAATCGACTATAGTCTATAGATTCGACTATAGTCAGGTTTATAGACTCGACTTTGGTCTGAATTATAGACTCGACTACTGGTTTATAGACTTAACTATAGTCTGGTCTATGTATTCGACTATAGTCTGGTCTATGGACTCGACTATTGTTTGGTCTATAGACTCGATTATAGTCTGATCTTGAGACTCGACTATAGTCTGCTCTTTACACTCGACTGTAATCTGGTCTTTAGACTCTACTATAGTCTGGTCTTTAGACTCGACTATAGTCTGGTCTATAGTGTCGTCTTTAGTCTGGTCTATAATAGACTCAACTATGGTTTGGTCCATAGACTCGACTTATGTCTGTCTATGGAAACGACTAAAGTCTAGTCAATAGACTAGACTCTGGTCTGGACTATAGGATCGACTATTATCTATCTACCCGGCCTATTTACTCGACTATAGTCCGGTCTATAGACTCGACTATAGTCTGGTCTATAGACTCGACTATATTCCGGTCTATAGACTCGACTATAGTCCGGTCTATAAACTCGACTATAGTTTGGTCTATAGACTCGAAAATAGTCCGGTCTATTGACTCAACTATAGCCTTATCTATAGACTTGACTATAGTCTGGTCTATAGACTGGACTATAGTTTGGTCTATAGACTCGACTATAGTTTGGTCTATAGACTCGACTATAGTCTTGTCTATAGACTCTACTATAGTCTGAACTTACGAGTCGACTATAGTCTGGTCTGTAGGATCGACTATAGTCTTGTCTATAGAAACGAATATAGTTTGGTCAATTGATTCGACTATGGTCAGATCAAGTAGTTTGTTCTATAAATTCAACTATAGTCTGGTTTTTAGACTCGAGTATATTCTGGGTAATAGTCTTAACTTAAGTCTGGTCTGGTCTGTAGGTCTATAGAGTCGACTATTGCCATGTCTATATACTCGACAATTGTCTGGTCTATAGACATGACAATTCTCGACTCGACTTTAGTCTTGGCTGCAGTCTATAGTATCGATGTTTGCTGTATAGCCTCAAATATATTCAGATATATATTCAAATGTATGCAGATGATTTAGTCTGATGAATTTATGTTTGCTGGGATTTGAAGTCTTTGTTGCTTTGTTTGCTAACTAAGTTTGTTGTTTTTCTGATTGCTGTCATTTTTATTTCATGTACATAACATTGATGGACTAATGTATTCATCCCAGCAGATCTGATAAACTTTACTAAAAATAAATACTTTACTAAAATAAAACATTACTAAAATAAAACTATAGATATAACTATTCTGATAAATAGATTTTGTATTATGCAAAAAAAGTTTAAACTAACTACCAACTAGATTACTTAGAGACAGTAAAGTGGCAAAATAAACAAGATTAATTAACCGATATGTGTAAAAGTAAATATTTCAGTGTCTTTGCTTTTTAATTTAATTGGGATACAATACAGCCACTAAAACTACAGACCTTAAGGAACAGTTTTGCATGTAAACAAACATACGTGCACTTTAACATGCATGTAAATTTAACAAAGCAATGACGACTGGCTAAGTCTTCTGATGCCTTATAGTCCAATTGGGTATATATATTGGACCACGTTGAAGAAAAAAATAAAAACATCGTATGATGCAACATTAATAAACGCAAGCAAAATTTTAAAACTTTTTATACCCTTTTCTTCTTAATATTCTTTTGTTTTTGGTTTTTTTGTTTTGTATTTTTGTTTTAAAGGAAATATCTGCAAATCAAAGTAGAGAACAGAAGCTTGATATATATTTTTGTTGATTACTTGTGGTTTATTGTATTAAAATTTTGACATACTGCACACACACACGCACATACTAGAACGACAAATTGTTGTTTTTGTATATATACATTTTACATTCTATTTGACCACAAGGCCGTAATTAGTTATGTCTCCAGTTATGTTGGACTTTCAAATTTTGATAGCTTTTTGGAAGAAGGGAAGTCAGTGCTAATCAATTTAAGTATTTGCCATGGTTTTCATGTAAAAAATTAATTTATATAAATTAGTAATTTACTTTCATTAAATTATTTAAGTAAAAATTAACAACAATTTTTAAATATTTTCTGTATTAGTGTGGTTTTTGTTAGCAAGTCTTACGATCAGTTAAAAACAGTCTATAGTCAAGTCTATAGTAAAGACTATATATAAATCAGTCTATAGTCAAGACTACAGATCAGTCTATAGTCAAGACTATAGATCAGTCTATAGTCAAGACTATAGATCAGTCTATAGTCAAGATTATAGATCAGTCAAGTCAAGACTAAAGATCAGTCTATAGTCAAGACTATAGATAAGTCTATAGTCAAGACTATAGATCAGTCTATAGTCAAGACTATAGATCAGTCTATAGTCAAGACTATAGATCAGTCTATAGTCAAGACTATAGATCAGTCTATAGTCAAGACTATAGATCAATCTATAGCCAAGACTATAGATCAGTCTATAGTCAAGACTATAGATTAGGCTATAGTCAAGACTATAGATCAGTCTATAGTCAAGACTATAGATTAGTCTATAGTCAAGACTATAGATCAGTCTATAGTCAAGATTATAGATCAGTCTATAGTGAAGACTATCGATCAGTCTATAGTGAAGACTATCGATTAGTCTATGGTCAAGACTATAGATCAGTCTGTAGTAAAGATTATAGTAAAGACTTTAATCCACATGCTTCGTGTTTGAGAAAATATACTGCTGTTTAGCCAAAGGATTTAAAATTCTTTTCTCTGTAAGAGAGACTACTCATCTGTTGATATTTACTAATTCTAACGGTTAAATGTAAGTGTAACGGCACTACAGCTTAAACTTTAGCCAGAATTTAACCAGAAAAAAAGAAGTCAATGGAAGAAGGGTTTAAAGTTTCATACATTTTGAAATGCAATGGATTTTTAAATTTTTCTTTGTTATTTTGTTGTAGTTTTGTTGGAATGAATGCGAAGGAAAAAGACTTTAAAACCATGTGGCTTGACCAGTAACCAGCCTGGTGCCGATGTTATTGCTGCAGCAGTTCATATAAGTCTAACATAAATGTTCAACTGTCTGTTGTTGTTATTGTTTACAGTTTTAGTCCGTTTTGTTGCTGTTTTTGTTGGTTATGTATCAATGATGGAAGAAGTTCTTTGTTTTTTTTTGCTTTTGCATTTGGTATTATTATTGGTCATGCATGTCTGCTATGGGTGCGTGTCAAAACTTAAACTTGGGATAGGTTGGAGCACCCGCAAGGCTTACAAAAGGAAATTATTTAAGCAAACAACAAATATAAGCAAAACTGCTGCTGCGGCTGCTGCAACCTTAATATACTTGATGCTGGTGCTTTAACTGCAACATACGTGTGTTAAGGTTGTTTAACCAGAGTTTTAGGTTTTTTTTTTCATTCTTTCAATTTTGTGCTTTGTTCCTGTTGCTGTTACTTTTTTCTCTCTCTCTCTCTTTATCACTGTTTGCCTGTTTTAAAGGCTGCTGCTGAAGTTGTTGCTTTTGAAGGAAGATTCTTTAACTAATTCCTATGTTCTTTATATATTTTTGTTGGTTTGAATGTTTTCTTTTTTCGTTTATTGTTTAACCAAAGAGTGCAATGAACGTAAATATGGCTGGTAACAATGATTGGTTTTTAAGTATGAATTGTTGTTGGCTGGATGTCTGTTGCTGCAACATGCGTGTCATGCCTTTAAACTGTTGTGTGGTTTTGTTTCTTTCAACTTTATAAAAAAAACTGAATTGTTTCTTAACAATTTTTGTTAAGTGTATGTATGTTAAAAAGATAAATTATGATTGTCCTCATTGTCTGAGACATGTTGTGATCCTTAGCGCTTGTCTCTTAAAGGGGAACAATATAATAATTGTTTTTTTACTAAGAGTCATATAGAGAACAACTTTTGATTTATATTACATATCCTACTTCGTAACCCTGTTATGCAACAATGTTTATTGTTTAAATATCTGAATTACTTTGCCAATATTAAAAGTAAAGCAGCTGCTGTTGTTTTAAACATATCTTTCAAAAGGCTCCAAACTCCAAAAAAAGTCCTAAGAAATACACAAATACACGCATGAAATATTAAAAACCAACACCAGGTGCATTTCAATTTTTTTTCTTTGCTGTATACCTGTTCATGTTTTAAAACATTTTCAGTATTTTACTAGTTATTAAGACTCCTGTTTTTACCTGGCACGATCAGGATTTATACTTCAATTAGATTTACTTTGTGTTAACAGTGATCCTTTATAGGGCTTCTTTTGTCAACTGATCCTGCTCATTGATTCATTGAAGCGTAAAGTGAAAGATGTGTGTGTGTGAGTTTGTTCTCTTCTGGAAATAAAGGGGGTTTTAAAAGGATTTACTAAGAGTTTTGCAAATATTTTTAAGGTTGTATTGTATTTTAGTTGTAATTAGTTTCCTGTTTCATTAATTCTTTATTTGTATTTTGGTAAAAAAAATTTGTTGATTTTTAAAGGTTTCTTACAAAATTTCATTTCTAAATAATTTTTGTTGCTTTTGAATTCTAAATTTTTAACAGAGAGCGGAAAAAAGTTGAGGCTGCAGAGAAGTCTACGATGGAGACTATAGATCAGTCTGTAAGCAAGAATAAAGATCAGTCTATAGTCGAGACTATAGAGTAGTCTATAGACGAGACTATAGTCTATAGAAGAGATTATGTATCAGACAATACTATTTATTAGTCTATTGTCGAGACTATAAATAAGTCTATAGTCTATACTATAAATAAGTCCATAGTCTAGACTGTAAATCAGTCTATAAACGAGATTATAGATCAGTCTAAAGTAGAGATTATAGATTAGTCTATTGTCAATACAGTCGATAATACATAGCAGTCTATAGTCAAGACTAAAGACTATGGATCATTCCATAGTCGAGACTATAGATCAGTCTATAGTCGAGAGTATTGATCAGTCTATAGACGAGACTGTAGATCAGTCGTGTTGGCTGGATCTGTCTATAGTCGAGACTATAGATATAGTCGATACTATAAAGCAGTTTATAGTTGAGAATATAAAGCATCCTACAGAGAGACTATGACTTTAAATCACTCTATAGTCGGTACTATAGATCAGTCAATAGTCGAGTCTATATATCAATCTATAGTTTATACTATAGAAAAGTCTATAGTCGAGACTATAGATAAGTCCATAGTCAAGACTAAAGATAAGTCTATAGTCAAGACTATAGATAAGTCTTTAGACAAGACTATAGATAAGTCTATAGTCAAGACTATAGATAAGTCTATAGTCAAGACAATTGATAAGTCTACAGTCAAGACTATAGATAAGTCTATATTCAACACTATAGATAAGTCTATAGTCAACACTATAGATAAGTCTGTAGTCAAGACTATAGATAAGTCTGTAGTCAAGACTATAGATAAGTCTATAGTCAAGGACATAGATCGGTCTATAGTCAAGAACATAGATAAGTCTATAGTCATGACTATAGAAATGTCTATAGTCAAGACTATAGATAAGTCTATAGTCAAGACTATAGATAAGTCTATAGTCAAGACTATAGATAAGTCTATAGTCAAGACTATAGATAAGTCTATAGTCAAGACTATAGATAAGTCTATAGTCAAGACTATAGGTAAGTCTATAGTCAAGACTATAGGTAAGTCTATAGTCAAGACTATAGATAAGTCTATAGTCAAGACTATAGATAAGTCTATAGTCAAGACTATAGATAAGTCTAGAGTCAAGACTATAGATAAGTCTATAGTCAAGACTATAGATAAGTCTATAGTCAAGACTATAGATAAGTCTATAGTCAAGACTATAGATAAGTCTATAGTCAAGACTATAGATAAGTCTATAGTCAAAAGCAGTCTATAGTCAAAACTATAGACTATGGATCAGTCTATAGTGAAGACTATGTATCAGTCTATAGTAAGACTATGGATCAGTCTATAGTGAAGACTATGGCTCAGTCTATTGTCGAGACTATAGATCAGTCAAAAGTTGAGCCTTTAGATCATTATACAGTCTAGACTATATAGACCATTCTAAAGTAGAGACTATCGATCAATCTATTGACGAGACTATAGATAAGTATTTGCTACAGTTTAGTTTAAAGTCTAGACTCTAGACTATAGTCCAACAAAGACTCTAGATTGTATTTTAGACTTTAAATCAAACTATAGATTACTCTATCAAATATTTCGAACGAAATGTTAATAAATTTTAATTAATTGATATAGTTTTCCGAACTATTGTAAATTTTTCAATCATTTTCCTTAAATTTTCGTTATACATACTTATTTCTTTACAATTTTTTTCTTTTTCCTATTCATTGATATTACACTTCTTTATCTTTTATTTATATGTATTCATTGATTTTTTTCCTTTTTTATTCCTTTTACTCTATATTATTCATTGTGTATAATAAATTTTTTATTTGATTTTCTCCTTCTTGGTATTTTACTGCTGCGGTACATGCGGAGAAAAGAAAAAAATATAAAAATTAAAAGAAAAAATTATTAAGGATTTCCTAGAAAATTGTTAAATTAAAACATAATTTTGTTATTTTAACAACTTTATTTATTTTGTTTTCATCTCTTTCTTGTGTCTTTTAAAAAAAAGTTTAAATGATTTGGAATCTTCTTGGCTGTCTTGAATATTGGCTTGACTCGACGTTGATGGGTTATAATTTTTAAAATGTTTAAGATATTTAATGTGATTATAAGTGGATAAGAAGGAGGACATGATTTTAATTTCTAACATGATGAGTGGATAAGAGTTATAAAATAGTGTTTAGTGTTGACAACAATCAACATTATGACTGACAATGATGTGGTTGATAATGAGCATGATGAGGCTGTTTTTGTTGATGACTGTTTCGACCTTTTGCTTAAATATTTCTATTTATAGTTTTGATAAGTTTTGCCTTCTTGCTCATTTAAGTTTTGTCATCAAAATCATGTTCATCATTGTCATATTTATTGTTGAAAAAAAACACAACTACAAAATATGTTTTAATAAGTTTTTATTCTTCAACTTGTCGTCGTCGCTTTCGTCGTCATCAACAACACTATTAAACTGCGCGAATTAAAGTCTGATTGTCGCTATTTTTCTTGTAATACAATTTTTGTTTGTTAATAATATTTTTGTTGTTCAAAATTTATCCATTCATTCGCTGTGTTTTTATAATAAAGAACTATAAAAAAGAAGCAAAAAAAGCAACTTTAGCATGACTTTTAAATAGTCTTTTTTGCACTTAAATAAGTTTTCTTTTCAATTCTTGGTCGACATCTACAACGACGACGTCAATGCCTTCCTTTTCTTTTCTACGTTTTTGAATTTAATAAAAGTTCATTTTTAAAAGGTTAATTTGCGCTAGGTCGCCATAGGTCAATAATGTTATTATTCTTTATTTGTTTATTTATTTATTGTTATTATGGCTATATATATTTTTTTTGAAGAAAGTAAAGGGGAGAGGAAGAATTTTTTATTTAAAAAAAAAGAGAGAAAAAGAACATTTAAACTTAATTTTATGGCAAATTAAATGGTTTGCTTGACTTTTGAACTTAAATGTAGTGGATTTTAACTTAATAATTACTATTCTATTATTTTTGAAAATTCGAACGTTTTAATAGATGAGACTACATTGCAGATAGATCAGTCGATGAACTTGATGTAATAGATCAGTCCTTAGTCGATGTAATAGATCAGTCTTGAGTCGAGTTTATAGATCAGTTTATAGTGGAGACTATAGATCAGTCTATAGTCGACACTATAGATCAGTCTATAGTCTACACTATAAATCAGTCTATAGTCGACACTATAAATCAGTCTATAGTCGACACTGTAAATCAGTCTATAGTCGAGACTATAGATCAGCCTATAGTCGAGACTATAGATCAGTCTATAGACGAGATTATAGATCATTCTATAGTCGAGACTATAGATCAGTCTACAGTCGAGACTATAGATCAGTCTACAGTCGAGACTACAGATCAGTCTATAGTCGAGACTATAGCCCAGTCTTTAGTCGAGACTATAGATCAGTTTATAGTCGAGACTACAGATCAGTCTATAGTCGAGACTATAGATCAGTCTATAGTCGATACTTTAGATCAGTCTATAGTCGAGACTATAGATCAGTTTAAAATCGAGACTATAGATCAGTTTATATTCGAGACTATAGATCAGTCTAAAATCGAGACTATAGATTAGTCTTTAGTTGAGACTTTAGAACAATTTATAGTCAAGACTATAGATCAGTCATTATTCAATACTATAAATCACTCAATAATAGAGTTAATCAATATAAAGCCCAGACTGTAGATCAGTCAATAGTCGGGATTACAGATCAGTATTTAGTCGAGACTATAGATCAGTCTATAGTCGAGACTATAGATCAGTCTATAGTCGAGACTATAGATCATTCTATAGTCGAGACTATAGATCAGTCTATAGTCGAGACTATAGATCAGTCTAAAGTCGAGACTATAGATCACTCTATAGTCGAGACTATAGATCAGTCTATAGTCGAGACTATAGATCAGTTTATAGTCGACACTATAGATCAGTCTATAGCCGGCACTCTAGATCAGTCTATAGTCGACACTATAGATCAGTCTATAGTTAATACTATAGTTCAGTCTAATGTCGAGACTATAGATTAGTCTTTAGTTGAGAACAGTTTATATTCGAGACTATAGATCAGTCATTATTCGATACTATAAATCGAGACTTTGGATCAGTTTATAGTTGACTATAGCACAAAATAGAGTCCAGACTGTGGATCAGTCAATAGTCGGGACTACAAATCAGTCAATAGTTTGGTCTATAGATCAGTCAATAGTCAAGACAATAGATCAGTCTATAGTCCTGATTATATTTTTGTTGCAAACTGTTGTGTCCTTTTGAATATAAATAATTTAAAATTGTATTTAATATAAAACCAAGAAAATATTCTTGATTACACAACAACATTTTACTCCTTTTTTAAATTGTTACAAATAAGAAGACAACTTGAACCACAATGAGTTTCTTTTGGGGAAAAATGAGTTTTCATCAAAAGGCGGCTTTTATTGTTCTTGTTGTTTTTCATTATCTCAAAGGAATCCTTTAGCAGAAATAAAAATATTTTTGTACTTGAATTAAAACAAAAAAACCTCTTCAAAAAGGAAGACTTAAATAAAAAAATACTCTTTTTTTACCACCAAAAAGGGTTAAGGACTTAAAGTGTTCTAAGGAAAAGTACTGCTTAACAGAGAGAGAGAGAAAGTAAAAGAGGGCGATAGACAAAACGATTAAAAGAGATTATGTGGTTATAATATTAAAGGAATTTTTTTATACATATTTATTTCTGCTTGTTTATGCAAAAAGCTTTTAAAATATTCATCTTTAATATTTTTCATATTAAATGCTTTTTATTCCTTTTAATTAATTCTAATTTAAATTGTTTAATTTATGGCTGCTTAAAATATTTTTATTGCCTTTTTTACAAGATTTTCTTCTATTCGAGGCTTAATATTAAGAAAAAGGAGTTTTTATATGAAAAATTTTTTTGTAAAGAGAATTTTTATAACTTTTTATAGCCACCATTTGTTATTTTATGGCAATTTTCTTATAAAAAGATGAGATTTTGAAAAGAATAGGAAGCATGTTAAATTTTTTAATTTTTATACTTGAACATAAACAAATTAGAGATTTGTGTTGTAATTTAGCAATAAAATTAGAAAACGTAGTTTAATAAAAAAGTTTTTTTAAATAAAAAAAGTTTTTGCATAAAAACTGCAAAATATTTTTTTATTTATAAATAGCTTATAGCTTAAACTATGAAAAATTAGAAAATCGGAACAAATATTTTAATATATATCTTTTATATAACTGCTCAAACTCAAACTTTGGACTTATAGGGAAAATTGTAAAAATATCTCATTATTAAAGATTTAGTTAAAAAGGGGAACTTTTTCCAGAAATTAATTGATTTAATAGAAATCGCATCAAATTTTTCAATATATATATTTTTATATAACTTCTTAAAGTTTTTATATATAGAATTTCTTCAAATAAAAACATTTGTGGTTATAATTTCGTTTTTTAAACTTTTAAATATTTCATCAGTATTTAAGAGATCAAACCCAAATCTATTTATAAGTATAAAATCGGTTCCTATATTTTCATATATACTTGGTATTTAACTCCCCAAACTGTGCAATTTATGAGTTTCTCTAGTAAATCTATTAGAAATAATTTTTGTTTAATTTTTAAAGTTTTTGTTACAAAAAGCAAAATCTTTTTTGATTATTGTTGGATTAGACCCTAAGCTATTGAAAAATACAAAATCGGTTCCTATATTTGCATATATACTTGTTATAGAACTCTCCAAACTTTACAATTTTTGATTTTCTCTAGTAAATCTATTAAACATAATTTTTGTTAAATTTTTAAAGTTTTAGTTACAAAATGTAAAATCTTTTTTGAATTATTGTTGGATTAGACATTAAGCTTTTGAAGAATACAAAATCGGTTCCTGTATTTCCATATATACTTTTGACACATCTCTTCAAACTTTCCAATTTGTGATTTTCCCCAAAAAAGTCATTGTAGTGAATTTTCGTTTTATTCTTAAAGTTTTAGTTGAAAACACATAATTTTTAATTCAGTATTTAATAGATCAGGCCAAAAACTATTTAAAAATATAAAATCGGTTCCTATTGTTTCATATATATTTGTTATATAACTCGCCAAACTTTCCAATTTGTGATTTTCTCTAGTAAATATATTAAAAATAGTTTTTGTTTAATTTTTAAAGTTTTAGTTACAAAATGTAAAATCTTTTTTGAATTATTGTTGGATTAGACCATAAGCTTTTGAAGAATACAAAATCGGTTCCTATATTTGAATATATATTTGTTATATAACTCCCTAAACATTCCAATTTGTGATTTTTCTCCAAAGAAGGCATTGTAGTGAATTTTCGTTTTGTTCTTAAAGTTTTAGTTGAAAACACATAATTTTTATTTAGTATTTAATAGATCAAGCCAAAAACTATTTAAAAATATAAAATCGGTTCCTATTTGCTGATATATATTTGTTATATAACTCGCCAAACTTTTCAATTTGTGATTTTTCTTCAGGAATGTCATTGTAATGAATTTTCGTTATATTCTTAAAGTTTTAGTTGAAAAACGCAAAATAATTCTTCTTCATTTAATAGACCAGACCATAAACTATTTAAAAATACAAAATCGGTTCCTATATAGTATATATCTCTCTCCAAACTTTACAAATCTCTTAAAGTAATTTTCTTTAAATTTTTAAAGTTTTAATTACAAATATCAAAATCTGTTTTAAGTTACTAATAGATTAGAACATAAGCTTTTCGAAAATACTAAAAAATCGGTTCCTATATTTGCATATATACTTTTAACAAACTTTCCCATATGTAAATTTTCCCCACCAAATCCATTAAAGTGAATTATAGAATAATTTTTAAAGTTTGAATTATAAATCGCAACACATTTCTTTAGTATTTAGTAGACAAGACCATAAGCTATTAAAAAAATATAAAATCAAATCAGATATTTTAATATATATCTTATATATATTTCCCCCAATTTTTTACCTTAATGAAATTTTTTAAATAATAAAATTCAATCAAATTTTTAATTTTTTTTTAAGTTTTAGTTCAAAATAATAAAATATTTTTTCTTTAACAAATAGACAGCAACATTAACTATTAATAAAAACAAAATCGAGTCAAATATTTTTATATATATGTTTTATACTTTCTCTCAAACTTTCTACTTTCAAAAAAAAAAAAATACTTAAAATAAAAAATTTTTCTTAACTGAAGTTTAAAAAACAAATGGCAAAATCTTTTTTTTTTAGTATTTAATAGGCGATATCTTAAACTAATTAAAAATATCCAAACGGTTCCAATTTTTAAATATGTATTTTTGTATATAACGTCTCAAAGTTTCATCTAAAGTAATAATTTTCAATTTTCTTTAATTTTAAAGTTTTAATTATAAATAGAGAAGGTTTCTTTCAGTATTTGTTAGGTGATAATATAAGTTTTTAAAAACTACAAAATCGGTTCAAACATTTTAATATATATGTTTGATATATTGTCTAAAACCTTTCTACTGTAATAGTAACATTCAAAATAAATTTATTGAAATTAAAAATGTTTTTTAACTAAAGTTTAAATTGCAATTTGTAAAATCTTTTTTTAACATTTGTTAGGTGAGACTTTAAACTATTAAAAACTATAAAATCGTTTGCAATATTTTAATATATAATTTTTTTTATAACGCTTTAAAGTTTCAAAACTTATTTTTGAAATAAATTTATTAAAGTGTTTGTTATGTCATAACTTAAGTTTAAGTTACAAATTGTTAAATATTTTTTCAGTAATTCTTAGTTAACACTTTAAGCTATTGGAAAATATTAAATCGATTCAAATATTTTAATATATATAATGAAAATTTCATAATGAAAATGTATTACTTTTATTAATTATCTTTTCTTTTTATATCTTTTTAGGTAAGTGTTACAAAATAAATGACAATTTTAAAACAAATTTCAATAGAAAAGTAAGTAAATAAGCTAATCAATTAAATGTTTTTAATAATTAATGTTATTCATTTAAATTTTAAAAGAAATTTAAATATTTTCTCATCTAAAAATGAATTAGAATTATTTAAATTTAGTGAAAAAAACACTTATCATCTGTGTGTTTTAAACATATTTAAAACCTATAAAATCAATATATAAACATATTACCAAAACATACAAAAAAAAAAAAAATAACACACACTCTTAACTAATGGTTTCATATTACCCAAACATAAATTGAACTAATTTTCTCTACAGCTGTAGGTGTTGGTTGTTGCAACTAAAAAAATATATATAGTCTGCTGTATCAGTAACAAAATTCACATTCACACATGATAATAAATAAAAACCGAACAAAAAATTAACAGAAAAACCCATTTCCTCAATACACTTTACACATAAACATTGCTATAGTCCAGTCACTAGTGTGTGAGTGTGTGTGTAAAAAAATCTACTTATAAAAATCGGTATTTTCAAAATTTAAACTATAAAAACTACAAAAAATGAACACAAAACCATTGAAGTTAACAATCGATATTCCCAACACCCACCTTCACACATACACACACAACATTTACACTTGCATACATACTCACACATACACTCTACCAAAAATATTTACTACTCCCGCAAAAAAAAAAAGAAAAAAAAAGATTTTTAAATCCATCCATTGAGGGCAAATTGTAATCAACCATCCATCCATCCAACGTAGGTACCTACTAACTAACAAACCGACTCAAACCAACCAACCAAACGAGAACAACGACCTAAAATAGTGAATGGAGACAGAAAAACAACAACAACAACAACAAAATAAGGGTTGTTTTCTTATTATTATTGCTATTGTTGTGTTACTTTATTTGTATGTTTTTTTTGCTTTTGGCAATTGTTGTACATTATTTTCTGTTTGCTTTATTTCAGAATTCTCATTTTGAAAAAAAAAATTTCAATTCTCAAATGATTTTTAAGCAATTTATTAAAGTTTTATACACACATCAAAATATTGATCATAGATCCATAAAAGTACGATCTAGCTTTGTCCAACTGTCTGTCCATCTCTCTGTTGAAATTACAATCGATCTTTCAGTTTGGACTAGAAAGAGGTGAAACATTTAAATTTCACCCAAATGTTCCTTACAGTTTACTTTAAAAGGTAAAGAGAATACAGAAGAAAACAAGTATAAATGTATAGTCGGGCATAGCCGACCATATGATACCCTACACCAGTTTGTATGTTAAAAATGGAGATTATTTAAAAAATAAAGCATTTGATTTGCTTTTTAACTTCCTGAATATTTTTCGTTATTTCTGGCAAAGAAAAGTAAATTTTTTACAAGAGGGCTCAAAGGGGAGTAGGGGAGAATATGGACCTATCCCTATAAATGTTAGTAGAGGAATTCACTTTAATGTCATTAAAAGTTCTATAAAACATAGTTTTGCCGACAATGCCAACAATAAAACATTTAACTTAACTATAAACTCAAAGGCCCTATTCAGGGTTTACGGTTGTATGGGGGCTAGGACCGATTTTATCCATTTTCAATAGGCTTTGTCCTTGTGTGTGTCAAATTTCATCCAATCATCTAGAAAATTGTGAACTGTACCTTGCGCACAAAATTTACATGGACAGACAGTCAGACGGACGGACATAGCTTAATCGACTCAAAAATGATTCTAAGCCTTTAAGGTGGGCATAGGACGAATAATTTTGTATGTTACAAACATCAGAACAAACCCAATATACCCACCCCACTAAAGTGGTGAAGGGTATAATAAATAAATGAGAAGAAAGAGAATTTCCTCCCAAAGAAAGATAAAAGGAAAAGAGAGGACATTAAAAAGGGAAACCCGCAATTGTCTGTTATGTGAATAACCAATATATTTCCCTGATGAAGCCCATAATGTCACCTAAGTTATATATACACATCTCCTAGTTTATCATTGAATCATTTGCCATTTCAATCTCAGACTCTGTATTCTGGGACAATGGTTCTGCTCTTTAGTTCTTCTTCGTCTTTACACAACCTGCAATAATCCTGTATGCTACCGACCCATTACCCCTAAAAGCTGTTCAGTGTGTGGTTATTACCACTATCTAACTTTTTATACTTTTTGATTTTCGGTTAGTGGCGTTTTTAACTTTTTCGGATATCAGTCTATAATGTGATGAAGGGTGTTGTTTTACCTAGCTAACCCTAATATCAAGTTCAGATCCAAGCCCTGTCTGGCCAACACAGTCTTACTATGTACAACCTGAAGAATCGCTTCAGGCCCCAAGCTACAATGTAATGTTTTACACTGCAAAGCTTTAAGAGCTGCCAGTCTATCAACGTAAATCGTTACTTTCGACCTATTTGTGTTTCTTCATAATGTCCACGGATTTCCATATTTACAGGATTTCCCTATAAAAGTCACTACATTCGTTCGGATGTTTATAAGACACTTTTATATTGCCATCCTCCAAATAAACAGCTGCCCCTGATCCCTACAATTAAGGTTAGTTTGGTATTGAAAATAGGCAATATCAGTTAAAGTTTTCCGCAGCCTGGAATACAGATTTAACAATCATAACTGTATTTAAATTCAGTAAACCAAAATCTAACTACCAAACTTTTGTGAAGATCGGTCCATAGTTGGTCCTACCCTCCACATAATGTTTTCTTCAGAAAATTTATAATTTTCTAAAAAAAATTTCTATTTTTGAACAATTTCTTCATTTCAAATTCTAATACCATCAACATAACCAGCCCTGCCTTAAGTAATTTTTATAAAATTATGTGACACAGCCTCTTATGCCTTTTTTATCCATTTTATAGAGTTGCCAATATAAACACTATTATACACACATAAATCATGGTATAAAAAAACCAGCGCTAAATCTAGCAACCCCCTGCAAATAAACAAAACATATACAACAACAAATACAACAAAATATTAAATTGAAGGTCATCGATCTTAGTCTTTAACAAACATTTGTTGTATATTATATTTATAATAGGTTATGTTTTTATTTTGATTTTGCTGTATTTGTTTTGTGTTTATTTCTTGGCTTGACTGTTTTTTAGCACACCAATACTACTTTATTATATTTACATACATTTGCTAGTTTTTTTTTGTTGTTATAAAGTGTCTTATCTCTCAATATTGGCCGTTAGTACTCAATAACTCCCTCCATTGTAAATTGAGAGTGCCGGCTGGAAAAATGGGTGAATGTTTATTAAATTTTTATAGAAAATGTTGCCTTTGGAAAAAATAAAATTTCTTCTTGTTTAGAGTGAGTTTTTTCCTACTAGTTCAGTTCTAGTTTAATTCTAGTTCAATTATAGTTCACTTCTAGTACAGTTCTAGTTCAGCTCTAGTTCTAGTTCAGTTCTAGTTCAGTTCCAGTTCAGTTCTAGTTCAGTTCTAGTTCAGTTCTAGTTCAGTTCTAGTTCAGTACTAGTTCAATACTAGTTCAGTTCTAGTTCAGTTCTAGTTCAGTTCTAGTTCAGTTCTAGTTCAGTTCTAGTTCAGTTCTAGTTCAGTTCTAGTTCAGTTC
>NC_060953.1:45398478-45425124 GCF_022045245.1 Lucilia cuprina | reverse complement strand
CTAGAACTGAACTAGAACTGAACTAGAACTGAACTAGAACTAAACTAGAACTGAACTAGAACTGAACTAGAACTGAACTAGAATTGAACTAGAACTGAACTAGAACTGCAATAGATTTGAACTGGAACAAGAATTCAACTAGAACTGAACCTACCTCTAACTGCGCTCCTGAACAGCACTTTATGTCCAAATTCAAAACATAAACTCAACAATATGTACTTATTCCTCATGCGTATAAATTTCAATTAAAACGGACTAACTAACAATTCGACGCAAATCACTTTGTTACAACAGAAAACAAATTATATTTTACTTGTTAACATCTGAAAACTTTCAAACTACGAAAATTAAAAAAAAACTTCAGCAGTTTGTAAATAGAAAATTATGTTAAGGTTCCTTTTTCAACGAAATGAGAAAAAATGAAAAAATATCTTTTTTTTAACATTTTTTAAACATTTAATGGTTTCTAACAAATTTATTGTGGTTTGATGTTTTATTTTTGTTTCTAGTTCTCAATTTACCAAAAAATTATTTGTATTAATTTGCATACTGAAATCTTAATTTAACCTTCCATTTAAAATAAAACCTTTTTCTTAT
Source organism: Lucilia cuprina (assembly GCF_022045245.1). NCBI lineage: Eukaryota > Metazoa > Arthropoda > Insecta > Diptera > Calliphoridae > Lucilia > Lucilia cuprina. The sequence goes on along the minus strand of NC_060953.1, from coordinate 45,424,527 downwards.
TACTACTACTTCTACTACTATTTTTGATTATTAAGTATTTCATGTTTGGCACAAAAATGTTTATTTATGGCTTTTGTGAAAAAACCCACAAACTCTCAAAAAAAAACATTTTTTTCCAACTAGAGATCAAAAGTTCAAAAATGAGTTTTTTCCATTTAACTCAATTCATTGTTTTCGATTTGCATTAATTGTTGAAAAATGTAAAAGTATTTTAGCATTTTAGCATATTTTTGTAAACTTTAGTTGCTGGTATTATTGTTAATTGTTTTTTTTTTTGTTTATAGCTTTGTGTAAATATTTTACGAAAAATTCTATGCAAATATATAGTTATCGTGACCACTAACGGTCACCCACAGTTCTTATTGTGGGGTGGTGGATGTGTGTAAAATAGTTTTTGTTAGAAGTAGATTTATAACGGAAAAAGTTTTATTGTATATTTTTGGGGAAAAAAATGGAAGGAAAAGTTCAATTTTATTTAATTTGGTTTCATTTTGCAAAATGAGAATATGAGAAAATTTTGAGTGAAAACTGAAATGGCATACCTTAGAGTATGCAACATTTTTTGCGGAAAGCTGCCAGCCCAAACCAACTACAAACTAACTAACCAAACAAACAACTAACTAACCAAACAAACAACTAACTAACTAAACAAACAACTAACTAACCAAACAAACAACTAACTAATCTACCTACCTATCTATCTATCTATCTATCTATCTATCTATCTATCTATCTATCTATCTATCTATCTATCTATCTATCTATCTATCTATCTATCTATCTATCTATCTATCTATCTATCTATCTATCTATCTATCTATCTATCTATCTATCTATCTATCTATCTATCTATCTATCTATCTATCTATCTATCTATCTATCTATCTATCTATCTATCTATCTATCTATCTATCTATCTATCTATCTTTCTATCTATCTATATAATTATCTATTTGAAAAATTTGAATATTTTGGATCCTCGCCTGAACTAAAACATGGAATATATCAAGAAATTTAAATAATTTTAAGTCAGAATTTGACTCCTTAAAGTATAGCTCAAGCTGTTAGAATGAATTCTTCAAAAGTTCCTCTACAATTATTAAAAAAATATTTCAAAATTCTCCCAGTCCCAAATGTTCATGCTCAATTCCTCATCTATGCCTCAATTTTTAATCATGTCAATTTCTCATAAAAACTACATTTTGTACAACCCTCAATTATTCGTTGCTTTTTTCTCAAAGTTTTTGCCATTTGTTAAAGTTGTTTTTTTTTGTTACTATTATACAAACCATTTCTTACTTTTATTCTTCTAAATAAAAAAGAAATATATGAAAAATTAAAAAAAAGGTTTCACCCTACATGTATAACATAAACTTAAAGGGAGGAGTAGTAGGCGAAAGAAACAGGAAATGAAAAAAGAACACGAAATAAAATGGTTTACTTTCTTTTTCATCCTACTCGTTGCTGCTATTGTGTTTGTATCCTTCCTACCTACGACAATATTTAATGAACCACTAACCAAAAGAAATAAAAAAAATGTTTAAATAAAAGTCACCACCACCATCGACAACATCGTCATCATCATCATCTTTTTTAAGATTTCGTTTCCCTACTTCTTAAACATTAACTATAGGTGAAGAGAAAAAAGTTAAGGTTTCATTTAAAGTTTGTTTTTTAAAATTTAATTTTTTTTTTAAAATTTAATTTTTTTTTAAAGAAAGCATCCTTTTCACTTACCCAACATATATGCATGTAATCAGCCCTCATTGGATTTAACTTTATATACATATTTTAGTAAAGTGTGGTATCTTATTGTTCCTGGGATGTTGAGGCTGAAGCAAATTGTAATTATATTCATATGCAGTCATAGTTAAGTTAAGCACATATTTAAATAGCCAAACAGTTTTGTAAAGGAGCTCAAGTATCCTTATTCTGAAAATACAATTTCTCAGATGTATTTACTTCTTACTTGGTTTAATTATATTTATATAAATAATTTTTGTTGATTTGCCACTGAAGAACTCTTAACTTTAATGTTCCCAAGTGATATACTATGCATGGATACTGTAGTTACTTAAGTGTCTCCCAGTAAACTAAAGAAAATACCGTTTAAACTTTTTTTGATCTACGTTAGCTTAAAAAGTAATGAATTATAGAGTTGATTGAAAACAAAGCGAAATGTAACATTAATTGGATTTTAACTCAGATAAATTGAAGTAACAAGTACCAACAAGCCAGTACCATGACCTGAAGGGTTTTTGCATTTACATATATGTATATTGTAAAGATTTGCATGTGGATTTGAGTATTGCATTTAGTATGATTATAATTTTTGCTACTTGTTGTGCTACGTGCGCAATACCTACTATATAGCAGACTACATTACTTTTTTGTGTTAGTACACCCTACACTTAGTTAATAGACTATTTAGATATAGTCCAAAACAAATACTATAGTATAGATTACGATTTAAACCGAAACATGTACTTAAATAAATGCCGCAATATAATTCCAATCGTAAGCTTAGACATAAAGTAAAGACATAAACCAATATACAATCGAAGACATTGATCAAGCTATAGGAGAAGATATTTTATCATGACATATACCTATAAATGGTCTGAAACATATGTACGTCAATATTTAGACAAAGGCACAGAACAAGACCGAAACGACAACATAGAACGAAATATCGATCTATACGAATTGTGTAAGAAGTAGACAAAGCTATAGACTAAGATATCAACAAAGGTATTATGCGAGTAATGAAACGAAGACATGAACTAAGACATAAGATAAAGATATAGATAATGAAATATGCTAAGGAATAGACTAAGACATAAACTAAGACTTAAAAAAACTTTGAAATATATTAAGACATAGACATGGTCTAAGACAATACTAAGACATAAACTAAGATATAGACCAAGACATAGACTAAGACATAGACTAAGATATAGACTAAGACATAGACTAAGACATAGACTAAGACATAGACTAAGACATAGACTAAGACATAGACTAAGACATAGACTAAGACATAGACTAAGACATAGACTAAGACATAGACTAAGACATAGACTAAGACATAGACTAAGACATAGACTAAGACATAGACTAAGACATAGACTAAGACATAGACTGAGACATAGACTAAGACATAGACTAAGACATAGACTAAGACATAGACTAAGACATAGACTAAGACATGGACTAAGATATAGATTAAAACATAGACTAAGACATATACAAAGACATAGACTAAGACATAGACTAAGACATAGACTAAGACATAGACTAAGACATAGACTAAGACATAGACTAAAACATAGACTAAGACATAGACTAACACATAGACTAACACATATACTAAGACATAGACTAAGACATAGACTAAGATATAGACTAAGACATAGACTAAGACATAGACTAAGACATAAACTAAGACATATACTAAGACATAGACTAAAACATAGACTAAGACACAGATTAAAATACTAAGACATAGATACAAATACTATGACATAAACTAAGACAAAGACCATGACGGACTAAGTCATAGACTAAAACATAGACTAAGACATATACTAAGACATAGACTAAAACATAGACTAAGACATATACTAAGATATAGAATAAAACTTAGACTAAGGAATAGACTAAGAATTTAAAGACTAAGACATAGATTAAGACAAATACTAAGACGTAAACTAAGACATAGACCAAGACATGGGCTAAGACATAGACTAAGACATAGACTAGGACATAGACTAAGACATAGACTGAGACATAGACTAAGGCATAGACTAAGACATAGACTAATACATAGACTGAGACATAGACTAAGGCATAGACTAAGACATAGACTAAGACATACACTAAGATATAGACTAAGACATAGACTAAAACATAGACTAAGGCAAAGCATAAGACATAGACTAAGACATAGACTAAGACATAGACTAAGACTTAGACTTAGACTAAGACATAGACTAAGATATAGACTAAGACATAGACTAAGGCATAGACTAAGACATAGACTAAGACATAGACTAAGACATAGACTAAAGACATAGACTAAGACTAAGACATAGTCTAAGACATAAACTAACACATAGACTAAGGCGTAGACTAAGACATAGACTTAGACGTAGACTAAGAAATAGATTAAGACATAGAATAATTAGTTAGTTATGTAGTTAGTTAGTTATTTAGTTAGTTAGATAATTTGGAAGTAGTTCAGCTGTTCCTGCTGTCCTCCACAGGACCTTTTTCAAACTATATATAAGTGATATCCCATTCGTTCTCAGTCCCCTTTCAAAACTTAACTAACTTTTGCGTTTCTTTCTCACACTCAATTTGAGTTACAAAAACTACAGAGAACTACCCAGGGAAAATTTTATAGTTACACGTACTTTTTACCTGGGAACGAATGAATATGCTTCAACTCAAATGCAAAACTGCAGTAAATTTTTATTTCAAACATTTACGCATTTAGTTGATGCTGGCTGCTGTTCATAATGATGATGCCGAATGAAGCCGCTGCCATATGCATTTGTAATGAAATCCAGAATTTACTAGCAATGAGTTTACAACAACAACGAAAAAAGTATTAATCCTAATATGAACAGGCAGAAACGACAACCAACCAACCACCAATATGTTGCCAGTTGTTTGTTTGTAGTATGTATTATTACGTGCAAATATTAACTAACTTGGTTATATGTTTTTTATCGGATAAAATTATAGGAATTGAGATTCTTCATACCAGCTTTAAGGTAGTGGGTAGGGTTTTAACCATTTTTTGACATTAAGTGTTATATATTGTAGGGAATTTAAAGGACCTAGTCTAAGACAACGATCTTGAGTTGATATAGACAAACACATAGATAAAAAGATAAATAGACAAACCAAGATATTCTATAAACGTACTAATTGCAACCATTATTCAACCAAATACATGGGAATATGAATTTGTGATAACTTGGGAGAATTTTGGGGAAATTTCTATCTTGAATTTATAAGCTTAGAACCCTATATTTAAATATATACCAACTCATTTACATATTCATACATATGTATGCAATTTTTTTTAATTTGTTGAAATGTCTTTCTTTGCACGCTCCTAACACAAATCGATTAAATGCAGTTATATGTTGTGATAAAAAAAATTCCCAGAAAATATGACTTTTATTCATTTATGATGAGAGTTTTTTTTAATAAGATTGGCTGAAGCTTTAATCATATTTAAGCAGCTGTAATATCAATAAAGAAATTTTCTTTGAAAAATATTAAATACATAAACATTTTTATTAAAACTTTTTGGCTGCTAAGAGACAAAGATTATAGGAATTTCTGGAAATCTTTAAAAAAAAATTTTAATTTTAATCAACTTGTTTTTCTTAACATATTTTAAATGATTTTTATTTTATTTATATTATCTTAACAATTATATTAATATATTTTTTCTTTTTCTTAATCTCTTTTTAGGTAAGTTTTCACCTGAAATATAAGAATTTTTATTTAATCTGGGAATTGGTAAGAATGTTATAGTGTTTTTTTCCTACCTTTAGAAATAATACCATGAAGTTAACAAAGTGATCTTTAATCTGACCAAAACAAAAAAGTAGAGATCTTTATTCTACCAGAGAAATATCTATTAGATATTTTTTTACATTATTCTTTAGAAGAACTCAACTAAATCTCTAGTAGAAGTGTACTAGAGTGATCTTTAGTAGAAGTCTACCAGAGTGATCTCTAGTCGAAGTCTACTACAATGATCTGTAGTACAACTCTTGAGTGATCTCTAGTTGAACTTTACAAGAGTGATCTCTAGTCAAAGTATACTAGAGTGATCTCTAGCACAACTCTACTAGAGTGATCTCTAGTAGAACTCTTCTGGGGTGATCTCTAGCATTACTCGACTAGAGTAATCTGTAGTAGAAGTCTACTAAAGTGATTTCTATTAGAAGTCTACCAGAGTGATCTCTAGTAGAACTCTACTAGAGTAATCTCTAGTGGAACTCGACTAGAGTAATCTGTAGTAGAAGTCTACCAGGATGATCTCTAGCACAACTCTACTAGAGTGATCTCTAGTAGAACTCATCTGGAGTAACCTCTAGCATAATTCGACTATAGTAATCTGTAGTAAAAGTCTACTAAAGTGATCTCTAGTAGAAGTCTACTAAAGTGATCTCTGTTAGAACTCTACTAGAGTGATCTCTGTTAGAACTCTACTAGAGTGATCTCTAGTAGAACTCTTCTAGAGTGATCTCTAGCACAACTCTACTAGAGTGATCTGCAGTAGAAGTCTAATAAATTGATCTTTTGTAAATGTCTACTAGAGTGATCTACTGTAGAACTCTACTATAGTGATCTCTTTTAGAATTCTACAGGAGTGATCTCTAGTACAACTCGACTAGAGTAATCTATAGTAGAAGTATACTAGAGTGATCTCTAGTAGATCTCTATTAGAGTGATCTCTAGTAGAAGTCTATCAAAGTGATCTCTAGTAGAAGTCTATTATAGTGATCTCTATTAGAACTGTACTAGAGTGATCTCTAGCACAACTCTACAAGAGTGATCTGTAGTAGAAGTCTACTAAAGTGATCTCTAGCACAACTCTACTAGAGTGATCTGTAGTAGAAGTCTACTAAAGTGATCTCTAGTAAAAGAGTGATCTCCAGTGGAACTCTACTAGAGTGATCTCCAGTGGAATTCTACAAGAGTAATCTGTCGTAAAAGTCTACTAGAGTGATCTTTAGTAGAACTCTTTTAGAGTTATCTATAGTAGAAGTCTACCAAAGTAATCTCTAGTAGAACTCTACTAGAGATCACTAACAGTTCCAGTAAAGCTCAATTAGAATGAACTCAAGTAGAAATGATCGCTAGATAGATCTCTCATTATCAGCGTGATAGCTATGATCAAACTAATCTAAAATAAACATTTTAAATTACAAATTATTATTTTATATTTTAAAATGTTAATGACATTAACGCTTTGTTACACAAAATCTTTAAATAAAAACTTGAAAAAGAAACAGAGATCTTTTAAATTGTCGTTAAAACATTTTAAAGATTTTTTATTGTTTTTCTTTGCAAAATAGCAAAAAATTTAACAAAAGAAAACATTAATTTTTTTTTTTTAAATACACTTAAAAATAAAACAATATAATATTTAATTATTTAAACAACCAAATGCCGCACACATCTCTTTTTTTCATTACATTACATTTTTTGTTTGTATGTTTTTTTTTTTTGTTTTTGTTAAACAATAAAAAGTTTAACAAACTTTATGGTTCAGCGCAATTTTATATTTTTGCGTACAAGTTTCAAGTGTTTCTTGTTTTTTTTTTTGAAGAGTTTTAAGACACATAGTCCGACGACCATTCTAGATGACCCTCTTAGGGGGTAAAATTAAAGATACAGTAAAAACGTTTTGGAAAAGTTTTGCTGATTTTGTGTTTTAAAGAAAATTTTTCATATGTATCTAGTGTTGGTTTTATTATCATCGTTAAAATCATGAGTAAAATCGTTGATTATTGCGTGGAAGTTTTTTCGTTTTTGCAAGTTCCGCACTGTCTTTAGAATGTGTCGTGGTAGTGTCTTTTTAAATGTTTAATTGAACCATAAAAAAGGAGGAGGGGAGCCAACCAACCAACCAACCAACCAGCCCAGTCAGCCAGCCAGCCAAGCAGCTAATGAAGATCCTCTGCTTGATTTTTAGTTTTTGTTTAAAATAAAATTTATAAATATGTTGGATGAAATGAACAAAAAAACTCATTAAACTTATAGTTATTCACCGTAAAACTCCATGATTTTTAAGTTTATAGTTAGAGTTTTTTTTATAAAAAAAATTAAAAGTAATGCCAGATGGTTAGGAAAATGGTGAACTCTAGATATTTGTCTATATATAAAATATACTTTTGTTAAAGTTTTTAAAAAGGAAATGGTTGTTTAAATCCATAAAGTTGTAAAAAGAAATATTTTACTTCAAATCTCAAGGCCTCTATGTGACAAGAATATCGCTTCCAAATATTTGGTTATTAGCTCCATAAGTTGTAGATCAGTAATGCGGAACTCCTCTAACATACAGGCGAGTCACAGTATGATGAACACTATTGCTATGGAAATTCAGTAAAATCGTTCTCTCATTAACAGAGATACGATCAGTAAAGCAAGTTCAAACCAAAAACCACTTTAAGGAGGAGTTTGTTATAGGTTAATAAGGTTTTCTTCCCCTACTAGTAATATATGTTCATTATTCCACCCTTAATAATAGTCATAGTATCGAGAATATTGTTATAAAAAATCAACAAAATCGACCCATAAATGTCTTAAATATGATCAGTAAAGCAAGATCAGCTTAAAACCCCTCTTTAAGGAGAATTTTACTTCATTGTAAATAACTTTACTAACTCGTCTGGATGATATTTGCATTCAATTTTGAAGTATTATTAAGGGCCATACTATCGAGAATATCGTTATGAAAAATCAACAAAATCGATCCATAAATGGCCGAGATATGATCAGTAAAGCAAGATCAGCTTAAAATCATCTTTAAGGAGAATTTTACTTCATAGTAAATAACTTTTCTAACTCGTCTATATAACATTTGGATTCAATTTCGAAGCATTATTAAGGGTCGTAGTACTGAGAATATTGTTATGAAAAACAACAAAATCGATCCATAAATGGCCGAGATATGATCAGTAAAGCAAGATCTGTTCAAAAATCCGATTTAAGGAGAATTTTACTTAATTTTAAATTAGTTTTCTAACTCGTCTGGATAATATTTTGATTTAATTTCGTAGCATTATTTAGGGCCATAGTATCGATAATATTGTTATGAAAAATCAACAAAATCGATCTATAAATTGCCGAGATATGATCAGTAAAGCAAGATCTGTTCAAAAATCCGATTTAAGGAGAATTTTACTTAATTTTAAATTAGTTTTCTAACTCGTCTAGATAATATTGGGATTCAATTTCGAAGCATTATTAAAGGTTATAGTATTGAGAATATTGTTATGAAAAGTCAACAAAATCGGTCCATAAATGGCCGAAATATGACCAGTAAAGCAAGATCATCTTAAAAGTCGCTTTAAGAAGAATTTTACTTAATTTTTAATAAGTTTTTTTTAACTCGTCTAGATAATATTTCATTTCAAAGCATTATTAGAGTTCATAGCATCGAGAATATTGCTATGAAAAATTAATAAAATCGGTCCATTTAAGGCCGAAATAGGATCAGTAAAGCAAGATCAGCTTAAATCCCTCTTTTAGGAAAATTTTACTTCCATATAACAAAGTAGTGTACCTTTTTGGATAATATTTTTATAAAATTTTTAAAATCACAAAAATGGATTTTAGTAGTGAGATCATAGATCTTGAAAATAACCGAAACGCTTCATAATTGTGTTAGTTTAGAGAATTATAATACAATTGCCTCTGCGATCATTAAGTTTTCCTAAGAAATCAACTTTGTTTTCATGCAGAAATGTACGAAATTGGTTTAATAATGATTAAAAGTAGGAAAGTCATTGTATACTTAATAATCCATATAACGTACCAATTGATCACTCTTCTCTTTGAAATAAACCTTTCCGAGATATGAGCATTGGTACGAAATTGTAAGAGAAAGAAGATTAGAAGTCATTAGAGTATCCAAATAATATTTCTAAGTATATCATATATTAAACCTGAAAAGGGAATCATAAACTCTCATTCATATCATAACGTTATTATTTCCCAAATTGATCAATATTTTCCAAATTTTGTTGTATTGCTCAGAAGTGCGGATATGACTTTTTAGCAATGCCAAGTCAGAAAGTGATCCTTGATCTGATGATCTTTATCCTACTATCCACAACAATTTTCTCTTCCCATTAAGATTTTGGCCCCTTTACGAATAATAAGCCGTAACACAAGACATCATTGAAATACTTATTTATCTACTTCATTCAGATCAAGTTTACTTAACTTCGGTCCACAAATATATAATAATGAAATGATCAGCAAATGATGATCAGGTAAATAAAAGTAGTTTAGTCCTCATAAAAACAAGCAACATTCTTATAGAGTAATGGGGACTTGGTAGATTCGCCGCTGAAAATGATCCCTATTTTCATGATCAAGTTACAATGTCTCTCCAAAATTTGTTTTCTTTTCTTCTGGCAACCCATTTTCTGAATGTTTGATTCTTGTTGTTGCTATTCTCCTGTTATTTTCCTCTTTATATAACTTTTATTATTATTATTGTTGCTGTTGTATTTTAGATGATTATGGTCGTGGGGTTAGTTACTTTTTATGTTGTCTTGACGAAATTGCTGTTGTTGGGCCGACGCCGATCAACATTTTAGCATGTGAGTGAATAGTAGTGAGCGCCTTAGACACAACATTAAACTGTTCATGTACGTTGGATGTTTTTTTTCTTTTTTGGTTTTTGTTGAACCTGCTATTTTTATTTAGATTTTAGTTTTTTTGTTTGAATTTAGACTTGTGGTACTTTAGTTATTACCACTAACTCCGTAGTATTCTAACTAAGAACGTATTTTTACGTTTTAGTTTTTTTTTTTTTGGTTTAGAGGTCAATCACTTGTTTTATTTTGGACTCTTTTGAATTTTAACTTAAATTATAGAGAGACTAGTTGCAAGGAAGAAAATAATATAAAGACTTTATTATTATGAGTTTTTTAAATTTTGAATTGTTTTCTAAACTATGCAGGTGATTTTGAATAAAAATTAATATAATTTTTAGATATTTTTTTTAATAAAAAACATTTTGTATAAAAATAGTTTTTCTATTTAATTTCACGGTTTGCTCAAGATAATTTCTTCATATGTCTTTCAATGTTCAACTTTTAACTGACCACTTGTTAAAATGAAAATTTTAAGTTTCCTCAATTATTTAAAGGAATTTAAGCTTAACCTTTTTTGACTAGTTGAGGGAAATATTCATGTCATATGTGCCTTAACATACTTAACCATGTATTTGGGTTCTTAACCTAATTTTTCTTAAAGAAATTTTTTCCAAATAATTTAATGCTTAGTTAAGAGGTTAATTGACATGAATAGCTGAAATAACAATATGAAATAATTGCTTACCTAACTATCAACATGAGATACATTTTTGTTAGATTTTCACACAGAGTAAGAGAAATTATATGTATTTTCCATTATGTTAGGTTGATACATCAAATCCGAAGAAATATACCTTTTCATGAGAGAAAAAAAAGAGAGGGAACTGAATGAATTATCTTCCTGTGTTCAGAAACTCAGTTTTCTGAACGTAATTCTTAGGAATCTTTCAATCAGTGTTAGCTAGGAATGTTATTTCCGGAATAACATCACTTCCAAGATCTAACTTCGACGAATGCCTAACAGTGGCAAAGAAAGTGCTCCAGAGTTTCACTGACCCCTCCGCATGCTCTATATACGTCTGAGTCCGCACTTCCAATTTTGCATAAATGTCCTCGCAATCCTGTGTGTACACTCAGAATACATACTATCATACTAACTTCAGACTTGCTCATTTTGAGGAGATTTTTCGTCTTGCTCTCATCAGCGTCACCCCATAGGATTTTCGTGGTTCTACCCACCGTTTCATTATTCTAAGAAGTCTTATGGTATTCTCTCACCCATATTTTTAGATCAGCTTTTGTTGCGTCGAATGGTTTTGCATTTGCCATGTTAACTGCCTCGAGCTCCCTTCGCTTTAAAGCTATTACATTCGCTCTTTCGTTACCGACTACTCCAGAGTGGGCTGGTATCCAAATGATGTGAACCTTATATCTGGGAGAGTATTCAATTAAAACAATCCAATACGGTCTTAGATTTAGTTCTATCTCCTGATATCGCCTTAAGAAAAACAGTATTTTTTAAACCTCTATTTAAAAAATTTCGTATTTTTTAAAATTTTTTATATAAAACTAGTATTTTGCTGAAAACCTGTATTTTTCATTAATATTTTTCTCATAAATTTCATTTCACTTAATTTACCTAAAACCAGTATTTGTATTAGTATCTGATTTTTTATAAACCAATTATTTTTGCAAAACAAATTTTGTTTAAAACATCGTGTTTATTTTACCAAAATCAAAATTAACATATAATTTTTTACGTAAAACCAGTATTTTTAATAAAATTTATACTTTTCATAAAACCAGTATTTTTTTAAAAACTACATTTTTCTAAAAATAATATTGAAATATGTGAGTTTCAATAAAACTAGTAATAAATTAAGGAAAATTCTTTTGGAAGAAACAAAAAACTTTATTTTTCATTAGTATCGTATTTTTTGTAAACCCAGTATTTTAGCAAAACAATTTTTTGTAAACATCAGGTTTATTTAGTATAATAAAATTTTTTTTTAAACAAAGAATTAGTTTTTAAAGGTAAACCATTTTTTTTCTTAAAACCAGTATTTTTCAATAATTATTATTACTAAATTACTAAAACTAGTAATATTTCAAAAACCTAAGTTTTAGCGGTAACAGAAAAACAGTATTTTTCATTGGTAACGCTTATAATTTACACAAATAAAATATAATTTTTTTTAGCGAAAATTTTGTGGTTTTTATAAATTTTCGTAATTTTCTAAAACCAGTATTTCTACAAAAATTCCTATTTTTACAGATATCTTTTCAACAACTCCTCAAACTTTAACTAAAATCACAATTTTTTCACAAAAATCTTTGTTTTTTTTTACGCGGAACCGGTATTTTTCATAAAACTAGTATTTGTTAAAAAACGTTATTTTTTATTACATTTTTTAATAAAAATAACTTTTTTTCTTTAAAAAGTTGTTTTATTTTCAGAAAACAGGTATTTTTACAAAAACCATTATTTTTTCCAAAAACCATTATTTTTAAAAAAAAACATTATTTATATGAAAATTAGTATCTTTTACAAAAACAAGTATATTTCTTAAATATCATTAAATTTTTTTAAACAAAAACCTTTATTTTTATGAAAACTATAAATTTCATGCAAAAAACAGAATTTTTTTTTTACAAGAAACACTATTTGGACAAGAAAAATTTTTTTTAATTTTATAAAAATATATAAGTTGTTTTTCACACAATCGGTATTTTTTACAGAAACCCTTAATTTTTTATAAAAATCAGTATTTTTTGAACACCAGTATATTTCTTAAACATCAGTATTTTTTTTACAAAAACCATTATTTTTATAAACATTTTATACAATCAGTATTATTACAAAAAACACAATTTTTTCACAATAAACACTATTTCTACAAAAACAACATTTTTCGTAATATTCAAAAAAATCTTTTTCAAACAAAACATCAAAATCTTAGTTTGAGACAAAGCCCAGTATTTTCAACAATTTACCAGTATTATTTTTAAAATTCAATATTTTTCATAAAAAATTACTAAGTTTTTGTATCAATACTTATAGTTTTTTATTAAAAATTATTAATCTAAAAAAACAGTATTTTGCAAAAAATTTTAAAATTTTTTGAGAAATAATCGATCATGAACATATGTTTTGAAACAGACAAAGAAAAAAAAAATCGTTCATACACAACAATGAAACACTTATCACTTGATTGTGGGAAACTAACACATTTCCAAAGTCTTTTCCATTTTCCCTTCAACTAAAAAACTCTTTTGATTGCCTTAAGTTTTGAATGCATTTTTCATGTAGTAAATAACGATTTTTTCTGCTTTTTATCAACATTTCTTTAATTTTTCTTATATATTTTCTAAAAACATATGATGCACGTGTATTGCGAGGGAACGAAACATTTTGTATAGAGCAGCAGCAACAGCAACAGCAACAACAAAAGCAGCAACAGCAGCAGATAGATACATGACTTGAATAATTGTAAAAAATATTTTATTTCTTTGTATTTAATTGCAAATAAAAATTCAAGATGAAGTAGAAAAAAACTAAACTCTAATATGGGAGAAATACTGGAAAAAGGCCAGGTGTTGTTGCTGTTTAGTCGGGAGTTTAAGAAATGTGTTTACATGTGTAGAAAATTTTTAATTAATTTTTATGTTAATTTTTTGCATTTTTTTCGTCTTAATAATTTAATGAGGGAATTATTTTTATTTTTAAATAAAAAAAAGGAATTCCACAATAATAGAAAATGTTTTCTTATATTTAAAGGAATAAATAATTCCAAACGCGTACAGGTAATTACAAAATATTTATGATCTTTAGCTAAAAAGATAAATAGAATGTTGATGAAAAATGTATGAAATTTATTTGCAAAAACACAGTTAAGTTTGCAAAATTCTCTTGACTTTAGTCATTTTGTTTCTCTCGTTTTTAGAACATATTTATGACAGTTTGTTATTAATGTTAATACATTTTGTTGCGCTTAAGTGAAATTTTTAATTATTTACTTCCTTAACTTAAGCTTTTTGTTTTTGTTTTTATTTCATTATTATTTTCTATGAAAATAAAATAATTTTTTATTACAAATTTTCCTTAAGTTTTTATTAATGTTACATGCTACATGTCGTAAACTTTTTCCATTATTATTGTAACATTAATTAATTAATTGTTTTTTTTTAATTTTTTCAAAATAAATTAAAATTTTAGCCGAATTATTAATTTGAAATGTCATTTTAGTTTAAAATTAGCGGAACTTAATAGTTCATGTTCATTCAGTTCTAGTTCAGTTCTCATTCTATTCCCGATCTATTCCTGTTTAGTTACATATCACTTCTAGTTCTGTTCTAGTTTCGTTCTAGTTCCTTTCTAGTGCTGTTATTGTTCTGTTTTAGTTCTGTTCTAGTTCTGTTTTAGTTCTGTTCTAGTTCTGTTCTAGTTCTGTTCTAGTTCTGTTCTAGTTCTGTTCTAGTTCTGTTCTAGTTCTGTTCTAGTTCTGTTCTAGTTCTGTTCTAGTTCTGTTCTAGTTCTGTTCTAGTTCTGTTCTAGTTCTGTTCTAGTTCTGTTCTAGTTCTGTTCTAGATCTGTTCTAGTTCTGTTCTAGTTCTGTTCTAGTTCTGTTCTAGTTCTGTTCTAGTTCTGTTCTAGTTCTGTTCTAGTTCTGTTCTAGTTCTGTTCTAGTTCTGTTCTAGTTCTGTTCTAGTTCTGTTCTAGTTCTGTTCTAGTTCTGTTCTAGTTCTGTTCTAGTTCTGTTCTAGTTCTGTTCTAGTTCTGTTCTAGTTCTGTTCTAGTTCTGTTCTAGTTCTGTTCTAGTTCTGTTCTAGTTCTGTTCTAGTTCTGTTCTAGTTCTGTTCTAGTTCTGTTCTAGTTCTGTTCTAGTTCTGTTCTAGTTCTGTTCTAGTTCTGTTCTAGTTCTGTTCTAGTTCTGTTCTAGTTCTGTTCTAGTTCTGTTCTAGTTCTGTTCTAGTTCTGTTCTAGTTCTGTTCGAGTTCTGTTCTAGTTCTGTTCTAGTTCTACTTCTGTTCTAGTTCTGTCTTAGTTCTGTCTTAGTTCTGTTCTAGTTCTGTTCTAGTTTTGTTCTAGTTCTGTTCAAGTTCTGTTCTAGTTCTGTTCTATTTCTAGTTCTGTTCTAGTTCTGTTCTAGTTCTGTTCTAGTTCTGTTCTAGTTCTGTTCTAGTTCTGTTCTAGTTCTGTTATAGTTCTGTTTTAGTTCTGTTCTAGTTCTGTTCTAGTTTTGTTCTAGTTCTGTTCTAGTTCTGTTCTAGTTCTGTTCTAGATCTGTTCTAGTTCTGTTCTAGTTCTGTTCTAGTTCTAGTTCTGTTCTAGTTCTGTTCTAGTTCTGTTCTAGTTCTGTTCTAGTTCTGTTCTAGTTCTGTTCTAGTTCTGTTCTAGTTCAGTGTAGTTTTACTTAAATTCTAGTCCATTAGTTCAATTCTAATTTTAAGAATTTCCAAACAACACAATGTATTGTATTTTTTTGGAAAAAATCTATATTTGTTGCAAGTTGTTTAAATAATTACAGCTGGCGTTGCAAATTCTTTGTTTTTTAATTAATCAACAACTTTGACAAGGTTGTTAGTTTTTTATGTGGAATTTGTTCATTAGCCATTACATTTTTAACAAAAAATAACAATAATTAGTTTAGTAATATCTACTATTTGTGTAATTTCAACTGCACTTTTATTTAATAATTGTGGCTTTTAAAATGTTGCATTAAAACAACATTAAAACCAAAATGCAAACAAAAAAAAATACAAACACCCACCTTGACAATCACTAAAACTTAAATAAATGTTTAGAGGTGCTGGTTGCTAAATACATGGTTGTTGGTTTTGTTGTTGCTTGTGTATTATTAAAGTGTAATTTTCAAATTTAATTCTAAGTATTTAATTATATTACAATTTGATTTGTTGCTATTGCTCATGATCATGCAACGAATGAAAACCAATGTCGCGTCGCATGTTGCCTAAAGGTGTGAAATAATGTTTTATTTATACTCATGACATCGTCAGATAACTCTTTAAGACAATGATGATGACGAGTTTATCATCGAGATGATGATGCTTTTGATGATGACTTTGAAGTTCGATATCTACAGATGACAAAAAAATTACGAAAAAGAGGAGTGTTTTTGCTTAGGTTTTGCTAATTCGGCTTTAAATTAACTTTAGTTAATGATTTTTTAATGTTTTTGAAAAAAATATTTAAATGCAAACTAAAAAACCTTATATATTTAACAAACTTAATGTATTAAATAGCTTGGAAACAATTAACTGCATTTGTTCAATGTTAATTTTGAATTACAAAAACAAAATGTGTATTATTATTTTAGAATGAAAGAGTTTGCTGATTTTTAAGTCCACAATTTAAACAAAACAGAACTAGAACCAGAACAGAACCAGAACAGAACCAGAATAGAACCAGAATAGAACCAGAATAGAACCAGAACCAGAATAGAACCAGAACCAGAATAGAACCAGAATAGAACCAGAATAGAACCAGATCAGAACCAGAACAGAACCAGAACAGAACCAGAACAGAACCAGAACAGAACTAGAACAGAACTAGAACAGAACTAGAACAGAACTAGAACAGAACTAGAACAGAACTAGAACAGAACTAGAACAGAACTAGAACAGATCTAGAACAGAACTAGAACAGAACTAGAACAGAACTAGAACAGAACTAGAACAGAACTAGAACAGAACTAGAACAGAACTAGAACAGAACTAGAACAGAACTAGAACAGAACTAGAACAGAACTAGAACAGAACTAGAACAGAACTAGAACAGAACTAGAACAGAACTAGAACAGAACTAGAACAGAACTAGAACAGAACTAGAACAGAACTAGAACAGAACTAGAACAGAACTAGAACAGAACTAGAACAGAACTAGAACAGAACTAGAACAGAACTAGAACAGAACTAGAACAGAACTAGAACAGAACTAGAACAGAACTAGAACAGAACTAGAACAAGAACTAGAACAGAACTAGAACAGAACTAGAACAGATCTAGAACAGAACTAGAACAGAACTAGAACAGAACTAGAACAGAACTAGAACAGAACTAGAACAGAACTAGAACAGAACTAGAACAGAACTAGAACAGAACTAGAACAGAACTAGAACAGAACTAGAACAGAACTAGAACAGAACTAGAACAGAACTAGAACAGAACTAGAACAGAACTAGAACAGAACTAGAACAGAACTAGAACAGAACTAGAACTAGAACTAGAACAGAACTAGAACAGAACTAGAACAGAACTAGAACAGAACTAGAACAGAACTAGAACAGAACTAGAACAGAACTAGAACAGAACTTGAACAGAACTAGAACAGAACTAGAACAGAACTAGAACAGAACTAGAACAGAACTAGAACAGAACTAGAACAGAACTAGAACAGAGCTAGAACAGTACTAGAACAGAACTAGAACAGAACTAAAACAGAACTACAATAGAAATAGAACAGAACTGGAACAGAACTAGAACAGAGCTAGAACAGAACTAGAACAGAACTTGAACAGAACTAAAACAGAACTAGAACAGAATTAGAAGATTTCAACTATAATTTATCTAAAACTAGAGTTGATCTAGAAATTATCTCAAACAAATCAATAATATATTTTGAACTGATATTGAATTTAAGTGGAATCGATGTAGATCTGAACTAAGAATTTGTTCTAAATAATCCAGATTCTGAAACTGAGTATTGATCGAATTTTTTGTATATTTTTATAAAACTAATTAGTTTGTCTGACTGATTTCAGTTCCCATAGTTTGCTTTTAAATTTCTTAAATTAACAGTTTGTTTACACTGTTTTTTTTTTATTTATTAATAATGTATTTGAATTTGTTTTGATTTTTCAACTGCTGCTTTATGATTGTAAAAGTTAAATATATTTTACTTTTTACTCAAGCAATCATACAATTTTTTTTAAATTTATTTTTTTTTTTAATATTTTCCTTTAGCATTCTTTCATGCCCCACTTTTCAATGTGTGTTTCATTTCATTCATATAACATTCAACTATTTTATGTTTTTGTTTTCGTATTTCGTTGAGTTGCATTTAAGTGCATCCATCAGTGCGCCATCATTCGCATGCCTCTAACAGCAACTATAGCAACAACAACAACAACAACAATTGCTATTGCAACTGCACTTAAACAGACACTTTTTTTTGTAGCAACAGAAGAGAAAAAAAATAAACAACATTAAAGAAAAAATGAAAAGTAGGTCTTATTACAACACAACTGGCTTAAAATGAGGTCTACAACAGCTCATACTGATACAGTAACAGATTTTTTTTTACTCTGCACACAGATACTTTTGTATTATTTATTATTAGATTAAAAACAAAAAATAACAATAATAATAATAGAAATAACAATATAAATGTTAAAAATTTAATAATTCTTTTAGTTTTTTTTACATAATTCAACTTGAACTTTTATATAAAAAAAAACATTTTTTCTACAGAAAAATAGATATTGAGCAAATATGTTAATAAAACGTAAACAACAGCTTCCTAAGAAGCGATATAGGAAGTAAGAAAGAAAACCAAATCAATTGACAAACTATCAGGAACTTAATGTGTCAGTGTAAGTTAATTAACAAATGCTTTTTATTACATTGAAATAATTAGTAGAAATTTCTAAAAATAATAATTATTATTTAATACTATGTAAGGCCAACCAACCACACGTTGATGTAATATTTAGTTAAAAAAAATCCAGTTACACCCTCTTTTTGGGGTTTTATATTTCAACATTGTTTTACAAGGAGTTTTGTTGATATTTTTTATTTTTATAAATGTTTCATGCAACCACAATACATAATTTAATTTATTTGGTTTTTCAAGGTAATTTGATATAAGAAAATTCCATTTAAAAAAAAACAACAAAAAATAACGAACAAAATAATGTCCATATGCAAGTGAGCTTAAAGGTAAACAAAGACCCCACAGCTTAGCTGAATGGATAAATGGACAGACATACGGACAAATTGTTGTTGTTAGCAGTAATACAAGAAACATTGTATCCATTATATTCATTTATACTTCTAATGACAAAAACATTTAGTCATTGACATTTTAGTTTATCAACAAAAAAATTAAAACAATAGAAAAATTGTCTTGAATATCGGAAAAATTGAGAAATAATAAAATAAAACATAAACCGAAATTTGGGTCCCACTTCAGATCGTTGCTTTATCTATTTTAGTTTTACTCTATATCAATTCTAGTTAATTTCCAGAAAAGTCTTATATTAGTTCATTATAAGTTAATGTTTAATTTAATATCAATTCTACACCAGATCAAGATCTAGATCAGTTATAGTTCAAGATCAGTTCTTTATCCATTCTAGTTAACTGCCAGATCGATACTAGGAAAATTTTTGAATATCCTAAATTTTGGTTCCAATTTAGTTATTGATCAGAGCTTTATCTGTTCTCGTTTTATTCTAGATCAATTCTAGTTAATTTCCAGTAAAGTCTTGTATTAGTTCATTATGAGTTAGTATTAATTTCAATATCAATTATGTATCAAATCTAGATCAGTTTATAGTTCATGATCAGTTCTTCATGCATTCTAGTTAACTGCCAGATCAGTACTAGATTAAGTTCTAGTTCAGTTTTTCAACAGATCTCTTTCATCGCGCGAATAGAAAAGTAAAATAAAATTGTGTTGTGACCCAGATCTAGATTAGTTCCAGTTTCATTCCAATTACATTTTAAACGAGTTTTAGTTCAGTTCATGATCAGTTCTATATACATTCTAGTTAACTGCTCGATCAATACTGAGGCCCGTATTCGGAGAGAAAAATGTAAAACAATATTTGGAATTTTGTATGAAAAACACTAACAAAAACTGAGTAGTTTTCATACAAAATTTTAAAAAATTGTTCTCTTTTCTTCTTTCTAAATTTGGGCACAAATCAGATCTAAATTAGTTCTAGAAACATTTTGTTTCAGTTCAAGAAAAGTTAATGATCCATTCTACTTAATTTCTAGTTATAGTTATATTAGTTCACGATCAGCTATAATTTCTTGATCAAAGCTAGATTAGTTTTAGTTCAGTTTTTCATCAGAAATAGATTAGTTCTAGAAACATTTTGGTTAAGTTCTAGAAAAGTACCAGTTTCAGATCTAGATCTGTTATAGTTCAGATCACGATCAGCTCTACATCCATGCTAGTTAACTTCTTGACCAAACTAGATTAGTTTAGTTTTTCATCAGATCTAGATTAGTTCAAGAAACATTTTGATTCTGGTTTAAAAAAGTTCCAGCTTCATTCTAATTTAATTCTAAATCTGTTATAGTTCAGATCACGATCAGCTCTAAATTCATGCTAGTTAAGATCTTGATCAAAGCTAGATTAGTTTTTTTTTAAGTTTTTCATCAAATCTAGATAAGTTCTAGAAACATTTTGATTCAGTTTTAGAAAAGCTTCAGAATGAATTTAATTCTAGATTTGTTATAGTACATCTCTGTTAGTTAACATCTTGATCAAAGCTAGACTAGTTTTAGTTCAAATCTAGATTAGTTTTAGAAACTTTTTGGTTCAGAGCGCATTTACTCAATTCCAGGTTAATTCGAGATCAATTCTTGATTTATTCTAGATCAGTTTTAGTTTCATTCTAATTTAATTAAAGAATAGTTCAAGTTAAAGTATAGATTAGTTCTAGATAAATTCTAGATTAGTTACAGATTATAAATTCAACTACAGATCAGTTCTAGATTAGTTGTTGATGTAGTTTTGTTGATAAAGTTTAGATTAGTTCTAGATCAATTATAGATTAGTTACAGATTAGTTTATTACTAGTTTAATATAAATTCAACTACAGATCAGTTCTAGATTAGTTGTTGATTATCTATGGTTGAGCTCCAGTTTAGCTCTAGTTAAGTTTTAGATCAGTTCTTAGTTAGTTTATGATAAATTCTAGATTTATTTAAGTTTAATTTTAAATCAATTCAAGGCCAGTTCTTGTTTAATTCTAAATCGATCTATAAAACGATACATTTTAGATTAGTTCTAGTTCAATTCGAGATCAGTTCTAGTACAATTAAAGATCAATTCTAGATTAGTTCTTTACTACTAAGTAGATAATTATTTTTAAATTTTTTCATTTTTAGATGAATTTAAGATCAGTTTTACATAAGATCTTGTTCAATTCAAGTTCAATTTAAGATTAGCTCTAGTTCTATTCTAAATCAGTTCCAGATTAGTTCTAAACTAACATATTTTAGTTTTTTCTCAAATCTAGGACATCTCTAGTTTAAAATTTTCAATACAGATTTATTTCATATTTAAACCTAGATTTGTTCCCGTTTAGTTATAGAGTTCTAGTTAAATTCTAATTAAAATCATGGGGTTTTGATCAATTTTAGATCGCAATCGATTTTTTTTCTAGATTAGTTTGGTTTAAGATCCATATTTCTATTTTAATTCTGATTTAATTCTTAATTAATACTAGATCAGTTCAAGATAAGTATTATATGAGTTTGTGCCAGATCAACAGTAGATTAAGATCTTGTTCAGTTTTTCATCAGAACACTTTCATCGCGCGAATAGTAAAGTCAAAGAGATTCTGTTTTGACTCAGATCTAGATTAGTTCTAGAAACATTTCGATTCAGTTCCAGAAAAGTTTCAGTTTCATTCTTAAATTCAATTGTAAATCAGTTTCAGTTCAGTTCATGATCAGTTCTACATCGATTCTAGTTAACTGCTAGATCGATACTAAATTAGATTTAGATGAGTTCTAAAAACATTATGATCCATTCGAATTAATTTCTAGATAAGTTAAAGTTCAGTTGTCTTTTTCTCAGATCTTTTTGAATTGTTTTACTTCGTCTTCATGCGGTTTATTTTACTACTTATTTTCTAATCCTAGATCAGTTTTAGATTTGTTGTATATAAGTTCTGGTTCAATTTTAGATCAATTGCGGTTCAATTCTACATACATTCTTGAACAATATTTGAACACTATGTTAGTTTCATAACAGTCTTAGATCAATTTGACAACTATCAATTTAATTTTGTCTATTCATTTAGGACATACATATGTTCATATGTATCTCAAGGTTACTCAGTTGACTAAGTAAAGTTCTTATTTCTCAAAAACTTAAACGTGTAATTTGTAACCCACATTATGTAGTTGTATCTCTTTGCCAGTACTGGTGGTTATTGACAACGTCAAAATATTATCAGAGTAAAAAAATCTTTCGATTGGATTACATGTCATGGCGCTTAGAAAAAAAAATAAACTACACAAAACATTACATATAAAATTGACAAAATCGTATGAAATTGTAACACAACTGCCTCACCATACAACAGCTAACTACTGCTGGCAGTAGCAAAAGCAAGCTCTCAATAACACCTTTTATGAGTTGAGCATGGAAAAATAAAATCAATGACGTTAGAAAAAAATTTAATATATTTATAAAATTTTATGAAAAAAAGGTTTTGTTATCAAAAGAACTTGAAATAGAAAATGTTTGTAAAATTTTGTTTAGAGAAAAATAAAGAAATTTTTTATTAAAATTTTCAAGCAGTTAAGCACAACAGCAGTTCTTCCAAATTCTATGGTTACAAGTGAAAATAGCTTAAGTGCTATTTAAAATATTGTTATTTAAGTTATTTTAACTGTTATGGGTTTTGCAATGATTTGTTTGTTTTTCTTAGTTACTTATTGTTGTTTTTTTGTTGCTGTTTAGTTATTCAATAATTGAACTTTTTGTGCAGTTAACGTTGTTTTTATTTGTGTTTTTTTTTGTTATTGTTGTTGTAGTTTTTTAAAAACCAGCACATGACATAAAAACGTGCACATTTTGTATTTTTTTGTTTTTGCCAATATTTATTTAGTTTTTTTTTCCTTCAATTTTTCATAGTTTTGCTGTATTTGTGTTTTTTCTATTGAATTGTTAAATTTAGGTTGAATTTTACAAAGTTTTCGTTGACTTTGCAAAAAGCATCAACAACAACAATGAAAAAAACATGCAACATTTTAAAATTTATATTCTTAACAAAGCAACAACATTGTAATGAAAAACTAACAAAACAAAAAAATATTGTTCCATTATTATGGGCTGCTGCTGCTGTTCTTAATGTTTAAAAATTTAGTTTTGAGGTTGAGAGTTAGTTGTATGTCATTGTTGGCTGTTGCAATTTGCTAATGCCATTGCTGTTGTTACTGCCATTGTAAACTAAACAGGGCTCTTACTGTTGACGATGATGAATTTAATGTTGATGACGTTAATGCTGCTGACTGCGTCAACATTTGTTGAATGCTAGTGTTTTTTTTTTCTTTCTAATAATCATACATTTCGTACTTTGTTGTTGATTTTCATTAGTTTTTAACTGCGTTTATTAGTTTGTTTCATTTTTGTTTCTTTGTAATATTTTCCATTGTCAGTTGCAGTTTTAGTTATAAAAAAAAAACTTTTTAGCAAACAGCTATAGTTTTAGCAATAACAATAGCAGTTTAAACTTTAAAGAAACTTGCGAAATTCTTTAAAAAAGTTAAATTTTTGTCTAATTTAGCTCTTATATCGAAATAGTAAAATATTTATTGTTTAATTGATAACTAAAAACATTAGATAACTTATAAAATTTAAGGGTAACTTTCTCGTTCGAGTTCATTTCTAGTTTAGTTCTTCTCCATGTTCTAATTCAGTTCTAGTTCAGTTCTTGTTCAGTTCTAGTTCAGTTCCAGTTCAGTTCTAGTTCAGTTCTAGTTCAGTTATAGTTCAGTTCTAGTTCAGTTATAGTTCAGTTCTAGTTCAGTTCTAGTTCAGTTCTAGTTCAGTTATAGTTCAGTTCTAGTTCAGTTCTAGTTCAGTTCTAGTTCAGTTCTAGTTCAGTTCTAGTTCAGTTCTAGTTCTAGTTCAGTTCTAGTTCAGTTCTAGTTCAGTTCTAGTTCAGTTCTAGTTCAGTTCTAGTTCAGTTCTAGTTCAGTTCTAGTTCAGTTCTAGTTCAGTTCTAGTTCTAGTTCGGTTATATTTCAGTTCTAGTTCAGTTCTAGTTCAGTTCTAGATCAGTTCTAGTTCAGTTCTAGTTCAGTTTTAGTTCAGTTGTGGTTTAGTTCTTGTTTAGTTTTTGTTTAGTTCTTGTTCAGTTCTAGTTCAATTCCAGTGCAGTTTAAGAAAGCCTAACTTTTTCATCTTTCCTTTACAATTAGAATTTTTTAGCTTAAGGACGTATTTCCTAACATTTTCATAATAAATTGATATGGCAACTGTTTCCATTAGATAAACAAAAATAAAGTTTTATGTGAACCTCTGTGAAGAGGTTTGTTGAGGAGAGGAGGGAGTAGGCTACAGAATAAATAAATCTGCATAAAGTCAAATCATAAAATGCAAAAATATCTTTAGTTGTATTTTTTATTCATTTACTGAAGTTTTTTTAATATTTTTTTTCTGATTTGAGAGGAAGGCAACAGCAGCAACAAATTTACAGATTTGACCCAGTTTAGGAAAATATGATTGTTGTATTTTTTTTTTCTATACAGGCTGGAGTTAAAATGGGTTGTGTTTGTTTGGGATTTTATGCTAAAGTTTTTATATGGATGATTATTTGTCGATTTGATTTTAGTTTTAGTTTTTTTTGCCAAAGGCCTTTTTTATTGTGTTTGTGTTATAAATTTTGTAATAGAATCTGGAGATACAAAAACTCATTCGCACATTTAGTTGCAAAGTTTTTATTTTTAATTCAAATTCATTCATTTGTAAACATTAATTAACTTTTGCGTCACACAAATTAACACACAGTTACTGTTTGCTCTTAATATAATACGAAATATATTAAATAAAATTGATGAACCAGATATTTATGTATGTACATATATAATAACTTCTTGGGAATCCATAAAGTAATGGTCTCTCCATCAACAATGCTAACTAAATATTAATGATATAATTTTGTTATAAAATCATATACTTTGCCAAAAACCCTTTTCATTTCATGGTGCCCTTTTAATTTAAATATTTAATAAGTGTTTACATATACATAATTTTTTACAAAAACCTCTCAAGGGCATTTGTCTTAAAAATATAATTTTTATTTAAATAGTTTTATAATATAATTAATTATTTTGCAACATAGCCAAAAGGGTCAATAACAAAAAATAACCAGAATTTTGATATTTTTATGTTTTTACTAATTGTTTTTTGCTAGTTTAAAAAATAGAAAAAAAAACATAAAAAGATAAATGATTTTATTTCAATTCATTATAAAAGCATATCATTCAATTTAATTTTCAAATAAAATTAGATAAAAAACTTTACTAGTTTGTGAAAATAATTAAAATTATAATAAAATAAAATTGAGTGTAAAAGTAGTAATAAAAAAAGTTATTTTACAAAATCAAATTTTATGAACAGAACTAGAACAGAACTAGAACTGAACTAGAACTGAACTAGAACTGAACTAGAACTTAACTAGAACTGAACTAGAACTGAACTAGAACTGAACCAGAACAGAACTAGAACTAGAACTTAACTAGAACTGAACTAGAACTGAACTAGAACTGAACCAGAACAGAACTAGAACTAGAACTGAACTAGAACAGAACTAGAACTGAACTAGAACTAAACTAGAACTGAACTAGAACTGAACTAGAACTAAACTAGAACTGAACTAGAACTGAACTAGAACTGAACTAGAACTGAACTAGA
>NC_060953.1:45396674-45398378 GCF_022045245.1 Lucilia cuprina | reverse complement strand
CTAGTTCTGTTCTAGTTCTGTTCTAGTTCTGTTCTAGTTCTGTTCTAGTTCTGTTCTAGTTCTGTTCTGGTTCTGTTCTGGTTCTGTTCTGGTTCTGTTCTGGTTCTGATCTGGTTCTATTCTGGTTCTATTCTGGTTCTATTCTGGTTCTGGTTCTATTCTGGTTCTGGTTCTATTCTGGTTCTATTCTGGTTCTATTCTGGTTCTGTTCTGGTTCTGTTCTGGTTCTAGTTCTGTTTTGTTTAAATTGTGGACTTAAAAATCAGCAAACTCTTTCATTCTAAAATAATAATACACATTTTGTTTTTGTAATTCAAAATTAACATTGAACAAATGCAGTTAATTGTTTCCAAGCTATTTAATACATTAAGTTTGTTAAATATATAAGGTTTTTTAGTTTGCATTTAAATATTTTTTTCAAAAACATTAAAAAATCATTAACTAAAGTTAATTTAAAGCCGAATTAGCAAAACCTAAGCAAAAACACTCCTCTTTTTCGTAATTTTTTTGTCATCTGTAGATATCGAACTTCAAAGTCATCATCAAAAGCATCATCATCTCGATGATAAACTCGTCATCATCATTGTCTTAAAGAGTTATCTGACGATGTCATGAGTATAAATAAAACATTATTTCACACCTTTAGGCAACATGCGACGCGACATTGGTTTTCATTCGTTGCATGATCATGAGCAATAGCAACAAATCAAATTGTAATATAATTAAATACTTAGAATTAAATTTGAAAATTACACTTTAATAATACACAAGCAACAACAAAACCAACAACCATGTATTTAGCAACCAGCACCTCTAAACATTTATTTAAGTTTTAGTGATTGTCAAGGTGGGTGTTTGTATTTTTTTTTGTTTGCATTTTGGTTTTAATGTTGTTTTAATGCAACATTTTAAAAGCCACAATTATTAAATAAAAGTGCAGTTGAAATTACACAAATAGTAGATATTACTAAACTAATTATTGTTATTTTTTGTTAAAAATGTAATGGCTAATGAACAAATTCCACATAAAAAACTAACAACCTTGTCAAAGTTGTTGATTAATTAAAAAACAAAGAATTTGCAACGCCAGCTGTAATTATTTAAACAACTTGCAACAAATATAGATTTTTTCCAAAAAAATACAATACATTGTGTTGTTTGGAAATTCTTAAAATTAGAATTGAACTAATGGACTAGAATTTAAGTAAAACTACACTGAACTAGAACAGAACTAGAACAGAACTAGAACAGAACTAGAACAGAACTAGAACAGAACTAGAACAGAACTAGAACAGAACTAGAACTAGAACAGAACTAGAACAGAACTAGAACAGATCTAGAACAGAACTAGAACAGAACTAGAACAGAACTAGAACAAAACTAGAACAGAACTAGAACAGAACTAAAACAGAACTATAACAGAACTAGAACAGAACTAGAACAGAACTAGAACAGAACTAGAACAGAACTAGAACAGAACTAGAACAGAACTAGAAATAGAACAGAACTAGAACAGAACTTGAACAGAACTAGAACAAAACTAGAACAGAACTAGAACAGAACTAAGACAGAACTAAGACAGAACTAGAACAGAAGTAGAACTAGAACAGAACTAGAACAGAACTCGAACAGAACTAGAACAGAACTAGAACAGAACTAGAACAGAACTAGAACAGAACTAGAACAGAACTAGAACAGAACTAG
>NC_060953.1:45391160-45396574 GCF_022045245.1 Lucilia cuprina | reverse complement strand
CTAGTTCTGTTCTAGTTCTGTTCTAGTTCTGTTCTAGTTCTGTTCTAGTTCTGTTCTAGTTCTGTTCTAGTTCTGTTCTAGTTCTGTTCTAGTTCTGTTGTTGTTCTGATCTAGTTCTCTTGTAGTTCTGTTCTAGTTCAGTTCGTTAAGTATTTCTCAAATTCGAGTTAGTTCTGTGACAATTATATTTTATTTTGTAACATAACCCTCAGACAGCTGTTACTATTTGTTTTGTTTGTCTTCTTTTTAAAGTTAGTTTGATCTAAATTTCAGGGAAATTAAAGTTGAATGCAGGTGTTGAAACATGTCATATGTTGTCGATAATAGCACTACTGTTGCTGATGTTCTTATTGGTATTTTTGCTGTAACTTTAATAAGTTTTTGTAGTTGTTTTTTTTTTTTCTTCTCTGATTGCATGTTTTCTTGTGGTCACCATAAATGTGCACTTAGAGTGAAGGTTCCATCGTACACACCATGTACTTGCAGTATTACATTAATACGATGTACACTAATGGATGCATGCATGTATGCATTTATTTTTTATATACGTCTGAATGAATATATGAATTTATATGATAATGACTTTTAATGCTTCTGGTCTCAACCATTAATTCATCCATCCATTCGTCCATGCATTCATCAAACAAATGTGCCAATTTAAAAGGGAGTTTAAAGGAATGAAATCATGAACATTAACTGTGAACGTATTGCAGATTTAATTGTAGTTACAATAGTCAATTTTAATATTATTTAGAAATTGATTTCATTCCTTGTTGAAACTGTAAAAAAAAACACGTTTGTCGTTCATACACGTGTAAGTATGAATTGTAATTCATGTTTGTTGTTGTTTGCACCCTAAACTACAAAAGATGCATTTACACATGTGATGTCAGTATGTTGTCTCGTATGTCTGTCTGTATGTCTGTCTCTCCCTTCATCCGCAAGTTGTTCTCAAGTGGCAAAATGTATTTCACAATCTTATTACAGTTTTTTTTTTATTGTAATAATTTTTTGTTGTCTTAAACACATTTGAACGCTTTTTCTCCATATTTTTTTATTTAAACTCATGCAAGTGCCATCATTTTTAATATTATCTGCCTGTGAAAAATATCGATGAACCTAGTGATGTGTATGTTACAGAAATATGATGTAAACCACAAAAACAACATTTGCAATAACAATAACATTAAGATATAAAAAACAAAACAAAATCTCAACTGCTAAAGCTTGATGTAATCTGATTTTTTATTATTCTAAATGCAGATATATTAATGTATGTTTGTATCTACGTAGACAAATTACAAGTAGCTTATAGAATATATTATTTAAATTGCTATATTTATTGGTCAGAAATAGAACTATAACCGAACTAAAACTGAACTAGAACTGAACTAGAACTGAACTACAACTGAACTAGAACTGAACTAGAACTGAACTAGAACTGAACTAGAACTGAACTAGAACTGAACTAGAACTGAACTAGAACTGAACTAGAACTGAACTAGAACTGAACTAGAACTGAACTAGAACAGAACTAGAAATGAACTAGAACTGAACCAGAATTGAACATGAAAAATTACAAATCACTGTAGGGTATTTTACATAGGACATTAACACGAACGATAACTGTGTTCACTGACAGAAACGACACTATGCTCTTCAGATCTGTATTAAATGATTATGTTCAGTTATTTTTTATATATATATTTTTTTGCATATAAGAGTGACAAATATAATTTTTATTTAAAACATTTTTTCCAATCATTTGCTCATACAAAACACGATAGACGGACACATCAGCATTAAAAAAATCCCTGACAAAAGCAACAAAAATATGCAGGAACTATTAAAAATTTTAAACATACAATAACAAACAAAATTGTATGAGAAAAAGAAATAAAGTTTGTATTTAACAAAAATATATATTAAAAAAGAATTTATAAATGCAACCCACAATCATCAGTAGACACCATCATACTACTACAGTATTGCAAATTCATACAAACAAAAAGCTCCAGGTTGCAAACATTATATGGAACAATATCAGCAAACGACGACCACAGTAGTAACAACGAATGATGACGTTAAACAATCAACCTACACACAATAGCCAAACAGCAACAACATAAAAGATATTGCAGCAACAAAATTATAATACTCTCTTCTGACACATGCTGTTGATGCAGCAAAAATCGGAATTAAACAAACATTCACTAACAACAGCAGCAACAAAAACAAAAAAAAGTAAATTTACATAAAATAATAAAAAATAACATGTAGTGAGATGAACAGCTATAACAACGAGACAAAAAAATTGGTTTGTTTTAATATGGAAATGAATATGGAAACAAGAGCAGCAGCAGTGATATTTGTTGGCAGAATGCAATGCATGGATGGTGCATGTGTAAGGTGCAAACACCTACATGCAACATTAGTGTTTATTGTCAGTCAGCCAGTTATATGTTTTGCTTATATTTATATTTATATAATTCAGCCCAATGCTGAAAAAAATAAAATACCTTTAACTGTTTTTGAAAAATATCTCTTATACATTTGGATTTGTTTGCCCTTAAACAGTTTTGTCATAGTTAGCAAACAAATATTTCCGAGTTTGCCCGTCCGTTTTTCCGTTTTTCCCCAATTGCTCAGATTTTTGTTAAACTTACGTTTTGATTTTTATATGGAAAAAATTAAATAATATGTTAAATAAAAATTTCTTTCCACAGAAGCATACAATTTTCTATGAATATGTTTTATATCTTTTTTTTATATTTCATAACAAGACAACAGGTTTATAAAATGTTTATTATATTTTATTTAAAATCTTAATCTAACACATGTAATGTGACAGATAAACCGTAGTTTTAGATGGTTCACACTCATACAAATTTAAAAAAAAATAAATAATAATTTACAAAAATGTTCGAATTTTTAAGAGAAATAAAAGACAAGTTAAAGTTGCGGTATACGATTATAAATAATCGTATATAACCTTCACCTTAGTTAAAATGAGAAATGACAGATAATATTAAGATTTGAATTTCAGTTCTAGTTCAGTTCTAGTTCAGTTCTAGTTCAGTTCTAGTTCAGTTCTAGTTCAGTTCTAGTTCAGTTCTAGTTCAGTTCCAGTTCAGTTCTAGTTCAGTTCTAGTTCAGTTCTAGTTCAGTTCTAGTTCAGTTCTAGTTCAGTTCTAGTTCAGTTCTAGTTCAGTTCTAGTTCAGTTCTAGTTCAGTTCTACTTCAGTTCTAGTTCAGTTCTAGTTCAGTTCTAGTTCAGTTCTAGTTCAGTTCTAGTTCAGTTCTAGTTCAGTTCTAGTTCAGTTCTAGTTCAGTTCTAGTTCAGTTCTAGTTCAGTTCTAGTTCAGTTCTAGTTCAGTTCTAGTTCAGTTCTAGTTCAGTTCTAGTTCAGTTCTAGTTCAGTTCTAGTTCAGTTCTAGTTCTGTTCTAGTTTAGTTCTAGTTCAGTTCTAGTACAGGTTTAGTTCAGTTCTAGCTCAGTTCTAGTTCAGTTCGTGTTCAGTTCGTGTTCAGTTCTTGTTCAGTTCTAGTTCAGTTCTTGTTCAGTTCTAGTTCAGTTCTAGTTCAGTTCTAGTTCAGTTCTAGTTCAGTTCTAGTTCAGTTCTAGTTCAGTTCTAGTTCAGTTCTAGTTCTAGTTCAGTTCTAGTTCAGTTCTAGTTCAGTTCTAGTTCAGTTCTAGTTCAGTTCTAGTTCAGTTCTAGTTCAGTTCTAGTTCAGTTCTAGTTCACTTCTAGTTCAGTTCTAGTTCAGTTCTAGTTCAGTTCTAGTTCAGTTCTAGTTCAGTTCTAGTTCAGTTATATTTCAGTTCTAGTTCAGTTCTATTTCAGTTCTAGTTCAGTTCTAGTTCAGTTCTAGTTCAGTTCTAGTTCAGTTCTAGTTCAGTTCTAGTTCAGTTCTAATTCAGTTCTAATTCAGTTCTAGTTCAATTCTAGTTCAGTTCTTGTTCAGTTTTAGTTCAGTTTTTGTTCAGTTCTAGTTAAGTTCTAGTTCTGATCTAGTTAAGTTCTAGTCCAGTTTTACTTCAGTTCTAGTAAAGTTCTAGTCTAATTTTAGTTCAGTTCTAGTTAAGTTCTATTTCAGTTCTAGTTCAGAACTTGTTCAGTACTAGTTATAGTTCAGTACTAGTTCAGTTCTCGTTCAGTTCTAGTTCAGTTCTATTTCAGTTTTATTTTAGGTCTAGTTCAGCTCTTGTTCAGTTCTAGTTCTAGTTCAGTTTTAGTTCAGTTCTCGTTCAGTTCACGTTCAATTCTAGTTCAGTTCTAGTTCAGTACTAGTTCTCCTAAACTCTTTATCAATCTTAGTTCAAGAACTTGTGGAATATGCCAAATATTTAACATGAAGAAACCTCATTGTAGTAATAACAACAGCAACAAAAAAAATCTTATATATATCATAAATTGCGTTAATCTTTTTTAGCAATGTTGGTTCATACAAACGAACAAATTCTTTGTAATAGGAATTTGAATACGAATATGAGATTTAGTTTTCTGTATTGCCTTCTACATACAACTCTGACTACACTCGTTGTATGTTGCATGTGGCAGTTGTAATTTGTTGTAAAAGAGTCAAACGTTTCAAATAATTGTTTATGTGTGTGTGCGGTCGTATTAAATTTTTGAAAAATTACCAAATAAGTAAATTTTTGTTTGTTTTTGTTTTGCATTTTTGTAATTTACTGCTAAATAGTTTTTGATTAATGACTCGCAATTAATTATATCTTTTGTATTTAAACATGTTTTGCTTTATAAGAAAATTGAAATTTATTTTCATATATTATTTTTCTACAGAAAAGTGTAGAGTTTTATCTTTTAGTAAAAATCTTTTGTTTTGTATTTGTTGTAAAACTTTACTACCGTTCAATATTTAAATTGCAAATAAAAATAATTAATGTGTTTTTAAGTTTTTTTTTTTAATTTTTTTGCAATAAATGCCGCATGTTAAAACTTGATACTTTATTTCAACGCGGTATAGTAAATTATATGTTGCATCTAGATGCATACATATGTTTGTATGTTGTTTCTTAAATTATGGGGGAGTTTATAGTGCTGCAACTATCATTTATAATTTATTTTATTGCTCTGTACAATCAACTTCTGAATTTTATTGCTTGGATTGGAATTGAAAGTGGATTATTGGCCAAATAAATTTTACCAAATTACCTTCAGATTTCATTCAATAGACTCTTGAAATCGTCACATTTTTGATTATAACAGAAAAAAGATTTCAGTTGTTTTTTTTCTTAGTATGTGTGTCTCCTTTAATGCCCGTTGCAGTCCTTTAATTATTTTTTTCAGTTCTTGTTCAGTTCTAGTTCAGTTCTAGTTCAGTTCTAGTTCCGTTCTAGTTCAGTTCTAGTTCAGTTCTAGTTCAGTTCTAGTTCAGTTCTAGTTCAGTTCT
>NC_060953.1:45386325-45391060 GCF_022045245.1 Lucilia cuprina | reverse complement strand
AGAACTAGAACAGAACTAGAACAGAACTAGAACAGAACTAGAACAGAACTAGAACAGAACTAGAACAGAACTAGAACAGAACTAGAACAGAACAGAACTAGAACAGAGTTAAAAAAGAACTAGAAAAGAACTAGAACAGAACTAAAAGTGTACTAGAACTGAACTAGACTATTAGAACTAAACCTGCATTGTACAAGCAATTAAAAACGCAATAATTTTTCGCCTCTTGATATTATTGATTGCTGTTTATAGAGCAGCCAACCATTCATTGTCGAGTGCAAATATTTCTTAGTATTTTTTCCTTTTTGAAGAATGCAGATGTCCTAATAAAGATTTTCAGCTATAATTCTTAGGTGTTTTTTTCTTTTGTTCCTTTTCATCATCTTGCTTGACATTGTTGACTTAAATAGTGAAGTGAAGTCATTTAAATAAATCGGCAAATAGTGGTTCCACCATCATGGTATTTTTTTGTTCTGCAGTTTTATCAACTCATCTGTTTTATGCAACTTTTAAATAGTCTGTCATTGTCAGAGCATACAATTCATGCTTTTTGATAAGTTGCATCAGTAATGACACTTTAGTGTTTTTCTTAGCTTCTAAGCAGATTTTAAAAGTCATGTTTAATATCAAGAATAAAATATGAAACTTTATTATTATTGTATTTTACTTAGGTTTTTCAAATTATTAATTATGACTGAAAATATCGTACATATTTGTATCTAGTACAAGTTACTTTTAAACGCCGCTTAATTCTTTTCCTTTTTAATTTTTGGTAATTATTAAAAACTTTATAATTGACAACATTATTCTTGAATATTTAGAAACGGGGTTGAGGGTTGTAGAACATTTTTAGCACTAGCGCAAATAATCTTTAGTCCAAGTGTCAGCACAGCAGCAATTATTTTTTTTTTTTTTTGTTTTTCGCTTTTGAGTTTTCTACTTTGTTTGCACTTTTTTATTGCTCTCTTTTTTTCCATTTTACCAAAGATTTAGAATCATAAATGTTTGGTTGTTCGGTGGCTGGCTGGCACATTTTGGCTGTTTGGCATGATTTGCAGGGTTGGGTATTTTTATTGTAGTATATACAGCATTATGTTCTTACTTTAACGAGTGTTACTGCCAGAGTACTAGTACTACTGCTGCTATAAACATTTGCCAGCATTTACCATCATAATATGAACTTGAAAGTCATCAAGAGAGTTTTTGTTGTTCCCATAAACTTTTCCTTTGTTGTTGTTGTTTTTGTAGATTTAGCTGATGTGTTTGAACAGCAAATAGCAAAAAATGAAAATATACTTCGAGTAGCAGGGAAAAATACTAAAAACTCAAATAGCTGCATTTAGTACTTTGGTACTGGGATTATTGCTTAAAAATTGTTCTTCGTTTTATTTTTTTTTTACTTTTAAGTTTTAAAAGTGCTCTTAAGCCATAAACCCTGTTTTGCTCGTACGTTCTTCGTTTGCAAATATACTTAAAAACTTAAAAAAGTGGTTTAAAAATTTTTATAGCAATTTTAGTTAAATACTTAACTTAATTCTCTGTTAAAAAAGAACATAGTAACTTAAATGAATACATAATTATTTAGTTAGTTACAAGATACACTCATTTAACTTTTTTAATAAATAAAATATTGTATATAAATTAAGAATCATAAAAAAGCGCATACTGAACTAGAACTGAACTAGAACTGAACTAGAACTGAACTAGAACTGAACTAGAACTGAACTAGAACTGAACTAGAACTGAACTAGAACTGAACTAGAACTGAACTAGAACTGAACTAGAACTGAACTAGAACTGTACTAGAACTGTACTAGAACTGAACTAGAACTGAACTAGAACTGAACTAGAACTGAACTAGAACTGAACTAGAACTGAACTAGAACTAGAACTGAACTAGAACTGAACTAGAACTGAACTAGAACTGAACTAGAACTGAACTAGAGCTGAACTAGAACTGAACTAGAACTGAACTAGAGCTGAACTAGAACTGAACTAGAACTGAACTAGAACTGAACTAGAACTGAACTAGAACTGAACTAGAACTGAACTAGAACTGAACTAGAACTGAACTAGAACTGAACTAGAACTGAACTAGAACTGAACTAGAACTGAACTAGAACTGAACTAGAACTGAACTAGAACTGAACTAGAACTGAACTAGAACTGAACTAGAACTGAACTAGAACTAAACTAGAACTGAACTAGAACTGAACTAGAACTTACTAGAACTGAACTAGAACTGATCTAAAACTGAAGTAGAACTAAAGACAATATCAAAATTTTTAATACAATTTAAATATTAATATTATATATACATATTAAATAATCCTTTTTTTCTTTTATTTTTAGGTAAGTGTCAAAATATGATGAAACTTTCACTTAAAATTAGGGAAATAGTAAGTAAATCTACAAAAGTAATAAAATTAGAAATTTAAATAAATATTCAATATTCTCGGCTCTGGAACAAAATAAAAGTTTTCACTTAAAATTTTATTAATATTTGTTTTACAATCTAATTTGTTCTACTTTTAAACTTACAGTTAAATTTATTACAAATTAATTTGTAACAAATTTCACTTCCGTTAAAAAAGGGCTATTTTTGATTGAGATCATTGCAATTCCATAATTTATTCCAAACATTGCGTGTTATATATTTATGAACATCGAAAATCATGATTTGGTTATTTATATAGATACATCCATCTATCCATACATTGATGAAGGGGCAAAATTTTTTCTTTGTTTCAAAACCTATTCAGTCGAAAGAGTCAAAATGGGGTTAAAAGCCAAAAAATTAAAATAAATTTAATACAAATAATATCGAGATGAAATGTTAAGTTTTGTAATATTTACTAAAAACATAACTTCAAATTTATTGAATAGGAAGCAGAAAAAATCAGAGACATGTTATATATCGTGAATTCAATGTAAAAGATATGATTAATCAAATATTTTCTAACTATATTTTTATGAAGGGCTTAGGCCCTTTTTCACACAAATATCTTAACAAGTTTAAACAAACAGTTTAGGTCTACCATGTGTTATAGTTTTTGTTGTTATTATTGCTTTCTTAGTGTTTGTTTTAAATCAGACAACAGACACATTTATTGATAAACAGGTACGAAGAAAACATGAACAGGAAAGAAACCAAAATAAAAACGCCAACAACAAGAGAAGAAAAAATCGTTTGAATTAAACTATCGTTGTCTTTAGTAAAGAGATGATGCACAGTGGTTCGTGAGGACAGGAAATTATGATGAACAAAGTTTTCTTGTAAAATTTTATTAATTAAAAACTAGAATATAAATACAGCAGAACTAGATCTAGAACAAAACTAGAACATAACTAAAACATAACAGAACTAGAACAGAACTAGAACAGAACAGAACTAGAACAGAACTAGAACAGAACTAGAACAGAACTAGAACAGAACTAGAACAGAACTAGAACTGAACTAGAACAGAACTAGAACTAGAACAGAACTAGAACAGAAATATAACAGAACAGAACTAAAACAGAACTGGAACAGAACTAGAACAGAAATATAACAGAACTAGAACAGAACTAGAACAGAACTAGAACAGAAATAGAACAGAACTAGAACAGAACTAGAACTGAACTAGAACAGAACTAGAACATAACTAGAACAGAACTAGGACAGAACTTGAAGAGAACTAGAACAGAACTAGAACAGAACTAGAACAGTACTAGAAGAGAACAAGAACAATGCGAGAAGAAACTAAAACTAGAAAGGAACTAAAACAAAACTATAACCGAACAGTTTTCCTTTTTATTATATCTTAATTTATAAATTATTTTAACAAACAAAACTTTAATATTTTTTTTTTCTAGAAGTTTACCATATTTAATCCACTGTGCCTTAAACATCATGAACAAACACAATAATCATTATAATGCGGATGACGATGATAATGATATTGTTTTTGTTGTGATATTGATGATGATAGTTCTTTGTCATCAGACGTATGTTTGAGTGTAGTGGCTTTAAATTATACTCAGTCTAACCATCCGTCCATCCTTTCATCTGTTTCTCAATTTCTTCTCTGTCTGCACGTCTGTTAGATGTCTTGACGTTATAGTAGCTTTAACCGGCCACTTTAAACGTATGTATCTAAAAGTAGTATGTTTCTTTTTTCACTCCCTGTTACGGTGTTAAGCGAAATGGCGTGTAATCGAAACCACATCATTGATTTCCTGTGTTAGTTAAAACGTCCAAGACAAAATATTTGAAAATGAAATGCCTGCTTGTTTGTTCTTGTTAAGAAAATTGAGAAAAAAAAATAAAATAAATAAGAAATCTTGGCTAAAATTATATCTATTGAGAAGAAAATCATCATTTTCTCCTCTACTGCTTGCGCCGACGACGGCATACTAGAAATTCTAGTCTTGAAAATGGTAAAGAAAATAAAATACTTGAAATACAATAACACAATAGAATGCAGTGGCGGCGACGTCAGTACTTTTACTGTTCTAAATCTTTATTTATAAAAAATTTCAAGTGACTTTAATAGACCCTACTTGTTATACATTAGGGTCTCTATGGATGTATTACTGTTTTAAGGATGGTCAATACTCCATACTACGACAGGAACTTAGAACAGAACTAGAACAGAACTAGAACAGAACTAGAACAGAACTAGAACAGAAGTAGAACAGAACTAGAGCAGAACTAGAACAGAACTAGAACAGAACTAGAACAGAACTAGAACAG
>NC_060953.1:45384635-45386225 GCF_022045245.1 Lucilia cuprina | reverse complement strand
AACTAGAACTGAACTAGAACTGAACTAGAACTGAACTAGAACTGAACTAGAACTGAACTAGAACTGAACTAGAACTGAACTAGAACTGAACTAGGACAGAACTAGAACGGAATAAAACCTGGACTAAAAGTGAACTAGAACTGAAAGTATTCTTTAAAATATGTATTTTTCCGATTTTTTTTAATAAATAAAATAATTTCCTATTTAAATATTATACCCTTAATAATTTGTTCCATTTCATTGCGCTCACATTGTATGACAATTGGCACTAGTATTTAATTAATTAATTAATTTAATGTGCTTTCAACATCAATGAAAAGTGCAAATTGCAATACAACACCACAAATTGTTTGATTTTATGAAGTGTGTGTTGCCAGGAAAAATTGTCAATTAAAACGATGTATGTTGTTAAATTTCTTTGTTTTATATTAAATTTTTCACACAATCATTTTAAAGTGACTGAAAAAAATAAAAAAAAACAACTTCTACTCACTTGAAAATAAATTAATCCCAACCATAGATTTCACACCATAATTGAAAAAATCCTCAACACACATTTTAAATAAAAGCCCCCGCTATAAAACGGTAAAACAGTAGAAAAAACAACAACAAATACTGGATTATATCAACAAACAAAATATTTTCTCACTCTACCCACTTATATTTTTCTAAACTCTAACAATAGTCTATGGAATCAATAGAATTGAAATGAACTGAATGTTAACTGTTTGTTGACTTAGGTCATACATTAATTACCCTACAAATACAGACAAGAAAATAGGAAAAATCTACAAAAATTCAAAACAAAAAAAAATGTGTATAAACTACAAACGTGTAAATCAGTTAAAGCAAGAAAGCTCTTAATAACATCAAAACTCTTTTCCAGAAATAATATATTGTTCCCAACCTTAATAATTCTGTTTTCATTCATTTCTATTTTGTATTTTGGAAAATCACTCAATTTACCTTCCATCCATAGGAAGATAGATGAGACTGTTATGTTGAATATGTGTGTGGCTTAGGCATTAGAAAAAAGTGCATGGATATTACAGATGGATATTACAGATGCAGATACTGACACACACATTTATATGATATACACTCGTCTGCATACTTTACAGGCTCAGACAATCCAAGCGAACCAAATCACAAAAAACGTCAACAACAATATTATCTCGTTCATCATTGTCATTATCATAAACATCATAATCATCTTTACTCAGCAATAGAGACCAGATTAACATTCTAAGGAGATTATTTATAGATTCCATACGTTTAAGTTAAATAAGGTCAAATTGGAAATTCAGTTTAAGTTCACTCCTTAAGCAATTACAATTTATTTGTTCTAGTTCAGTTCTACTTCTATTCTAATTCAGTTCTAGATCAGTTCAACTTCAGTTCAGTTCTAGTTCAGTTCAGTTCAGCTCTAGTTCAGTTCTACTGCAGTTCTAATTCCATTCTAGTTCTAGTTCGGTTCTAGTACAGTACTAGTTCAGTTCTAGATCAGTTCTAGTT
Source organism: Lucilia cuprina (assembly GCF_022045245.1). NCBI lineage: Eukaryota > Metazoa > Arthropoda > Insecta > Diptera > Calliphoridae > Lucilia > Lucilia cuprina. The sequence continues at coordinate 45,384,710 of NC_060953.1, read as the reverse complement.
CAGTTCTAGTTCAGTTCTAGTTCAGTTCTAGTTCAGTTCTAGTTCAGTTCTAGTTCAGTTCTAGTTCAGTTCTAG
>NC_060953.1:45381491-45384535 GCF_022045245.1 Lucilia cuprina | reverse complement strand
AGTTCTGTTCTAGTTCTGTTCTAGTTCTGTTCTAGTTCTGTTCTAGTTCTGTTCTAGTTCTGTTCTAGTTCTGTTCTGGTTCTGTTCTAGTTCTGTTATAGTTCTGTTATAGTTCTGTTCTAGTTCTTTTCTAGTTCTGTTCTAGTTCTGTTCTAGTTCTGTTCTAGTTCTGTTTTAGTTCTGTTTTAGTTCTGTTCTAGTTCTGTTATAGTTCTGTTCTAGTTCTGTTCTAGTTCTGTTCTAGTTCTGTTCTAGTTCTGTTCTAGATTAGTTGCAGTTCAGTTGTAGCTCAGGCTAAGTTGAGTTAATGTAATACACCTAAAAAACTACTAAAGTTATAAATTTCAACAAATTCCCTCTAAACTTTTAAAAACGAATTAAATGTCTAGTAGTTGTGGTTATTATAAAATCTCTTCTCTCTATTTATTTAATATTTTGGAGCAACTTTATTTTATTTGAAGGAAAATAAATTATTTCTATTCTTTTTTACTATTTTTAAAACTATTATTATGTGTGGTTGTCTTAAAAATATTTGTAAAATTGTTTAGATGTTGGTGTTATAGTTTTTAAACTCATCTACTATGCGCCGCCACGTTTGTTTTTTTTTCTTCAAATTTTTGGCGTCGTAAAGTTTTTGTTTGTCTAAGTCTCTTCTCTGGATGTTTTTTAACTCCTTTTTAATGGATTTTCTTTGTTATTGTTTTTAGCCCCTTCTCATGTTTTGTAAATATTAGTATGGTACCGAGAAAGTGATTTAAAGAAAAATATTTTAACAAAACGTTTATAGTTTTTGAAAAAAATTAAAAAAAATGTGTTTTTGTAAATATATACCTTGTTTATTAAAAAGTACTTTTTTGTTAAAAGCCTTTTTTTCTTATTTCATTTAAATTTTCATATTTGTGGAAAACTTTTTTACATTCCATTCTAATGTTCAGGTGTATTGAAATGGTACCTAAGTATATGTGTCATCATCATTCATTACATTATGAAATTGTAAGAGAAGAAGAAGAAGAACAACAAGCTTAAACAAATATCATTGTCGTGATCATATGTTTTCTTCCATTTATTTTTTTAATATTTATTTTTCTCATTTTGTTGTTGTTTTCTGCTTAATAATTTTTTCATTCATTTAAGTGGTCATTGTACTTGTTGTCGTTTGGTACCTTTGACTGGCTAATAAGTTACTTTGTGCCTCTTTTTTATTCTTTTTGTTGTAGTTTCAAGTATCTTGTATGTTTTTGTTGTACATTTTCTATTTTTCTTAAAAAGGTAAATATTTAAGTAACTGTTAAGAGGGAGATTACCGCCGTCGTCGTCGTTGTTGTTGTTATGAAAATGTACTGTTTGTTGTTTGATTAAGTACTTTTTTTTGTTTGATAAAAGAGGGGAAAATGTTGTTGACATGTAGTGAAAATTGTATTTATTAAATGTCTAATTTCGTCTTATGGATGTTATTGAAATTTGAAACTAAAATTTTGTTGGAAAATTTTGGAAAAAAATTTAGAAAAGAATTTTAAATAAAAGAAGCAAGAAGTTATAGTCGAACGAGGCCGACAAAAATATAATTTGATTTAGTTGTCCGACCGATATTAACGATTTTCAATAGGCTTCGTCTACGGCACCATAAAAGATCATGTGCCAAATTTCGTTTAATTATCTCTAAAATTGCGACCTGTAGTTTGATTACAAGGTTTACAAGGCCTATTCGGGGGTTCAGTTGTATGGGGGCTAGGTGAAACAATGGACCGATATTAACGATTTTCAATAGGCTTGGTCTACGATACCATAAAAGATCATGTGCCAAATTTCGTTGAATTATCTCTAAAGTTGCGACCTGTAGTTTGATTATAAGGTTTACTTGGACGGACAGACGGATGGATAGACTGACGGACAAACAAAGCTAAATCGACACAGAAAATGATTCTGAGCCGATTGGTATACTTAAAGGTGGGTATAGGACCAATATTATTGTGCGTTAAAAACATCATTGTATACCCTCACCACTTTAGGTGTATGGTATAAAAACAGCGAGAGAGATCCAATGTTACAGATAAAGTTTTTACTAATTTCTTAGATTTTTAATGTAAAACAGCACTAAAAATCAATTTGAAAACTCTTAGACAGTTTTATCTCCCTCAAAAACGCAGCTACCCTAATGTTTATTAAATGCCTCATAAGCCTTTATAATACTAATATCTACATTGTACACACATTTGTCTAAATGTTTGTGTGTAAGTAAACACTACAATAATTTCATTACACCCCAAAAGATAAAATAATTTTTCTATGTATTACGTTTTCCCCCTTTTTCTTTGACTTCTATTAAATATTCAATTTCACAAGAATATTAAAAATTGATTTAATAAAAGTTCCATGAACTTTTAAATCCAAACACATTGAAACAAACCTAAAATGTCTACAAAGTAAATGATGTACATGTAAACTATAGAATGTGTAATAAAAGTCAGGCAATGCACTTTCACAAAAAGAAAAAAAAAAACAAATAAACACATTTAAACAAATATTGCTATCAGCAGCAGAGAGAAAAAGTCCTTTTCTTTTTTACATCAAGCCGACAATAGTATTTTACTTTGTAGAATTAATCACTCCTTAATAGATCTAACCACGATCTGTACATGAAAGAATCAAACTTTCTTTATAGTAGCAAGAAAATTACTTTTATCCTTGCCCAATATTTAAGGCTTAATTCTTTGTATCAGACATTCTTACATACCACAAAAATTTGTTAATTTCATTCATTTTATATGGATTTACTTATTTAACATTTTTCAGAGCCATTAACAAAACTTAATAACACAAATTGTTTCTTGAAAACTTTGGTTGTAAAAGATATACAAATATTTATTTTATTACAGTAAGTTGAAGGAAATTAAAATGTTATTTAAAGAGTTTAGTTTAGTTCAGTTCTGGTTCAATTCTAGTTCAGTTCTAGTTCGGTTCTAGTTCAATTCTAGTTCAGTTCTAGTTCAGTTCTAGTTCAGTTCTAGTTCAGTTCTAGTTCAGTTCTAGTTCAGTTCTAGTTC
>NC_060953.1:45379751-45381391 GCF_022045245.1 Lucilia cuprina | reverse complement strand
AGAACTGAACTAGAACTGAACTAGAACTGAACTAGAACTGAACTAGAACTGAACTAGAACTGAACTAGAACTGAACTAGAACTGAACTAAACTAGAACTGAACTAGAAATAAACTAAAACTGAACTAGAACTAAACTAGAACTGAACTAGAACTGAACTAGAACTAGAACTGAAATTGACTTTAACTAGTTCTGACAGCAACTGTTTACTGTGCAACTTAATTAAAGCTAAATAGAACCTTTTGGACTACCTAGAATTAAAAATATCATATTTCTTTTTTTTCCTAATCAAAATGTAAAATTCAAATATAAATTTAAATTTTATGTTTATTTCTTTATAAATTCCCCATCCAACACATCATTAATTTTAATTTTTAGCAATTTATTTTAATTGAGTGTTTTCTCATTCATAAATATCTTTTTAATTTGGTCTTTTTTTATTAATTCCACATAATTTTATTGTTTTATTTTTTGCTCAACTTTATGCAAATTTAATGCACAAATCAAATGCTTGTCATTGGCGGGCCAGGTAACAAATTTACCGTAACTATACAAAAAATAATAATAATAAATTCACACAACACAAAAAAAACATGTATAATTGTCACAGTACACATACATAGTACATACATCAATATACATATATACAAAATATAAATAAAAAATATAGTTGCCACAAAATTTATCAGACATTTTATTACAATTTTATGACGATTAATGTATAGATACATAGATTGGGGGAATAACATGAATAACTGCAAGAAATTAATGCGATTATCAAAACTCAATGTGTTGGTGTGGTTAGTTGTGAGAGAAGGTGGTTAATTGTGAGGAAAGAAAAATCATGGGTTATGGAAGGTATATTATCAAATATACCCCATATAAATCTATATAATTTATTGTACGTATGTAAAGTATACCTGAAATTCCAAAGTCTTCATACTATTACTTATTATTAATTTTTTCCCATTTATTTTTATTTCGTTCCCTGTACTATTTGTAATAATTGTTCGATAATTTTTAATGCAATACATTCCTGAACTTATTAATTGTGTACGTATTATGAAATTGATTGAACATTTCGTTATTTGAAGGAAAATATTTATGTTGTGTGAATGAAATACATACATATGTAGATCGATTAGTTCAGGAGGTCTAATAAAAAACAACATTTCACTGATACTTATACATATGAATATACATATATATACGCATGTAAATATTTCACTTGATACATTTACCAAGCAAATATTTGTGATTAAAAATTTAATCGCAAGGAAAACATCTTTAATTAAAAAAATATTTCTAATCAATTAAAAACTAGGAAAACAAACTTGTCAACTGATGGTAAAATTGAAAAAAATCAAATTCGTTTAATGGCTACCACACAAAAATAGGTGCGTTAATGTGTTGCAAGCAATTTGTTGGCATTTCCGCAATAAATCGGAAAATGTATCTTGTCGAACTAACAAGAACTGAACTAGAAATGAAGAACTAGAACTGAAGTAGAACTGAACTAAATCGAACTAAATCGAACCAGAACTGACCTAGAACTGAACTAGAACTGAACTAGAACTGAACTAGAACTGAACTAGAACTGAACTAGAACTGAACTAGAACTGAACTAGAACTGAACTAGAA
>NC_060953.1:45378445-45379651 GCF_022045245.1 Lucilia cuprina | reverse complement strand
TCTAGTTCAGTTCTAGTTCAGTTCTAGTTCAGTTCTAGTTCAGTTCTAGTTCTGTTCTAGTTCAGTTCTAGTTCAGTTCTAGTTCAGTTCTAGTTCTAGTTCAGTTCTTGTTCAGTTCTAACTCAGTTCTAGTTCATTTCTAGTCAGTTATAGTTCAGTTTTAGTTTAGATATAGAACATGTTAGTTCAGATTTTCTTGAGTTGCTTCTTTCAAACTCATGATCTTTGAAAAAATTATCTTTAAATTTTAAAATTTTATAATAAATTTTTATTCTTCTAATTTGAAATTCTTACTAATTCAAATATTTTTTTTATTTTCTTTTTTAGGTAAGCAACATTTAAATTAATTGCATATTATTTTCATAAATATTATTGAAGCAATAATATTCCAAATAAAACATTAAGTAAGTTTAATAAATATTTTTTTCTTTTATTAATTTCTTTTAAATGAATATACAAAGTCCAAATAATAAAAATTTATATTCTTTTTAAAATCACTCCCATTTTCTTTATTTAAATTAAGAAACTTACATCAAAGATTTTTGTTGTTTCATAGACATTGTGGCGATGACACATTTCGTGCACAAAATTAGCGAAAGAATAGTTCTACACTTGACACAAATTAAGTTTATTTTTTTTAATGATTGTTGTTGTTTTTTTTATTTTTTTTAAATAAAATAAATTTAAAAATAAATAAAAACGTATCTAGCTACAAAAAAAAACTACTAAAAAATAGGCGCCGTATTTTCATACATAAATTTACAAAGATAGTACTTGCAGATAATTAATGAGATTACTAAACGAATTTAATATGGCCTACAGCTCATATCGTGGGTAGCAAATTAATAGATTGAAGTAGTAGTTTAAAACTGATATAGAAAAAGACGGACAGCGAATCCTATATCTTTAATTTCCTTTTTTGTATATTTTTTACTTTTAGATATTTTTATCAGTCTAGCAAATAATATATAAAGTCTCTAACTGTAGGGTGTTTTGTTATAGAGGGGGAAAACTTGAAACAATTAAACATGCTAGACCACATGGTTGATTTTTTTTCTAAAAATATATTTTTATTCAATTATTATTTTTTGTTAATAAATAATTTGTGTTTTTGTTGTTGTATTAATTAATGTTAAAACACACAATTTAATCGTAAACAAATTCACAAACGATTTAACATTAACTTTCGTACCGTACTAATAAAAG
>NC_060953.1:45333445-45373445 GCF_022045245.1 Lucilia cuprina | reverse complement strand
CATGTTTAAATACTTAAGATTTGAAGAAAACAGAACTGTTAAACAAAAATAGTCCTGAAAATTTTAAACTAATTAATCATTCATCTTTAAAATTTTTTAAAAACAGTTATTGCAAACAATTTATTAAAATAAGTTAAAAAACTAAACAACTTATAAACTTTCGCTTCTAATCATAACCAAATTTAAAGCAAGTTTTACGAAACTTTTGAGAATTTAAGAATTGATAAAGCAGCTACTTTTTTAGATTTCTTTATCAATAGTTTGTAACTTTATATAATTTGTATTTAAATCATTTGTTTCTATATTTTCATTTTAAATTTATAAACAATTTATTTAATTTTCCTATTATTGGACTTTGTATTTTACGTGCTACTAAACAATTGTTTAATAAAATTTTATTAGCTTTAAAACCGCAACTGTGAGAAATTTTCCATATTGTTAAAAATAGTTTTAGTTTATTTTTTTAATTTTTTTTGTATTTTTGGTACAATAATTGTGGTTTTTCAATGGAATTAAATTTTGAAAATATATTTATTAAATACATAATCAACAAATTTGTTTATGTAACCAAAATAATGACATTTATAATCATCAAATGAAATCTAGCTTATTATATAGTCAAGACTAGTCTAGTCTATAGTCTAGTCTATAGTCTAGTCTATAGTCTAGTCTATAGTCTAGTCTATAGTCTAGTCTATAGTCTAGTCTATAGTCTAGTCTATAGTCTAGTCTATAGTCTAGTCTATAGTCTAGTCTATAGTCTAGTCTATAGTCTAGTCTATAGTCTAGTCTATAGTCTAGTCTATAGTCTAGTCTATAGTCTAGTCTATAGTCTAGTCTATAGTCTAGTCTATAGTCTAGTCTATAGTCTAGTCTATAGTCTAGTCTATAGTCTAGTCTATAGTCTAGTCTATAGTCTAGTCTATAGTCTAGTCTATAGTCTAGTCTATAGTCTAGTCTATAGTCTAGTCTATAGTCTAGTCTATAGTCTAGTCTATAGTCTAGTCTATAGTCTAGTCTATAGTCTAGTCTATAGTCTAGTCTATAGTCTAGTCTATAGTCTAGTCTATAGTCTAGTCTATAGTCTAGTCTATAGTCTAGTCTATAGTCTAGTCTATAGTCTAGTCTATAGTCTAGTCTATAGTCTAGTCTATAGTCTAGTCTATAGTCTAGTCTATAGTCTAGTCTATAGTCTAGTCTATAGTCTAGTCTATAGTCTAGTCTATAGTCTAGTCTATAGTCTAGTCTATAGTCTAGTCTATAGTCTAGTCTATAGTCTAGTCTATAGTCTAGTCTATAGTCTAGTCTATAGTCTAGTCTATAGTCTAGTCTATAGTCTAGTCTATAGTCTAGTCTATAGTCTAGTCTATAGTCTAGTCTATAGTCTAGTCTATAGTCTAGTCTATAGTCTAGTCTATAGTCTAGTCTATAGTCTAGTCTATAGTCTAGTCTATAGTCTAGTCTATAGTCTAGTCTATAGTCTAGTCTATAGTCTAGTCTATAGTCTAGTCTATAGTCTAGTCTATAGTCTAGTCTATAGTCTAGTCTATAGTCTAGTCTATAGTCTAGTCTATAGTCTAGTCTATAGTCTAGTCTATAGTCTAGTCTATAGTCTAGTCTATAGTCTAGTCTATAGTCTAGTCTATAGTCTAGTCTAGTCTCTAGTAGTATAGTCTAGTCTATAGTCTAGTCTATAGTCTAGTCTATAGACTAGTCTATAGTCTAGTCTATAGTCTAGTCTATAGTCTAGTCTATAGTCTAGTCTATAGTCTAGTCTATAGTCTAGTCTATAGTCTAGTCTATAGTCTAGTCTTTAGTCTAGTCTATAGTCTAGTCTATAGTCTAGTCTATACTCTAGTCTATAGTCTAGTCTATAATCTAGTCTATAGACTAGTCTATAGTCTAGTCTATAGTCTAGTCTAGTCTATAGTCTATAGTCTAGTCTATAGTCTAGTCTATAGTCTAGTCTATAGTCTATAGTCTAGTCTATAGTCTAGTCTATAGTCTAGTCTATAGTCTAGTCTATAGTCTAGTCTATAGTCTAGTCTATAGTCTAGTCTATAGTCTAGTCTATAGTCTAGTCTATAGTCTAGTCTATAGTCTAGTCTATAGTCCAGTCTATAGTCTAGTCTATAGTCTAGTCTATAGTCTAGTCTATAGTCTAGTCTATAGTCTAGTCCATAGTCTAGTCCATAGTCTAGTCTATAGTCTAGTCTATAGTCTAGTCCATAGTCTAGTCTATAGTCTAGTCTATAGTCTAGTCCATAGTCTAGTCTATAGTCTAGTCTATAGTCTAGTCTATAGTCTAGTCTATAGTCTAGTCTATAGTCTAGTCTATAGTCTAGTCTATAGTCTAGTCTATAGTCTAGTCTATAGTCTAGTCTATAGTCTAGTCTATAGTCTAGTCTATAGTCTAGTCTATAGTCTAGTCTATAGTCTAGTCTATAGTCTAGTCTATAGTCTAGTCTATAGTCTAGTCTATAGTCTAGTCTATAGTCTAGTCTATAGTCTAGTCTATAGACTAGTCTATAGTCTAGTCTATAGTCTAGTCTATAGTCTAGTCTATAGTCTAGTCTATTGTCTAGTCTATAGTCTAGTCTATAGTCTAGTCTATAGTCTAGTCTATAGTCTAGTCTATAGTCTAGTCTATAGTCTAGTCTATAGTCTAGTCTATAGTCTAGTGTATAGTCTAGTCTATAGTCTAGTCTATAGTCTAGCCTATAGTCTAGTCTATAGTCTAGTCTATAGTCTAGTCTATAGTCTAGTCTATAGTCTAGTCTATAGTCTAGTCTAGTATATAGTCTAGTCTATAGTCTAGTATATAGTCTAGTCTATAGTCTAGTCTATAGTCTAGTCTATAGTCTAGTCTATAGTCTAGTCTGTAGTCTAGTCTATAGTCTAGTCTATAGTCTAGTCTATAGTCTAGTCTATAGTCTAGTCTATAGTCTGGTCTGTAGACAAGTCTTTAGTCAAGTCTACAGTCTAGTCTATAGTCAAGTCCATAGTCTAGTCAATGGTGTAGTCTATAGTCTAGTAAATGGTGTAGTCTATATTCTAGTCTATAGTCTAGTCTATAGCCTAGTCTATAGTCTAGTCCATAGCCTAGTATATAGTTTAGTCTATAGTATACTTAGTCTATAGTCTAATCTATAGTATGGTCTAGTCTATAGTCTAGTCTATAGACTAGTTTATAGTCTAGTATATAGTCTACTCCAGTCTAGTCTATAAACTAGTCTATAGTCTAGACCACTTTAGATTATTAAATTATTTCAAATGTTTTAATATAATTTTCCTTGCTATTATCACTCATTTGTAACTAATCCTTCAAATTCGAAGTGTAATTATTTTTGAATAATCATTCAACAAAACGTGGATTAAATCCGTCCATAATAATTCTCTTTTTAGTTGTTTATATTATAGCAAAAAATAAGTTAATCTTTCTACAATAAATTGTCTTACATTAAAATAATTCTACACAAAATTTCAATTTAAATTAAACTTTATAATTCTAACACTAAATAAGCCGTGTCAATTTTCATTTGAAATTTAATATTAATAAGCTCCAAAAAAGCCTAAAAATATGCAAATAAATTTATGTAATAATAACACCTATAAATAGAGCGTGGGAAAGGTGTGTATAAAATACATAATTATTAATATATTGTAACACTTGTAAATTTTAAATTTTTTCCATTGAGTTGTAAAAATAATAATAAAACTGATTTAATTATTTGTAAAATATTATGGTTTTTGTGGTTAAACAAAAAAATTGTTGTAATTTTTGTAAAATTATATTTCCTGTGTTTTATTATTACTCATTTTAATGACCTACAAATATCTTTGTCTTATTGGGAATTAAATGACAAATATCTCTTTTAAATTTTCCTCTTATTGTTGCAGTATTTTCTTTTTTTCTAAATTTGCTGATTCATTTCATATAAATCTTTTTTAAAAATGACCCACCCACCTAAAAGTAAGAAAAAAAAAACAACTACGAAATTGTCTTAAAACATGTAAAACACCTGCTTCTTAATCATAATTTTTCCACACTTAAAATAGCAAAAAAAAAATATTGGAAACATTTTAAAAATATTCTATTGTTTAAATATTACTATAGCATTAGCAGCAATTTTAAACATATTATAATATTTAAATATTTAAAGTCAAACTATTTGCTGAAAGCAATAAAATTATATGGTTTCTTTATGAATATTTGAACACAATTAGGTTGGCGTATAAAAAAATATTTCTTTTCTATATTTTCTTAATCTAATTTTTATTTTTTCTTCTATCTTTTCAGGTAAGTCTCTTAAATTGAAGATTTTTTGTGATTTAATTTAAAAAACGTAAGTTAATTGAAATTTTGAATAATTTTATAAATATTATTTTTGCAAACACAACAACCTCCCTATTAGAGAAAAACTGCAATTGTATGATTTTTTTTCTACTAAACAGCTGAAATAAAAGAATTAACAAAATGATTCATGATCCAAAGTTGTGTCTAGTCAATTGTTTGAGCGGTATGACTCTATACCATATTGTTCAAAAGTTAAGTAACTTTTTGAGAAAGCAAAAGATTCATGTTGGTCCATTGTGCTAAAGTATAGACTGTCTTCTGATACGTAGTTGCAATATAGTCTACACTCAACTATAGTGTCTAGTCTCGACTATATTCTTATCAATAGTTTAACTAATTATCTGATCTTTAATTTCGACTATATTCTGATTAATAGTCTGCAGCTTTGATTAATATATTTATATTGATCTAAGGTCTAGTTTCAACAGTCTTGACAATAGTCTGATCTGTAGTCTTGAATATAGTCTGATCTTTGGTGTAGCCTATTGTTTCTTCTATAGTCTCAACTCTCAACTGAAGTATGATCTATAGACCTAACTATAGACTTATAGTCTCGACTGTATTCCGATCTATATAGTCTGACCTTTGGTGTAGCCTATTGTTTCTTCAGTAGTCTCAACTAAAGTATGATCTATAAACTAACTACGGTGTTATCTATAGCCCGACTTATAGTCTCGACTATATTGCGATCTATAGTAACGACTATAGTTTTTTCTCAAGTCTTGACTATAGCCTTATCTAGACTATAGATCTATGGTTTGATCTGTACTTTTTGTATATTTTAATATATAGTCTCCACTATTGGCTAATTGTTTTTCACTAAAGCGTGATCTATGGTTTAGATATATTGTCTTATCTGATGTATTGTCCACAATTGAAAGATCTGTAGGTTATTCTCTAGTCTCGACTATACTTCGATCTAAAGTTTACGCTATATTCTGATACATAGTGCAGTTTAATCAGTAGTTACGACCAAAGCTTCATCTTTAGTCTGATCTGTAGTCTCGACTATAGTATAATGGTTTAGATTATAGTTCCATCTGTAGTTTTGACTATACACTGATCTATACAAAAGTATGACCGATCTATAGTCTCAACTAAAGATAATTCTATAGTCTTAACCACACATATTCTGATCTATAGTAACGATTATAGTTTGGTCTGTAGCTCTTACTAAAACATGATCTAGATTATAGTATGATCTATAATCTATACTACATTCTAATATATAACCACGACTGTAGTCTGATATATAGTATGGACTATAGTTTTATCTGTAGTCTCGTCTAATGCCTGATTTAGACTATACACCATACCATAGTCTTAACCATAGTATAACCTATAGTCTCAACTACAACGTCTATGGTCTATGGTTTAGAGAACAGTTTAATCTCTAGTCTAGACTATAGTGTGATCTGATCTATATTTTAATATATAGTCTATTGTCTAATCTATAGTTTAATTTCATGTCTGGACGACAGTCTGATCTATAGTCTCGACTATAGTGTGATCTAGTTTAATCTGTAGTCTCGAATAACTATAGTCTAATTATTCCAATCTATAGACTCGATTAGATTCTAGCTCTATAGTTTAATCTGTAGTTTGGACTATAGTCTGATTTATAGTCTAGACTATAGACTGATCTCAACCCGGAAATATACATATATTTATAGGGCTCAGATTACAGACTGATCGAGGACTATAGTTTGATCTGTAGACTCGACGTAGGTCTGATCAATACTCTCGATTATAGTCTGATCTAGGACTATAATTTGATCTATAGACTCAAATAATGTCTGATCTATACTCTCGGGTCCGTTTTACATTTCAATAGATTTTAAGAAATTGTTATTCCAAAAGAAATTGTATTCTTTACAAACTATCAAAAAAAGTTGTTTAACATTCGCACAATACTGTTCAAAAGTTAACTTCAATGTGTCTATTCAATTTAAATTGAAACAACAACAGTAATAACAACATAATAGCAATTGGTGCTGCCCCCAGTTAATCATCATGCCACAAGACATGAAACCCATATATTTTTTTTTCCTCTATTTATTTTTTTATTGTACAACATTAATCGCCATGAAATAATAAAAAATTACCACAAATAAACAACTAAAAAATTGTTAAAAGGGGGAAAATAATATATTTCATAAAAAAATAAAAAAAAAGATTGCAAAAAAAAAAACAAAAATTTTGTATAGACTTTTAAGGTCGGACAAGATAAGACAAATTTTGATAGAAATTGGTTTTGTTAAAATATTGTATATTTTAAACTTTTTTAAAAATTTGTTGTTTGACATGTTTGAAATTAAAGTAAAATTTTGAAAAGGGATTAAAGAATTTTGCCTCTGTTGCTGGCAGTTGTTGGCTCTTAATTTTGCAAAATGTTGCCTTGTTAAAGACTACAATAACTCTAAAATGTGTGTTTTTTAATATTGTTTAATGTTTTTTTTTTTTTTTTGTAATTTTAATAGTAATGATTTTATATAATCTCTTACAATTCGTGTCTTTTTTATGAAATATTACCAAAAAGGGCAAAAAAGTGCATTTTTTTTGCCTTAAAAGCAAGCTGTATTAACAATGCCATATTTTTAATTATTTTTTTTATATATGAAGAAAATTTAATAGATTTTTTATAGTGATTTTTAAAATCCGTCTCCTTTGTAAAATAAGAACTAAACAGTAAAAATTTTGCACTTTTTTGTGCAACATTGCCCTAAACGAAATAACTCATTTTTACTTCTTTTAAGGGAAAATATTGTATAAAGAAAATTTAATACTTTTTTTAATATTTTACAAAACTTTAACAAATTTCCTAATAGAACATTTGAAATCAAGTTCATTAAACTTTTTATTTGTTTACAACATTTATTTTTTGTATTTTGAGAAAAAAAGTATTGTATATTTGTAAATTATAAATTGGTCACGTACTCCCAAAAAAATGCTAAATGCATAGAAATTGCGTTTTAATTGTAAAATTGTTAAAACGTGATAATTTTGGTTTATAAATTTGAAACAAATATAAGAAAAAACGACAATGTTAAGAATAAATCTTGATAGAGTAAGCGGAAAAAACTATCTCCGAAAAAGAAAAGTAATTAAAAGTAACAGTAATTAAAGTACTTTAATGTTAGTGAGTCTGTCAATGGACAATACATTTATTAAGGCTAAGGATCAGGAACACTTTAATGAGGATTTAAAGCAGTATTTAAACTATAATTTACAAATGCCTTAAAGTATGTTATATTTTTTGTTAACCATTTCAATATAAAGTTCTTGGAATATTCTCGATAATATGTAGAATTTAAAAAATTTTGAATTTTTTTTTATATAAATTTCAAATAGATTTCAATAAATTTCAATTATTTAATAAGTTTTTGTTCATTATCAACATTTCAATATAAAGTTCTTGGAATATTCGCGATAAAATGTAGAATTTGGTAAATTTTGAAATTTCTTTATAAATTCCAAATAGATTTATAAAGATTTATAAAGGAAAAATACATAATGTTGATCAAAGTCTGCCCCCATATTCATAAATCCTCGATAAAATTGTTTGTGAATTATTATTTTATTGAAAATGTGCGTAATAAACCTAAAATAAAAGATTAATATCTTTATGAATGCCGGGGTTAGTCATCAGTTTGTGAAGGGTTCCGGGATAGTGTAATAGTGTTATTTAACTGCGATTACTTTTAGATTAATTTGGCGATCGAAAAAAAAATCTTGGAGATGCGGGGCATCGATCCCCGTACCTCTCACATGCTAAGCGAGCGCTCTACCATCTGAGCTACATCCCCTTGATGAAAAAATTTGAACTGTCGAACAATTTTTTTAATTATTTTTACAATAAATAATTTAAAATCATTGCATTTACTTAAAAAAATGCATTTAAAAACTTCTCACGTTTTTCGGCTCTTACAAGGTTCACTACTTATGTTTTGCGACAAATAATTAGATAATTATCATTAGGAATTTGCGAAACCATACAGAGCTTAAAGAGATTACAAACAAATTTTCTTCTTGCTCCCAAAGATACTCAAAGTTCCCTTTTAAAACACCTGGATCAAATGTGATTCCACTAGATCCGACACAAAAAACTCTAAAAATTAGAGTAAATTTATCAGCATTAATTTGAGATTAAAAAAAGACGATCATCTTACAAAAATATTAAACTTGGAGATGCGGGGCATCGATCCCCGTACCTCTCACATGCTAAGCGAGCGCTCTACCATCTGAGCTACATCCCCTTCATGTAAAATTTATAAAAATTTTATTAATTTGTTTGAAAAAAATATAAACATGTTTATTAAATTCAATCACGTGCACAAATTAGTTGCAACTTAAACTTGTTTAATATGCAAGTAATGACTTACTTAAGTTTAAATTGAAATGCTATAAATTGATATTTAATAAATACTAAATCGTGGACAAGATTTACTTAAATGATCATTCACCAAAACATATTACGTCAGTCGAATCGGTTATTTATTATTAAAAAAATTACTTAGTTCCTATATGAGGACAGCAGCTATACTGCGCATCAGTTCAGTTTTACAATTTTTCAAAATAATCCCCAAAATAAAAGGTTTTTTTTTTGGAGATGCGGGGCATCGATTCCCGTACCTCTCACATGCTAAGCGAGCGCTCTACCATCTGAGCTACATCCCCTTTACAACTTTTATCAAACTTTTCTTTTTTACAAAATTTTAGTTAAAATTGTATATTTTTGTTGCAAGCTTTCATAAAGTGCATTCAAAAAAGTTTTACTATTTAAACTATCCAGCTCAAGTTAAAGTTTTAAATTACATCAATGTGGATCCAGTCTCTTTAGAAATGTAATGGGTCATTCTTTGTTTGTTGAAATCAAAGCAAATTTTCATCTCGATTATATTTAAAACCGTTTAAGCTTAGACAATCTAGATCTTCTCACATGACTGACTAAGCAAAGCTAATTTCCACGATCACTCACATCCAGACTCGATCATTTTTAGAAGTTATTCTTAATATTGTTTAAGCTTTATAATGCATTTAAAACAAAGCTTTAATCTCAGGATCTTCTCTTAAAGCTAGAGAACATCTCTAGTCAATTGAAAGATCGTTTTAAGATCATTTTGAATATTGAATATAAATCCTATATTTTAAGATGATTAACAATCTAGATCTCATCAAAGGTCTTTACCTACACAACACACGGGATCACTACCTACACACAAGAACTTTTAACCATCACCTACAACCATTTGCAATGATCATTTAAAGAAGTTATTCTTAATATTGTTTAAGCTTTATGATGCGTTTAAAACAAAGCTTTAATCTCAATTTAATCAGGATCTTCTTCTTTTCTATATTCAGAATGAGATCATTCTGAATATAGAAAAAACTTTAAAGCTTTAGTTTCTTGGAGATGCGGTGTATTGATCCTCAATCTTCCCGACTATATTTAAGGCCGATTAAAAATCTTAATCTCTTCAACAGGTTTACCAAGATCGCTGACATATACACAATAATTTTCCACGATCACTAACAAACATTTGCAACGACTCTCTTCAGTAGTTAATCTAAATCTTCTTTAAGCTTTATGAGAAAAATTTCTGGTCGATTGAAAGCATATTTTCAAAATCATTCCGAATAAGGAATATAAATACTTCCAAAAACTTTGTGCTGGAAAGCTTTGGGGTTTCTTACAGATGCGAGTATCGATCCTCAATCTTAAGGTATCCCCAAAATAAAAGGTATTCTGGAGATGCGGGGCATCGATCCCCGTACCTCTCACATGCTAAGCGAGCGCTCTACCATCTGAGCTACATCCCCTCTTGTAATAAATACAATTTTACCAAATTTTTTTTTATAAAAATAAATTTTATACAAATTGGTAAATGCATTGTGTTTTGGGAATTATAATTGAAAACCAAATCACGTTCCTAAAGTTTCTTGTAGTGCATTTTGAATAGTTTTAATCAATGGTTTTTATTTAAAATTACTTAAAGCTTCAAAACTCTGTAGAAACTTTTAGTATTGTATAGTTTAGTTTTTTTTTACAAAATACTTTAAATAATTACTCCCAAAATGTTTGAACTTTTCTCAACATTTATTTTTTAAATATTTTGCAGTTAAAATATTTAAACTTCGTTTCTAACAACCACAAAACTTTTTTTTAAGATTTCTTTTATTCACTTTTTTAACTATTTATTTTTCTCTTTATTATCATTTTTTGCATTACTATTAGTTTTATTTTTTACTAGAGATTATGGTAGGTTATGGTTCAAATGTATGTTAATAAATATTAACTTAAGTACTCATAGAAAAAAACTATGTATACAATGTCAGTGATAGGCACTAATAGTTACGAAAGGCCGGAAGTAAATAAGAAAACAATGAAAATGTATTGTTCACTCTAACAAAAAATTACATTTTTATCACATAACATAGATACTATAATATAATATCTACTTAATATAAGCTTCCAGCAAAAACTTGCAAAAGTACTTACATATTGTTATGCTTACACAGAAGCAGTGTTATAACGTCTTATTAAAAATGAGTTATATATGTATTTTTTAACTCATTAGTCAGCTTCTCCGTAAAGATATAGAAGCTGCAAACGTTTGTATACACAATTTATATTCACGATACTTAAACCATTAGAATCTAGGGTTCTATAAATCGACTTTGTAAATAAAAGTAAAAAAGTCGGAAAGAGTCGAAAATAGTTGAAATAAGTCGACTTTGTAAATAAAAGTAAAAAAGTCGGAAAGAGTCGAAAATAGTTGAAATAAGTCGAAGAAGGTCGAAAAGAGATGAAAGAAGTCGAAAATAGTTAAAAATCGAAAAAAATCCTGAAGAAGGCGAAAAAAGAAAAAGTTGAAAATAGTCAAAAATTCGAAAAACGTTGAAAATTGTCGAAAAGCCGGAAAGTCGAAAAATCAACTATTTATAAAATACTAAGAGTCAAAAAGTCGACTTTTAACCAAATGCGAAAAGTCAACTTTTCGTTTCAACTAAAGAACCCTATTACAAGCTTGTGTTTCGCCGATTCTCCTTGTCTCGCTGTAGGGTTCTTTAAATCTACTTTCGAATAATCGATCAATCGACATTTTGTCGCAAAAAGTCGAAGTCGAAAAGTCGACTTTGTAAATAAAAGTCGAAAAAAGTAAAAAAGTCGGAAAGAGTCGATAAAAATCGAAAATTCGGAAAAAGTCGAAATAAGTCGAAGAAGGTCAAAAAAAGTCGAAAATAGTTGAAAATCGAAAAAATTCTGAAAAAAGCGAAAAAGACGGAAAATGTCGAAAAACGTCGGAAAACGTCGCAAAAAGTCGAAAATAGTCGGAAAGTTGGAAAAAGTTGAAAATAGTCGAAAAGTTGAAAAAACTATTTATAAAATACTAAAAGTCGACTTTTGCGAAAAGTCAATTTTTCGTTTTAACTAAAGAACCCTATTAGAAGCTTGCGTTTCGCACGATTCTCCTTGTGTCGCTGTAGGGTTCTATAAATCGACTTTCGAATAATCGATCAATCGACATTTTTTCGCAAAAAGTCGAAAAGTAGAAAATAGTCGAAATAAGGACAAAAAAAGTCGAAAATAGTTGAAAATCGAAAAAATTCTGAAAAAGGCGAAAAAAGACGGAAAATGTCGAAAAACGTCGGAAAAAATCGAAAATAGTCGAAAAGTTGAAAATAGTCAAAAGGTTGAAAATAGTCGAAAAAAGTCGGAAAAAGTCGGAAAGAGTCGAAAAAAATCGGAAAAAGTCCAAAAGAGTCGAAAAAAGTCGAAAAATCGACTATTTATAAAATGCTTAAATTGAAAAGTCGTCTTTTAACTAAATGCAAAAAGTCAACTTTTTCATTTCAGCTAAAGAACCCTATTAGAAGCTTTGTTTCTCCAAATCTCCTTGTGTCGCTCACTGTTATAAAGTTTTATTCATGTATGTATTTGTATGTGTAGCTATGTTTATTTTTTCCACTTAAAATCCATAGTTCTAAAGTATAACAAACAATCGAAATATGTTCTCCGCAATAAAAACCGATAAACAAAAAAATAGTAAAACAAACAATAATTCCAAACAACAACAAAAATAGGTAGCGGTTACCAAAATAAGCTTGAAAAAAACTAACTTAACAATTGTTATCAACTCAAAGAATTGAATGGTAAATGAATGGGCGAAAAAAAATTATAATAGATAAAGAAATGCTTTTGCTGCGTTCACACAGGAACAAATTGTGATTACCAAAAAATAGCTTAATTTCACTTTTATTTGAAACTAATCTCTATACAAATCTATAAAAATGAATTGGAAAACAAATGAATATCATAGGATTAAAAAGAAAAAAAAAACGAGAAACTTATTCTATGTTCACACTAACGAAATATTTACGGGAGAAAGTCCGAACCAAACATGTCCAAAATGTGTTGTTGATGAATGTTTAAGTACTTAATGTGAACCTAGCTCCTATAGTTTCGAAAATATTTAAATTTTTCTATTTAATTCATCTCTGGGTTGCAAAATACCCCATGATGAAAGTCCCCTGATGAAATTCCGAACCAAATATCTCCAAAATGAGTTATTGATGAATTTTTAAGAGCTTAATGTGAACCAGCCTTTTTCATCCACTGGGTTGACTGGAGAAAAGTCTACCACTAGCCCCTAAATCAACCTGAAAACACCCCAACCGGACATGTAAAACCTGCGAATATGTGTTTAAATCACAACCACTACGAGGATCCCAAAGCAACCTCAACCAACTCTCCAGCCAGTACTAGTGCTGCGGGTAGCTGACCAACCGTGATTCTAGATTATGTGGCGTTCCGATTATACCCCATGTCAAATCATCCAAGGACAAACCAAATGTCCTCACTAGGTTATGGTCCTGGCTATCTAATGCTACTGGTAGCACCTCTTTACCTCGGATTAAAATACACCAAAATGAGGGTCTTTCATCAAGAAAACGAGCCCCGATACGATATTTTAATGGATGTTAAAGTTCTTCTATAGATTCTAGTTCTAATAGTTTCCTAGTTAAACGAATTTTTCTTTTTAATAAATATGGGAGGACCCGTAGTTTTAGTCCGCCAATTTGTTACCCAAATGTTTACTTGAATGCCAAAGTTGTACACGGTAAATTTTAAGATTCTGGCCATAATAGTTTCCCAGATAAACGAATTTTTGCGTTAAAATCATATGGGAGGTGCCACGCCCCCTGTGGTAAGTCAAATTTTTTCTTTTATACTTATATTGACACTTAAGTGATTCCGACAAAATTTAATGATTCTAACTGTTATATTTTCTCAGATATACTTATTTAACATTTTTTTCAAATGGAAGGTGCCACGTCCACCTCCCATCGTGAAAAAAATCAATTTATGTTCAGACATTTTTAATCTTAAAAATGTAAACGCATTTTCATAAAATATTACTAATAGATATTTAATTTATTACATGTTATCTGTAATTTACGTAATGTTTCACTTCACGTCATATGCTGTGACATGTATCAACCGATTTGATGGACATGTTAAGGCCATAACCTAAATGCACTGTTTGACGCCAGATATTGACAACACACCTTTGGTATTAAGATAACATGTGTCTGTTTAACAGATGTACTGCTATATTTTGTTAATGTGTTTTTATTAAGAAATATTTTATATAAAAGAAAATCTTTAAGATTTCCAAATTCTGAAAAAGCAGGAAAATGTTTTGACACCTAAATAAACATTAGGATTTTTAATGTTGATAAATTCGAAAATAACTTGTCCACTTTTTCAAGTGCAAGAAATGGACATTCATTGTAAAAATAATTAAGATTACTTTCCTGGGACTTTTGTGAAAATGTCACTTCATGAAAATAAGTGCACTTTTTTAAATTTTTAAACTGCTCCCCGATGGGAGCAGTTAATAAGTGGACTAGTTTTTATGTTTGAACAGGCCCCAGAACGATTCGTGTCTATTTCTTCGGATCTAATGTAAAAGACAGAATAGATCAGTTAAAAAGTCGAAACTTTATAAAATTTAACAAACAGATTCAGAATAGTTTAGAGCAAGTATAAAGAGGCAAATTTAATGCTGAACACTTTCTCAGACATTGCCAGACTTTGGGCAAAAGTATATATATAATATATGATACGGAATTCTTCAGAATCACTGGTAAAATTAAATGAAACTGTGATCAGGAAACTTAGTTTGCCTTTATGGATCACAATATAAAGTTTATCCACTAATATTATCCACTAGAGGGAGCTCACAAAGGCTCCATATTGATTCGTGTATATTTTTTTTCGAATCTGAAGTACTAGACATTGGGAGATATTTTCTTTTATAGATTGCTATATAAAGTTTATCCAAACATTTTTTCCATAAACAGGAGCTCACAACAGTCTTCATAGCGATTAGGGCCAATTTTTCGGATCCAATAAACTTAACCAAACCTAATTAGAAATTCCAAACATTTCGGTGAGGATCACAAACTTAATGTTAAATGCAACATTGATACAAATATTTGGGCTGTAAAAAAGTGTTTCTGGAGATGCGGGGCATCGATCCCCGTACCTCTCACATGCTAAGCGAGCGCTCTACCATCTGAGCTACATCCCCTAATGGAAAACAAATCAAAAACTTAATAGAAATGTTAAATTTTTTTTTTAACAGTAAATATTTCAAAATCACTGCACGTACAGTGCATTTAAAAATTGTACACGTTTTGAACACGTACAAGGGTATATACTTATGTTTTAGGAAATATTTAAAATTATATTCCTTCCAGAAGAAAATTTTTTAGCAGAAGTTTAGAGTTGATTTGAAGAAAATTTTCTTTGTATCTATTGTCGCTATCCCGGATAAGTGATCAATTCCGATAAGTGATCAACTTAAACGAATCAAATGTGATCCAATAGACCTATCACTAGGGTTCTTTAGTTAAAAAGAATAGTCGACTTTTCAACTTTTTGAATTTAGCTAAAAGTGGACTTTTTGCATTTAGTTAAAAGTCGACTTTTCGACTTTTAGCATTTTATGCTAAGTCGATTTTTCGACTTTTTTCAGTGAGTTAAAAGTCGACTTTTTGACTTTTAGGATTTTGTAAATAGTCGACTTTTTGCGACTTTTTTCAACTATTTCCGACTTTTCGACGATTTTCGACTTTTTCTGATTTTTTTCGATTTTCAACAATTTTCGACTGTTTCGACTATTTTTGACTTTTTCCGACTTTTTGACTATAACAGACTTTTTGACTATTTTCGAATTTTTCCGACTTTTTTTCGATTTTCAACAATTTTCGACTGTTTGACTATTTTTGACTTATTGACTTTTTCCGACTATTTTCGACTTTTTCCGACTTTTTATGACTTTTTTTCGACTTTTTCCGATTTTTTTCGACTTGGACTTTTTTCGACTTTTACACAAACGATAGTAGAGTTATTGACTTTTTTGGAACAAAATAATCGACTTCGACTTTTCGACTTTTTTCGATAAAAAGTCGATTGTTCGATTATTCCAAAGTCGAAGTCAAAATGTTGAAGAAGATATCACTTGACAAAAAACTAAATATATCTCCAGATGAGGAGTATCGATCACCGCCCCTGTCACAATCAAGAGCTCTACTATCTGAGCAACATCATCTTCTAAATTTTTTTTGTCACGTATTGCACTTTATTATAAACGCAAGTTCAAAACTGAAAATATATACATTTTAAGAACCCTATAGATATTTTTAGTTTTATTGGCTTCCATTTGAACATTTTGATAATTAATATTTCCATCAAAATATTTCCAATTTATTCCAATTTATAAAATAATCGCAACACGTTTAAAGAAACAACTCAAAAGAAACTACGTAAATATCACAAAGAAAAAAATGTCTAAATCATGCCTTCAAAATGGCACTTCCTATCCATAAAACTCAACCACACACACCATCAAACATACATACATACATAGTATAATGTTTTGAGTTGTTAGCCCATCAATATTCATTCGTTTATTAATTGGGATGCAGCGGTACAGGGATGGTAAACACGAAAGTTTACAATACAATAAACGGAAAAATAAAATCATATCATCTTAATGTTATATTATACTTACTTTTCCAACCCTGTCATCTATACTAAAGGCAGACAAAGTGCTCATGCTGCTCTTTATCTCACTCTCTAATGATGCTTAGTAATCATCATTAAATAACTTTCATGTTCATGCAGCATTGCATGAGTACGAGCTGAATTTTGTCGTTAATCACTTAAAGTAAAATAGAGTTTTAATACTTTTCAAAACATCCTTTAGACGTTTTTTTGGTTGCTCGGTTGTTCGTTTGTCATTAATCAATTTTCCCTAAACAAAAACTGAACATGGCAATCAGTCTGTCCATCCGTCCGTCTGTCAGTCATTCATTCATTCGCTCGCACTCAGTGCTGCGTTAGTTTTAATAAAGGGAAATATTTATGAAATTAGTAATAGAGGAATTTTACTACATCTTTCCCTTTTCTTATATAAATGAACATATGTTAGAGAACTATGATTTAGACAAGCCTTAAAGTCCTTCATTTAGTAGTCATTTGGCAGTAATAAAAATAAATAGTAGTTTTTTTTTGTGTATATAAGGGGATGTTACGAATTTACTGTGACTATAATGTTTTATTTTTAATTTTACTCATTAGTTTAAAGACTGCTATAAATGCTTTCAAGACAGAGTTCCCCAACTTTTTTAAATTTTGTATAAAATGATCTAAGTCCAGGGTAAGGAGTCATATATATAAAAGCCTACAATCTTTACTATAGATCAATCTATAATTTTTGCTATAGACTGATCTATAGTCAAGAATATAAATTGATCCATAGTCATGACTTTAGACTGATTTATAGTCCAGAGTATGGACTTATCTATCTAGACTATAGACTAATCTATAGTCCAGAGTATAGACTAATCTATAGTCCAGACTATAGACTAATCTATAGTCCAGACTATAGACTAATCTATAGTCCAGACTATAGACAAATCTATAGTCCAGACTATAGACTTATCTATAGTCCATACTATAGACTTATATATAGTCCAGACTATAAACTTATATATAAAGTCCAGACTATAGACTTATATATAGTCCAGACTATAGACTTATATATAAAGTCCAGACTATAGACTTATATATAGTCCAGACTATAGACTTATATATAAAGTCCAGACTATAGACTTATATATAGTCAAGACTATAGACTTATCTATAGTCCAGACTGTAGACTTATCTATAGTCCAGACTGTAGACTTATATATAGTCCAGCCTATAGACTTATTTATAGTCCAACTATAGTCTTATCTATAGTTAAGACTATAGACTTATCTATAGGCAGACTATAGACTTATTTATAGTCCAACTATAGTCTTATCTATAGTTAAGACTATAGACTTATATATAGTCCAGACTATAGACTTATATATAGTCCAGCCTATAGACTTATTTATAGTCCAGACTATAGACATATCTATAGTCCAGACTATAGACATATCTATAGTCCAGACTATAGACATATCTATAGTCCAGACTATAGACATATCTATAGTCAGACAATAGACTTATCTATAGTCCAGACAATAGGCTTATCTATAGTCCAGACTATAGACTAATCTATAGTCCAGACTATAGACTAATCTATAGTCCAGACTATAGACTAATCTATAGTCCAGACTATAGACTAATCTATAGTCCAGATTATAGACTAATCTATAGTTCAGACTACAGACTAATCTATAGTCCAGACTATAGACTTATCTATAGTCCAGACTATAGACTAATCTATAGTCCAGACTATAGACTAATCTATAGTCCAGACTATAGACTAATCTATAGTCCAGACTATAGACTAATCTATAGTCCAGACTATAGACTAATCTATAGTCCAGACTATAGACTAATCTATAGTCCAGACTATAGACTAATCTATAGTCCAGACTATAGACTAATCTATAGTCCAGACTATAGACTAATCTATAGTCCAGACTATAGACTAATCTATAGTCCAGACTATAGACTAATCTATAGTCCAGACTATAGACTAATATATAGTTCAGACTATGGGGTAATCTATAGTCCAGTCTATAAACTAATCTATAGTCCAGACTAACCTATAGTTAGAACTATAGTCCAGACGATATATTGAGCTGGAGATACAGTCTACAGACTGATCAATGTGCAATCATCTATTATAAGACCAGCATCAGTTTAGGAATCTCTGCTAAAAAGTGGAAATAATTACTTCTCCATTTCTTTGTTCCATAAATTTTACACAAATTATATATAAAACTAAACTTAACTCATAACATTAAGAGATTTTAAAATACATACTAATATTTTTAGAATTTGTATTTAAGGAAACAACAAAAAAAATATTTCTACTTACTACACACTCGCTACTAAAAGCCTAAAGGTTTTTTTCTAGTTGCCACATTCAAACACTCTTACATATGTGGCAGCCAATGTCGTTTACTGCAGATTCTGTAATTTGTTGTCTTACTTCTGTTGTGTTGAGGATTTTTGCATTTTTTGTTGTTCTATATTGTCATGACAAATCCTTTTTTTTTCTTCTTTTTCGTCTGCGATTCTCTAAAAATATTTACTATTTGTTGCATTTTTTGTGTGTGGTTGTGAGATATAGTTTTTTCTAGGCATTTCCTGTTTTAGGTTTTATTCTGTAGTTTTTATACTAGTTCTTGTTTTTTTTAATTTTCAGTTTTCTACTTGATGACTAATGTACGCAGGCATTTGTAGCAATTTGAAATGATTTATATGTATATTTTACTGCATTTTTTTTCCTATTGCTCAAATACTGTAATCTATCATTTTGAGTTTTAAACATTTTGTCATATTACAGAAAATTTTAATCTATTTTAGAGATTATAGGTTTGTGGCAACAGAAGAAGATCAACAACATATTTTCTATTTATTATTAAAAAAATAGAAAATTAATGGAAAATGTTGGTATATTTTTTGGTTATTATTTTACAGAAATCTTTTAGAATGATAACAAATCGATAAATAAATTTAGAATATGTGAGAAAATGTAAATAAAATTTTTTGGTGAAAAATATGAGTTTTAGTAAAAACTATAATTTTAGCAAAAGAATAGATTTGTTGTGATAAATTAAATTGATCTAAAATCTAGACTATAGACTGGTCCGTAGTCCAGTATATAGACTGATCCTTTGTCCAGACTATAAAGTGTTCCAGACTATAGTCTGCTCTATAATCCAGCCTATAGACTGATCTATAATGCAAACTATAGATTAATCTATAGCCCAAAAAATAAACTTATCTATTATCCTATAGACTGATCTATAATCAAGACTAAAAACTGATCTATAATCCAGTTCAAAGATTGATCTATAGTCAAAATATACACTTATCTATAAATCTTTTCAAGCTATATACTGATCTATAGTACAGGTTCCTGACTGATCTATTGTCCAGAATATAGACTGAAGCCATACTATATACTACTGATCTGTACATAGTTCAGAGTATAGACTGATATATAATACACACTACTGATACTGATCTACAGTCCATACTATACATTTATCTATATTACAGACTACAGTTAATTGACTTAAGTTCAATCTATATTCCAACCTAGAGGCAAAACTATAGTCCAGGGTATAGACTGATGTGTAATGCAGATTTAAGACTGTCCTAATTAAAAACTCTTCTATAGTTCATACTATTGCCATTGCACTCTCTAGAGTGATCAGTAGTCAAGAATTTAGACTGATCAGTAGTCCAGACTTAAGAATGATATACATGTATTCTAGATTACAAATCTTTCAATATTTCACTTATAGTTTAGCCAGTAACTAGCAGTAATACGTACTACTGATACTGATCTACATACAGTCTAGTAGCTATAATAGAGTGATTAGAAGTCGAGTGATTAGTAGTCGAGAATTTAAACTGATCAGTAGCCCAGACATTAGAATTATATAAATATATTCCAATCTGTCTATATTTCACCCTATAAAGTAAACTAGAGTCTAGCCAGTAACTTTATCTATAGTAGTAGACTGATCAATAGTCCAGACATATTTATATTGCAGATTTAGGCTGATCTGTAGTCTAAACTATATATTGATCTATAGTCAGGAAATTCTTTTTATAAACTTATTCATAAAAACCTTATTAATTGTATATTTATTTTCTATTCTATTTTCAGGTAAGCAAATTTTTCTAAATAAATTCTAAAATCTAAACTGTAAGTAAAAAAAATTTAAGTCTAAAAATTGTAAAGTTAAAACAAGTGATCATTGCCGACCACATGAACCGTATAACAATGTGTATGTTAAAAGATAGGATTATTTTGAAGAATTTCTTTACAAAGATTTTTTGAAAAAGAGAGTAGTATATATGGGGACATGATAAAATATGGGCCTATCCTTATAAATTTTCATAGAGATAGTTATAATACTAGTGTTTATAAGTGAATTGATCTTCAAGTCATGTTCTGAAGGGGACTTTTTATAGGGGCTAGGGTCAAAAAGGTCAGCATAGTTTAGAATTATATAAAACAAAGACTTGAAATTTTATTTTAGAGATACTAGAACGTTTAACAAAATTATGGGCTAAAAAGTCCTATTTAGGTGGTTCGATAGTTCGGTTCGGGGAAATAATGAACCGATTTTAACAATTTTCAATAGATTTTGTCCTTGAGTCGAAAGGAATGTAGACTTCATCAATTTATCTTGAAAATTGCTACCTGAAATTTGATTATAATGTTTACATGGAGAGTCGGACGGACAAAGCTAAATTGATTTAGAAACTAAGTAAGAATATATAAGGGCCGGACATATGATACCCTACACCAGTGAATAGCAAGTAAAAAATGTGGATAATTTTTAATAAGAATGCTTTTAAATTGTTTTTTGATCTCAATCAATATTTGTATTTATTGATTTTTAAATAATTTTCTGAAGGGGACTTTGTATGGCGGTAAGTGTCAAATGAAGCCCGATCATTACGAAAATCAACAGTTATATTCAAACTTGCACCAAAATATGTTGCGCCAATTTTGTAAGAATTACGACCTATTTGGGTGTATGGGGGCTAAGTGAAATAATGAGCGGATTTTAATCATTTTCAAACGGATTCGTCATAGAACCAAAAGAAACGTATGTGTTAAGTTTCATGAAATTATCTTGAAAATTGCGATCTGTAGTTTACATGTACGGACGGACATAGCTAAATCGATTTAGAAAATGATTCTGAGACAGTTGGGTATGCTTTAAGGTAAAGGGTAGAATCAATATTTCAATGCGTTATATACTTCGGCACAAAACTCTTTCCCGATAAAAAATTGATTGATCAAAAATTAACCTGGAGATGCGGGGCATCGATCCCCGTACCTCTCACATGCTAAGCGAGCGCTCTACCATCTGAGCTACATCCCCACGATATAAATATTACTAAATATTTACTACTTATACAAATACAAATTCTTTTTACAAAAAAAACTACAAAATCAACATAAAAAACTGAAAAAACACAGTTACTTTATTCCAATTCAATGTCATTAATTGATCACGTAGCTTTGATTACCTTTTGCGCCCAACCGGTATTATTGCATACAAATTATGCTGCATATTGAACAAAGTTAATTGACTAATGACGACTACCAGAAAGCAACAGAAAGCTTTGTTTTGTAAATTGAGTAGATATTCAAACAAATTACTTCTAATTTATTAGCATTAAGTAATGTATTATTATTAAGACGAATATATATGTACATATATAGTATATGTGTATTAATAAAACAATATTGGAGATGCGGGGCATCGATCCCCGTACCTCTCACATGCTAAGCGAGCGCTCTACCATCTGAGCTACATCCCCTTATAGGAAATAAGTTTTATTTTTTTACTATATATTTGCAAAGATTTGTTCAAAAATATTTGTTTAATTCACAATCGATGTCGTATTGTTGTAAGTTATTAAAATCAAAATATACTACGATACAACAGTACAACACCTATTGTGAATTGGACAATTGAGTTTTTGAACTAAACACGTATTATTTTTTCAAAAAAGTGCTTTTAAAGTAATTATGAATAGTTGTTAATTTAAAGCATTTACTAAAACATTAAAGATATTTAACAGATTTTTCAACTTTAGTAATTTGAAAAAGAAACTTTTACAAAACATCTTCAATTTACAGATTGTACTATTTCAACGTCTAAGCACAGTTCTTTAGCTGAATTGTTCTAATAATAGCTTAAGAGCAACATAGCAAATTTATTTTACCATTAGTGCGAAATTAATAATAAATATAAAATTATTTTTGGAGATCGACAGCGAATTTTTCTATAGAAAAGTGATCGACATTAAAGTTTTCTATAGAAAAGTGATTGACACAAAAGTTTTCTATAGAAAAGTGATCGACATTGAATTTTTCTATAGAAAAGTGATCGACATTGAAGTTTTCTATAGAAAAGTGATCGACATTGAAGTTTTCTATAGAAAAGTGATCGACATTGAAGTTTTCTATAGAAAAGTGATCGACATTGAAGTTTTCTATAGAAAAGTGATCGACAGAAAAGTTTTCAGTCTAAATGTGATCGTTAGAGTAGTTTCGTAAGAGAAGCTTCCTATAGAAAAGACTTGTTTTACATATTTCTAAAATTTTTAATAAATTTTATCTCGAAAATGCTTCTTTTTTTGTTTGATTTTTTTCCTGTTAAATTAATTTTCGATTTAATTTTAATACAAAACTTTTACAAAACAGTTTTAATTTACAGATTGTACTATTTCAACGCCTAAGCACAGTTCTTTAGCTGAATTGTTCTAAAAATAGCTTAAGAGCAATTTGGCAACATAGCAAATTTATTTTACCAATAATGGGAAATTAATAATAAATATAAAATTATTTTTGGAGATGCGGGGCATCGATCCCCGTACCTCTCACATGCTAAGCGAGCGCTCTACCATCTGAGCTACATCCCCCTGTAGAAAATCATTCCAAATTTTATTAAATTATATAAAAATTTACTAAAAATTAAAATTTTTAGTTAAAGTTTTTAGTCAAAATTTTCGGTTAAAAATTTTATTTTTTATTTCAAAAATCAATACTGGAGATGCGGGGCATCGATCCCCGTACCTCTCACATGCTAAGCGAGCGCTCTACCATCTGAGCTACATCCCCACAGTGAAAAATAAACAAAATTAACAAAAATTTATATTAAAATTTTGTAAACATTTTTAACGATTTTAGTTTTTTTTCTTTAAATTTCATATAAAAATAAGTCACGTTTAACAATAATTTGAAAAGTGCATACTAATCATTATTAAATTTAACATTGACTAAAGAGTGTGTTCAAATAACGTGCATATATTCATTAAATAATTAAACATTTAATTTTGTAAATAATATTTCTTTAAAACTTCTTTTTTAAAACTGACCTCCAAAGGGAATCGAACTTAAACTTTATGTTTGAAAAGTTTAAGTTCTATTACTTAAGCCAAGGTCATGTATTCTAAACTATTCGCTAAAGATAAGCAATTATGCTTAAAAATTGTTCTAAAAATAGCAATGAAATATGGCAACAGTGCAAAATTTGTTTAACCTGAAATTTTACAATTCCCATTTGCTAATTCCACTAACACTTTTACAAAACTTATTGAAATATTTAAACGAAAAATTATGCTTTTTTTAAACTCTGTATTAATTAGTATGCACTTTAAACTTTATAATAAAACGTGATTAATTTTGTTAAATAAAATTAAACTAAATAATTTAGTTAATAATATTTTGAAATTAAAACAAAAAGGATTTGAAAATACACTCAACTAATTTGCAGTAATTTTTAATATGGGGATGTAGCTCAGATGGTAGAGCGCTCGCTTAGCATGTGAGAGGTACGGGGATCGATGCCCCGCATCTCCAATTGATAGTTTTTTTATTTTTACTTCAAAAAAAAATTGCCTTGTTGCCAGTTTTCAAATCTATTAATAGAATCATCTAGCAAAAGAATTATGCTTAGGTGTTGTAATACCAATACTATTTTAAATCGTTACTGCTTAGTAGCAAGATTTAGAAATAACTTAAGCGTCATGAGTAGAATATTTATTAACAGAGTTTTAATAGATCTTATTATCTTTAATAGTTAATTTATATGCATTTAGTACTTGACTAGTGAATATTTAATTAAAATGTATTTCTTTAATAAAAAATGTATTACAATCGAAATGTTAACTTAAGTTTTGCCGAGCTATCTACAAGGGGATGTAGCTCAGATGGTAGAGCGCTCGCTTAGCATGTGAGAGGTACGGGGATCGATGCCCCGCATCTCCAAAACTTATTTTGTTTTATTTATTCATTCGATTACACAGTCCTAGCTAAAGGTCATAATCGCCTCCAATAACACTTCTCGACTTCTTTATTTACCCCGTTAATTACAAATAGTTCTAAATTACCGTTATTTTTATAGTGGGGATGTAGCTCAGATGGTAGAGCGCTCGCTTAGCATGTGAGAGGTACGGGGATCGATGCCCCGCATCTCCAAATCAACTTTTATTATATTGAAATTCAAATTCAAGACTATTTTGTATAATAAATTCCCTAGAAGTTGGTTCACTTTTCTACATCTAAAGCATGCAAAAGGGAAACACTCCCGGGAAATAATAATTGTTCATAATTGGTCTGATTATATCTTATCTTTATTTTTGAAAAAATTTGTAAATTTCATTAAAAATTGAGGAAAAAATCAATTTGGAGATGCGGGGCATCGATCCCCGTACCTCTCACATGCTAAGCGAGCGCTCTACCATCTGAGCTACATCCCCATATATAAAATTTTCTAAAATTATATTCACTTTAATCGGTTAAGCCCTTAGGTTAGAGGTCAAATATAGAATTTAATAAAAAACTTTTGAAATGGTATATTATATAATTCTCGTATGTTTTTTTCACATTAATCCAATAGAGTTTTCAAAGTCGTATATATAATGTCAGAAATTAAAACTTGGAGAGATATTTTTAAATATGTTTTTATTAAAACTCGATATATACATATTTACATATATTTTCTGTCCGATTTAACCCTGAAATAGTTTAACTAATAGACGTTTCTATTAATTAACTATAGTTGATTAATCAAATATAGATTTAATACTTTTGCAAGTTCATTTCTATTAAACCTGATTGATCATTTCAAGTCTTATACATATTTTAAACCTTTTTCAAAGTTTCTCATCAATAGACACAAGACAAGACACCCCTTTTAAGTATTTCGTATAATTTACACATTTTAGAAATTTTTAAAATTCAAATTTAAAAATTTCTCTGGAGATGCGGGGCATCGATCCCCGTACCTCTCACATGCTAAGCGAGCGCTCTACCATCTGAGCTACATCCCCAAGTGGTGATGTATAAATTGAATGTTAAACATTAAGAAACATGTAATAGTTCTTAAACTAAAATATTTTTAAAATTTTATTTTTTTTAATTTAATTAAATTAACTATTTTTTAACTTTTAAATAAAAATTTAACAAAATTATTTAAAAGATTTTGGAGATGCGGGGCATCGATCCCCGTACCTCTCACATGCTAAGCGAGCGCTCTACCATCTGAGCTACATCCCCTTATAAGAAATCTAAAATTTAAATAATTGAAATAATAATAATTTGAAAGAAATAGTTTATAACGGTTTCCGATTAACGGTAAATTTTATTAATTTGTTATTTGCTTACTTATTTGGGCCCTCAAATGTCTGCTACCGTTCAATTTGCTGAATTTTTCCTTAGCAAAAGTTTCTTTATAAAATCCTTCTAAAAATCGATTGTTCTTTATCCTAACTTTAATAGTTTAATCAATATTATTAATATTGGTTCAAATTGTTTTAGAATAAAAAAGTTTTTCAAAATAAAATCTGGAGATGCGGGGCATCGATCCCCGTACCTCTCACATGCTAAGCGAGCGCTCTACCATCTGAGCTACATCCCCTTGTAAATAAAATTAGAATTAACTCGAACACAATGGTCAATTTTATAAAATAACGGTAATTTATAACGGCTAATATGCCCACTTCTGCAGCGGGCATATTAGTTCCATAGCTATAGGTTTTAACAAGGATTTGAACTTGTTCTACTCAAGATATTGCGGTAATCCAATTGTAGATTTGAAATAAATTAAAAACTTTTTAAGAATTTAAATCTGTATTAAGTGTTTTAAACTTCAATATTAAAACATTTTTTAAAACCCTTCAAATAATTGAAATAAAAAAAAATAGTTCTGGAGATGCGGGGCATCGATCCCCGTACCTCTCACATGCTAAGCGAGCGCTCTACCATCTGAGCTACATCCCCTCTATATAAAATGAACTCATTCATATACACAAACGTCAAAGTTATTTATACAATAAGAAAAAAAGCCTCAAATTTCTACACACAAAAGTCCACAATAAAATCTTAAAAATAGTCTCCAAAACTAATCAAACTAATGCCAAGAAAACAAGTTGGTTTAGTTTTTTATTCAATAATTTTAGCCAAAGGCAACCAACAGTCATGAAGAAAAAACACACACACTCACACAAAAACATATAAAGCTTTTTTGTAATCAAACAAAATTATCACAAAGAAATCAAAAGGCAGACAGAAAGAAAGACAGACAGACACAAGCCGTCAAAAAACAACTAACAAATATGTTAAACACACATTTAATATTGACAGTTATTTAAATATTTATAAGAACTAACGACTCCACCACAAAGAAAAATTCACTTTTATTTTAAAAATAATTTCCCCTCCAAAAAAAAACAATATTTTGTCTATCTGTCTATCACTTTCTCATCAGCAGCTGTCTTTTACGTCACTTTTTTTGTTTTCGTTTTCTTTTCAAACTTTTAGCTAATTTATTCTATTTTATTATTTATTTACTTTTTTTTCATTTCTTTTTTGCGGTCTATTTTCTACACATTAGTTTTAATAATCATGTCTAGTTAACACAAAAATTATAACTGGGTCACTACTTGTACGTGCTTTATTGTTAAGTCTTTCTTTAAAAAAACAAAAACTACATATTTCTAGTTATTGTTGCCAATTCATCGTTTCATTGAGGAAACCCTCTTTTTCATTGTCTACAGCAGTCTACACAACACAATCTATTAATCTTCAATTATCTAAGCTCTTCTCAATTGTTATCTCTTATTTATAATCTGCTTTTTTTTGTATTATAAATTATTTTTTTTATAAATTTTTGTTTATGTCTTCTAATTTTTGCTGTAATCAAACACTTAAGTTGAAGCATTAGACCCCATCAAACGTCATGTTAAAATTTTGTACGTTATAGATATTGATGATAAAGTTGTGAGCTTATTTATAGTGAGAAGATTAACCCGTTAAGAATCGAATATTTTATTTGAAAGAAAATCTTTAAAATCTTTTAGACAGAACATTTTCTATAGAAAATCTTTAATAGAGAAAATTTTCAATAGAAAATCTATAATAGAGAAAATTTTCTATAGAAAATCTAAAATAGAGAAAATTTTCTATAGAAAATCTAAAATAGAGAAAATTTTCAATAGAAAATCTTTAAGACAGAACATTTTCTATAAAAAATCTTTAAAACAGAACATTTTCTATAGAAAATCTTTAAGACACAAACTTCCATAGCAAATCATTAAGACAGCAAATTTTCTATAAAAAATCTTTAAGACAGAAATTTTATATAGAAAATCATTAAGACAGAACATTTTCTATAGAAAATCTTGAAGACGGAACTTTTCTATAGATAATTTTCAAGACAGAACATTTTCAATTAAAAATCTTTAAGGCAGAATATTTTCTATAGAAAATCTTTAATACAGAACATTTTCTGCAGAAAATCTTTAATACAGAACATTTTCTGCAGAAAATCATTAATACAGAACATTTTCTGCAGAAAATCTTTAAAACCAAACATTTTCTATAGAAAATCTTTCAAAAAGAACGTTTTCTATAGAAGATATTTAAGACAGAACATTTTCGACAGAAAATCATTAAAACTAGACATTTTCTATAAAAAATTATTAAGACAGAATATTTTCTATAAAAAATCTTTAAGACAGAACATTTTCTATAGAAAATCTTTAAGACAGAAAATTTTTTATAGAAAATCTTTAAAACTTAACATTTTCTATAGAAAGTCTTAGAAAATCTTTAAAACTAAATGTTTTTAATAAAAAATCTTTAATATGAAAAGTTAAAAAAATCTTTGACTGAAAATCTTCAATAGAAAATTTGTGAATGAAATTTTTGATAGAAAATTTGTGAAAGAGAACATTTTCTATACGAAATCTTTAATAAAAAGTTATAGTTTTGGAGATGCGGGGCATCGATCCCCGTACCTCTCACACAATCATTAAGACAACATTTTCTATAGAAAGTCTTCAAGACAGAAGATGTTCCACAGAACATCATTAAAACTGAATATTTTCTATAGAAAATCTTTAAGAAAGAATATTTTTTCAGAAAATTTCTAAAACTGAACATTTTCTATAGAAAATCTTTAAGATAGAAGATTTTCTATCTATAAAAAATATTTAAGATGAACAATTTCGGCAGAAAATCTTTAAAACTGGACATTTTCAATAGAAAATCTTTAGAATATTTTCTACAAAAAATTTTAAGAAAGAACATTTTCTATAGAAAGTCTATAAGACAGAACATTTTCCTTAAAAAACTTTTAAAGCTGAATATCTTCTATAGAAAATCATTCAGACAACACATTTTCTATATAAATTTTTTAAAACAGAAAAATTTTTATAGAAAATCTTTGAGGCAGAACATTTTCTATAGAAAGTCTTTAAGACAGAACATCTTCCACAGAAAATCATTAAAACTAAATGTTTTCTTTAGAAAATCTTTAAGAAAGAATATTTTTCTTAGAAAATTTTTAAAACTGAACATTTTTAATAGAAAATTTTTAAGACAGAAGATTTCTATTGAAAATCTTTAAGTCAAAACATTTTCCAATGAAAATCTTTAAGATAGAACATTTTTTACAGATAATCTTTAAAACTGAACATTTTCTATAGAAAATCTTTCAGAAAGAACATTTTCTATAGAAGATATTTAAGACAGAACATTTTCGACAGAAAATCATTAAAACTAGACATTTTCTATAAAAAATCATTAAGACAGAATATTTTCTATAAAAAATCTTTAAGACAGAACATTTTCTATAGAAAATCTTTAAAACTTAACATTTTCTATAGAAAGTCTTAGAAAATCTTTAAAACTAAATGTTTTTAATAAAAAATCTTTAATATGAAAAGTTAAAAAAATCTTTGACTGAAAATCTTCAATAGAAAATTTGTGAATGAAATTTTTGAAAGAGAACATTTTCTATACGAAATCTTTAATAAAAAGTTATAGTTTTGGAGATGCGGGGCATCGATCCCCGTACCTCTCACATGCTAAGCGAGCGCTCTACCATCTGAGCTACATCCCCATATTAAAGTATATTGGAAGCGATTTAAACTTTTACCATGACCCAGAGTAGTATTATGCTCTAAAAATAGAACGCAACTATGCCAATAAAGATCTTGCATACAAAATTTTTATAAAGATATATAATTTCAGAATAGCAATAGTTTTTGTCTATTTACAATATATTTTGTAAGACCTATGGGAACTCGTTTAGATCCTTTTGACTAATAGTTGTGTTCATTCGGAACCCACTATTTTTAGCTCTGAACTCTTACTTTTATGGGTTTTTAGATAACCCTTTTTATGAACAATTTCAGAAATTTTTAGAATTCAATTTAAAAATTTCTGGAGATGCGGGGCATCGATCCCCGTACCTCTCACATGCTAAGCGAGCGCTCTACCATCTGAGCTACATCCCCCTATAACAGGTACATATTAGTAAAATTTAAAGTATTTTTTTAATTTAAAACTTTTTTAAATTGTAATGGATAAAAAATTCAAAAATAGCAACGTCCCTGAACACTGGCTTTAAGGCTAAAAATTAAAAAAAAAAAAAAAAACAGATTTAGTTTTGATTATAGTTCCGTTACCAAAAAATCAATTTTGGAGATGCGGGGCATCGATCCCCGTACCTCTCACATGCTAAGCGAGCGCTCTACCATCTGAGCTACATCCCCCTATAAATATCGAATAAAAATTTTAAGAAATGCGTTAAATTTTTCACATTTTATAATGCATTTATGTAAATAAATTTAAAATAATTTTTAAATCAATTTGTATCAGAAAATGTCACGTATTTTTAGTTCAAAAATGCAGGTTTTATGTTTTTATGGTAATTGAAACCTTTTTTTTTTACTAAATTATTAAATCATTTAACAATTTGTCTTCAAATAACAGTTTTTAATCAAAGAAAAAAAATTTAATAAAAAATTTGACATGTTTGTAAGAAATTTTATTCACACAGTTGACAATTAGTTGACATGTCATTTCATGTTTTTTACATGTTTTACTTTTATTTTCATATAAAGTTTTGAAACAAAATTACTAAATAGAATTGGCATAATATCAAAGGAAACATATTTACTTTGATACTTTGATCAAGAGCCAAAAATTAAACCTGCAAAAAGTTAGAAAAAATAGATTTTTACAAAAAAAAATATGTTATGTCAGCTTTTAAAATCAAACAAATTTTTTTTGTCTTTTCATACTTAAAAAGTCATTAAAATTTGCTTCTCTTAAAATAAACTTTTCTATTGTTAAATATTTTATTGTTAAATATTTATTAATACAAAACCATGTATATCTTATCTTTTTGGTTATGGTTATAGAATAACCTTAAAAAATATTTATATTTTCCTTTTATTTCCTTTTTCCTCCTTGACTTTGTTTTATTTTTGTTGATTTTTTTTTACTATTTAGTAAACACGGAAAACGTGTCTTGAATATTTTATCCGCTTAAAAATTAAATTTATGTAAATAAATTTTTTCTTCAATTTCTACTTCAAACATACATATCTTTCGTTGGGGGAGTGTTTTTTTGTTCATTATTTTCTCGAGATGAAACCCTGAAAAATGTTTCGAAATATAATTGTAACAACGTATGTATTTAGTGTGTTAAATGTATTTCATTTTTAAATTTTTTTTGTAATATAGCGTTAGCTGAAACCAGAAAATCTTTAAAACAGAATGTTTTGTATAGGAAATCTTTAAGACTGAAGATCTACTATTGAAATTCTTTAAATCAGAAAATTTTCTAATAAAAATCTTTAAATCAGAAAATTTTCTACAGAAAATCTTTAAGACAGAAAATTTTCTATAGAAAATCTTTAAAACAAAAAATTTGCTATAGAAAATCTTTAAGACAGAACATTTTTTATATAAAAACTTTAAGACAGAAAATTTTCTATAGAAAATCTTTAAGACTGAAAATTTTTTATAGAAAATCATTAAGACAAAAAATTTTCTTTAACATAAAAATGTTCTCTTATAAAAAACTCTATAAAACAAACAACTTTCTATAAGACAAAAAATTTCTAAAGAAAATCTTTAAGAAAGACATTTTTTAAAGAAAACTTTTAAGAAAGACAATTTTCTAAAGAAAATCTTTAACACAGACAATTTTCTATAGAAAATCTTAAAGACAGAAAATTTTCTATATAAAATCTTTAAGACAGATAATTTTGTAAAGAAAATCTTAAATACAGACAATTTTGTAAAGAAAATCTTTAAGACAGAGAATTTTCTTTAGAAAATCTTTAAGACAGACAAATTTCGATAGAAAAATTTTAAGACAGACAATTTTGTAAAGAAAATCTTTAAGACAGAGAATTTTCTAAAGAAAATCTTTAATACAGACAATTTTCTATAGAAAATCTTTAAGACAGACAATTTTCTACAGAAATCTTTAACACAGAAAATTTTCTATGTAAAATCTTTAGAAAATTTTTAAGACGAACAATTTTCTATCGAAAATCTTAAAAACAGAGAGTTTTCTATAGAAAATCTTTAAGACAGACAATTTTCTATAGAAAATCTTTAAGACAGACAATTTTCTATAGAAAATCTTTAAGACAGACAATTTTCTATAGAAAATCTTTAGAAAATTTTTAAGACGAATAATTTTCTATAGAAAATCTTTAACACAGACAATTTGCTATAGAAAATCTTTAAGACTGACAATTTTCTCTAAAAAATCATTAAGACAGACAATTTTTTACAGAAATTTTTTAAAGAAAAATTTTAAGACTGATAATTTTATATAGAAAGTCTTTAAGACAGACAATTTCCTATAGAAAATCTTTAAGACAGACAATTTTCTATAGAAAATCTTTAAGACAGACAATTTTCTAGAGAAAATCTTTAAGACAGACAATTTTCTATGGAAAATCTTTAAGACAGAAAATTTTCTATGAACAATTTTTAAGACAGAATGTTTTCTATAGAAAATCTTTAAGACAGAAAATTTTCTTTAAAAAATTGGACGTGTGGATTGGAGACTAGTATAAAGCCTGTACAGAGGACAATGAAACTCTAGTGCACTTTCTTGGCCACTGTCAGACATTCGTCAAAGTTAGATAAAAGTACCTTTAATTAACACTTTTTTCATGAAAAGGATCGCACAGCAGGACTGATGGTGGCCTAGGTATATTTCATCGGATTTGATCAACATAACCTTTAAACATTTTTAATTCAGTTTTCCTTTATCTTTTTTAACTAACGCTACGTTTTTGAGTGTATTTTTTTTCTAAATATATTTCCTTGAATTTTTATAAGAATTAAAAACAAAACTCTCTAGGGTTTTGCGGTATTTCATTAGTAATCTTAGTTGGAAATTTTTTAGTTGTGTGTTTTTCGTTTTTTTTTTGGTATTCTTAAAAAAAAGATTTCTTTAATGAACAACACTGTTTATACATACATACGGATTAATTTTACATACATATATTATGCTTATGCTATTTTAAAAATAATTATTTGAAGCTTTAACTAACAGTAATTATAAGTAATTATTCTAAGAAAATACAGATTACGGTTAGAAAATTTCCTTTAGTTAGTACTTTTAAAATTGTCTGTCATTCAATAAGCAATTTTTTCAATAAAGATATGTTTGTAAAAGACAACAAATTACTTATATTAAATATAAATTTCCGATTTTCTTACGGCAATTATAACATATCGAGTATTTTCTGGGTTCACATTTTTCATCATTTGAAGAACTAGTTTTCTAAGAAATTTTTTTAGCATATTTGCATGCTAAGCTCACTATAAATAAGTCATCTTTTCTTTCATATTATTATATTTCAAAAATTTTCCATTGTTCTATATGAATTTCAAGTGTTAATGCTACGCATAGCTTTCAAGTATACCATGAGCTCCTCGAAGCTACTACAAGTGTCTAAGTAAATTTAGTATATTTACTATTTCTTTGAGTACTGAACTGTAGTTAAAGCAAACTTACACAAAACATTGTGAAAAAATCTGAGCTCACACCAAGTATTTGAAAAATATGCGTTATATTTTTAAAATTTAAATACAATATGAAATGTATTTAAACTTTACAAAACACATCTTCTACATAGCAGGGAAACCGGAAAAACTAAAAGTTGAGATATTATTTCTGAAGATATTGCTAAATATTTTTAAATGTTCTATGGTGTAATTTTTAATGTTTTGTGTAAATAGGTCTAGTTTTTGTCAAGTTTATAGTCTATAGTCTTGTCTATAGTCTAGTTTATAGTATATGCTACAGTTTAGTCTATAATCTAGTTTACACCCTAGTTTATATTCTAGTCGATAGGCTAGTCTATATTCTACTGTATGTTCTAATCTATATTCTAGTCTATTGTCTAGTCTATATTCTAGTTTATACTCTTTATGCTTTATAATCCTGTCTAATCTATATTCTAGTCTATAATTTAGTCTTTAGTCAGGTCTATAGTCTAGTCTATAGTCTAGTCTATAGTCTAGTCTATAGTCTAGTCTATAGTCTAGTCTATAGTCTAGTCTATAGTCTAGTCTATAGTCTAGTCTATAATCTAGTCTATAGTCTGGTCTATAGTCTAGTCTATAGTCTAGTCTATAGTCTAGTCTATAATCTAGTCTATAGTCTAGTCTATAGTCTATTCTATAGTCTAGTCTATAGTCTGGTCTATAGTCTAGTCTATAATCTAGTCTATAGTCTAGTCTATAGTCTAGTCTATAGTCTAGTCTATAGTGTAGTCTATAGTCTGGTCTACATTCTAGCCTGTATTCTAGTCTATAGTCTAATCTAATCTATAGTCTAGCCTATAGTAAGGACCATGGCTAGGTTATGCAATACAATTTTCTGTTACAATTTTACTAAACATCCACCTCTTCCCTCGACATTTTTTTCAACATACCAACAAAAAAAATTATATAGATGATATAAAAATAAAATGTAAAAGATACACATGTTACAGCAAAAACAACAAAAGAAGTATATATACTACAACGAAGACATTGAAATTGTTGAAAACATACTAATACCTATACACAAACACCTCTACTCAGGCAACTAAACAAAAATGAAAATATATTTACAAAATAACATTGATTTCATCAGGCTTTTGTATAAAAACAAGAACCCAAATATGTTTATGATAAAAACAACAAAAAAATATCTCTAGAAATAAAAACCGATATAAAACACGCCAGTCAGCCATAACCATGACCAAATTAAGCATCACACTTTTCTTTTCGAAACACAACCCAAATCTTCTTGTTCATAAATCTTTTAAGAAAAATAACATGAAAAAAAACAAACAATTTCCTTTGCTTACTTTTTCAGCAATGGAATATAAGTATACTCTTTATGTTATTTACTCCCTTTAGCTCTCTTTTTCTCTGTTTTCTTTGTATTATATTTTGCCAAAATACCGTTATAATTAAAATCATTTAGATGTATTAATTCATTGCCTATTTTAAGGAGACTTTTAATGTAATTACATTCATTCTGTCACACGCACACACACACATTTTGTATATGTATTAAATAAAGAAATGGTTTTGTAGCCAAATAGCTTAACTACCATATAAAAAAAGTTATAAAATTTATATTTAAGATAATTTTGGGTCTTAATTTTAAATGTATGTAAAAGAAGAACATTTAAAAAACTTAAATACAAGTCATATGCTTGAGTATCATTATGAATTTTTATATGATAAAACTGTAGTTA
Organism: Lucilia cuprina; assembly: GCF_022045245.1. Classification (NCBI taxonomy): domain Eukaryota; kingdom Metazoa; phylum Arthropoda; class Insecta; order Diptera; family Calliphoridae; genus Lucilia; species Lucilia cuprina. The sequence continues at coordinate 45,337,956 of NC_060953.1, read as the reverse complement.
ATTACTTTGCCATCTAAGATGTACATATGTTTATTTACTTAAACATTACTGTTGGTTTCTATAGAGTATAATATAAAAATACTCATGCTCTTTAATTGCAGACAACTTTTAATGAATTTTTTATATTATTGAAGAGTGTGAAGTGTATATATTTATACAGTTTTATTATGGGAATTCATTTTCCTATTTAAGATGAATTTTATAAGATTTTTTCTCTTTTTTGCTATTCTTGTTTTATTTCTTATTCATTAACCACTATTAACCCCATTTTGAGAACATTAAATATACTTAATGATTAAAATATTAAGAACATATTAAGAGGGGTTTTAATAAAAATATATATATTGTATAAATTTACTATTTAAGATTTAATGATGGAGAGTAACTAAATGTTTGGTTAAGAAGAAAACATAGCTTTTAGGGAAGTAGACTTTAGAATTCTTTTAGAGTTGTAAATAATTATAACACAAGCCATGGATTTAACTTAGGATACAACAGGCCCGATTGTGGCCTAGGTGTATTTCTTCGGATTTGAGGTAAAATACATCCACCTATCAACTAATCAAATGGGACATTTTTGGTTAAGCAATTATAGGCCCAATTTTGTCAAGATTATGCGGCCAAACATGACTATAATCAGTCATATACTTGTTAAACACCATTGTCCGTCCGACTACAGTTTGTTTCGATAGATTTAGAACGCTCTCTTTGCGATACGTTTCATTTCGAAAGAACAGAGCTGCGCAGAATTCGAAACTAACAATAGATTTCGTGACATGAAATTTGAAATTTTGTACTGCAACTGGAGCCTAGTGGTCCATTGTACTACCCTTAACATTGGCTCGTCCGATTACAGTTTGTTTCTATAGATGCAGAACGATGCGTTTCACTTCTGAAGGTGAATTTTCGATTCGAACAGTATTATTTTCTAAATGACAAAGATGCGCAGAATCCGAATCTGATCATAGATTTTCTTTTGAAATTTTAAATTTTGAACTTTAGAACAACATGGTCTTTATGGCCCACTGTGCTACCCTTAGAATTGCCATTGCTATACTTTTGATAACGTTGGTCCATCCGATTACATTTTGTTTCGATATATGCAGAACATCGCTCTCTATGCAATACGTTTCACTTCTGAAGATGAATTTTCGATACTTTCCTAAAAGACATAGCTACGCAGAATCCGAATATTAACTCAGATTTTCTCCATCACATCTGAGCTTTCAGATATCGTGACCTGAAATTTTGTACTTTAGAAAAATATAACTTGTGCCTAGCGGTCCATTGTGCTACCCTTAGAAATGCAATTCCCACTCTAATTTCGTTGAGTACTAGATTCATGCAGTCTCCGTAAAGAACATTCGCATCTCTGAGACACTCCAGAGAGTAAGACAGAGAAAGGATCTCTACCAATATAGCGCAATCTGTGCTCTTGTAAGGCTGGGCAGTCACATAGAAGGTGTTGTACAGATTCCTTTTCGTAGGTCCTGACATATTTATAAAAAGTTTCTTTTATTTTTTTTTAAAACTATTAAAATTTTATTTTTTTTTAATTTATTAAAATTGCGAATTTTGGGAATAATCAGAAAGTTTTCGGAAAAAAATTATATTATTTTTGATAGAAATTTCAAAAACAGATGTGAGGGCTACAAGCATTGACCAACCAGACAACTTGATCTCCGTGTAGACAAACAGTACAGACACTTAAACGAAATACTCTTTCAACTTTTATACCTTTAAACCAAATACCTTCCTCACTCACCTCTGGCAGAGATTCACTCCACCGATATGATCACAAAATTTGAGAATAAAATCATGAGAGTGTTGTCTAGTGGGATTCGTATTGGGTGTTGTCTAGTGGGATGAGTATTGGGTTTTCTGATTGTAGAGACTACACCTACCATCATTCGCCTTAGAATCAGTTTCTGTATAAATTTATCCATGTATGTCTGTCCGTTCGTGTAAACTTTATAATCAAATTAGAGGTCGGTATTTTCAATATAATTTCATGAAATTTGGCACAAATGGCTCGATGAACTCAAGAAAAATGGAGGCTTTTAAAAACTGTTAAAAGCGGTTTAATATTTCATCTAGCTCCCACACAACCATATACCCAAAATTGATACATCGCAGCAAAAATAAAACGAAGTACTTTCAAAAGAATAACATTTATCACCTCTTCAAAAGTAGCACTAAGTGAATTTTTTTACCTTTTGTGGAAGTGATGTTTATTGACTTCCAAAGAAGCAATAAAAATATATATTTTCGTTTAAAATTGAATGTATATTTTTTGTACAGATTTTTTTTTTCATTAAAACAATTTTATTTTGGAGTTAATGGATAAATGTGTAATTTTAATTGCACTTCCTTATAACTTTCCAAAAAAGACCATAAAAATTACTTCCTGAGAATGACTTCAGATGTAATGAATTTTGAATCAAGAAAAGAACATGCCTCCAATGACAAGCCTGTGTTAAAATCATCGCTTTTTCATGTCTATTTCAGTACTTCCATAGAGTAAATTTTGTATTCGTCGAAAGTTTTTAGTAATATTAATTTACAAAATTTAAATAATAAAACTTGACCCTTTGCCATGTTGCTAATGTGAATTAAAATTTGAGTGATTATATTATTTCCATTCTAAAAACTTTCTTTATAACCACTTTCGTGTATAATATAGAAATGTGCTTTAAACTATAAATTGCTGTTAAATAATTGTGTAATTATTCATTACGCAAAATAAGCTGCCACAAGTATAATAAACTACATCCACTACACTACAGTAAAGGTTAAAGGAAATAACACTGTGGCATTTTAAAAACCATAAGAAATACAATTTATAAATTTTTTTCATCCTTAACATATACTAATTAAAAAGTATTTAATTTTCTCCTAACTAACCACTATAAGTTTAAGTTTAAAAAAAAAGAAATTTCACAACGACATTGTAAAAAGTATAGTATACTTTAAGGATGTGCATTTTATAGCCAATGTCCCTGAGTAAAATTGTGAGTAAAAGTAAATTTTTGTAATAAAAATTAAAAACAAATATTTGTTTAAATTTTCTCGCTCTCTCTCTCTCTATTTATTATAATAAATTTAAATACATATTTAACATACTTATAGGATTTAAATGCAATAATATGTATGTTACATCAAGCGGAAATACTTTAATAGTGCGAAAAATTGTTTTAAAAACAAAATTTGTTTACTAACAGCAGATAAATAACATAATCATTGTAAAAATAATAATAAAAAAAAAAAACTGAAATGCATTTTATTTCCTCAATTTACACTAAATTCTAACTCAATTTATTAATATTTGCTAAACATTTTATCGAATCAACCAGTAAACCAGCATTTTCATTCAGGCTAAAAACCAACAACCAATAACAACAACATCAACATCATAATCATTCTCATGGTCGTCAGCATCATCATCATAATATTTGTCTGATGTAAATTTTCAAATTGCATAAATTCTATTTACTCTCAACTATACATACAAACATATGTATGTTTATGTAGTTGTACAAAATTGTCTAACTATATTTATATTTCGACAGAAGATTTACTAGTGATGGTATTTATGAATTTCTAAATAATATATTTAATTAAATTAACAAAAAAACTACAACATTACTAAGTAATATACTTTATAAACAATACTAATTACTTATGACACTATTAAGATATATTTTAGTAATGACCGTTTAATAAGCAATTTTAAAAATTCCTACTTTATTGAGCATTTATCCCTTAAATCTCAACACTGTTGAAAACATCCAATACAACATAAAAGCCTCAGATATAAACTAAACAGACACCAAGTGTAGAGAGAATGGTTAAGAGCGAGTAAATAATATTAAATAAAATCCATAGCATACTTACCTACGAAAGGGCTCCCCGGGCAATACATCATCAAATTGATTATGAAGGAAATGGTAACAAACTACATTAGTTGTTGAAAATTGTTGGTTGACTGGTTGTTATTTGGTTATGAATGGAATGGAATGTATTTGTCTCGTTGCATAAATGTTGGAAAATTGCAAAAGCATTATAAACCATCAGCAAACAAACAACATTCTTGTACTCAACAGCTACGACCAAACGCTCTTGTTCACACACATACACGTACTTACTTCTCTAGAGATAAATAGATTTTTAGATTGACACAAACATAGAAATTTATTTTTTAATTAAATAAGGTTATTTAGTTTGTTTTTTTTTTATAATTTTTGTTTTCGTAAAAAGGAAATTAGAAAGCTAATTGAGCTTTTTTATGAAAAAAAAAGTGAAATATGTAATAAAATTTAAACTTGGTTGAAAAGCATTACATTCCTATTGTCATTAAAAGCTTACTTTAAGAAGTTTCTTAAGGTACATTAAAAATTTTAACCACATAAGATAGATAGATTAGATAGATAGATAGATAGATAGATAGATAGATAGATAGATAGATAGATAGATAGATAGATAGATAGATAGATAGATAGATAGATAGATAG
>NC_060953.1:45327764-45333345 GCF_022045245.1 Lucilia cuprina | reverse complement strand
CTATAGACTAGACTATAGACTAGACTATAGACTAGACTATAGACTAGACTATAGGCTAGACTATAGACTAGACTATAGACTAGAATATAGACTAGACTATAGACTAGAGTATAGACTAGAATATAGACTAGACTATAGACTAGAGTATAAACTTGATTATAGACTAGACTATAGACTGGACTATAGACCAGACTATAGACTATACTATAGACTAGACTATAGACTAGACTATAGACTAGACTATAGACTACACTATAGACTAGATTATAGACTACACTATTGACTAGACTATAGACTAAATTATTGATTGACTAGAATATAGACTAGACTATAGACTAGATTATAGACTAGACTATAGACTAGATTATAGACTAAACTATAGACTAGACTAGACTATAGACTAGACTATAGACTAGACTATAGACTAGACTATAGACTAGACTATAGACTAGACTATAGACTAGACTATAGACTAGACTATAGACTAGACTATAGACTAGACTAAAGACTAGACTATAGACTAGACTATAGACTAGACTATAGACTAGACTATAGACTAGACTATAGAGTAGACTATAGACTAGACTATAGACTAGACTATTGACTAAACTATAGACTAGACTATAGACTAGACTAAAGACTAGACTATAGAATAGACTATAGACTAGACTATAGACTAGACTATAGAATAGACTATAGACTAGACTATAGACTAGACTATAGTCTGAGGCAGTGGTTAAGGAGCGCACAACAGGTCCGATAGAGGCCTAGGTGTATGACGTATATTCGTCCTCCTTTCTAACTAACTATATTTTCCATATATTCCTTTCCTATTTTCACGATTTTCCTGATAACTGCCCTTAGGTTTTCATAAAATATTTGTTTTTTTATACCAATGTGTAGGTACACACTTTATAAAGATTTTTTCATGACTAATGCTATTCTGGGTATTTATTTTTCTTTTTTACTATTTCGCTCTCTTATTTTGTTCCCATTTACTGTTTAGTTGTTGTAGCATGTGTGGGTGGTGCTCTTTAGGGTCTCAAGGACATTATTAAACAAGTGTGTATGACTGTAAGGGTGTAGTGGTAATAGTTAAGTTCAAGTGTTTATATGTGTTTTCTCGACTGTGTGCCACCAGGATTTTGTTAGAAAGAAATTACTAAATAATACATTTCTCAATGTTTTTATCATACACTAGTGGAAAAGCAACAAAAAAAATATAATAATTTATTAATATTAAAGCAAATTATTAATGATTTGTGTGAGTTTCAACTAAAATGAGATAAATAATTAAAGATATTGACACAGAAGTCAATATTAAAAAAAGAACTTTTTCTCTGTTTTAATAATCTACTTTTGTGCAACTTTTAATTATAGATAAATACCGAAAAAATATACCTAAATATTACAGTTGCCTTTAGCTAGATATGTTTTAAGGCTAAGAAATTCTTCTGGCTAATATTGTAGTTATTTATTAAAGACAAACATTTATTCAAGCCAATACATATATAAATATTTATTTTACATTTAGAGCAAGAGAAAATCTAAGGCATAAAGATAAAAATACATTGAAGTATGGAAAAAAAAGAATATAAAGTATATAAAAGTAAGTGGAAAATAGGAATAAATAAAAAAACATGGCAACCAGGTGTGAAATATAAATTGCCTTTGCTGTATAAATTCAACAAAAATAAATGCTTGTGGCATAAATAACATTTTGCTAAAAAAAAAAATCCACAAAAAACACAAATGTGTCAGTTGTTAAAAAAAATGTTGTTGGGTAATTCAGCAACCTTCCTTCAGTTCACAATATTTCTCTATTAACACATGAAATGTAATACCTTGAATTATATGTTTCGTTTTCAGAGATTTCTACAAGAGGTTTTCAATTAAAACCTATAAAAGGGTTCAGGAATTTTTAAGAGGAACCGATTTGTAAGGCACCTCAAAAATATTTTCAGAGAAATTGTAGACCTTAGACTAGAATACATATTGGCAAGACTATAGACTTAACTATAGAGTTAAATAGACTATAGGCTGATCTATGGTCTAGACTAGACTGCAATAGATCTGACTATAGTAAATACTATATTTCAGACTACAGTTCAGATTGTAGGCAGTCCAGACAATTGACCCGACTATAGTCGAGACTACAGTGTTGAGTAAAAGAGAACAGACCATAGTTAATAACATGAACAATAATGTTAACTAAGGAACAGACTATATTTTAGAATTTAGACCAGACTATAGAATACAGAAAAGACTAAAAACCATAGTCCATAATGTTGGCAAGACTGTTGACTGAAGACCATACTATATGTCAGAATTTAGACCATACTATAGACCAGAATACAGAAGAGATTATAAACCAGTCAATAGTTTAGACTATGATGCATACTATTGGCCAAAATACAGACCAGACTATAAAGACTATAGTCCATACTACATACCAGATACTCCAGACTAAAGACCACACTATAAACAAGACTATAGTACAGACAATATGCAGGATTATAGTCCCGATTATAGGCAAGTCTATAATCCAGATTATAGACAAAACTGTTGTCTTGATTACTGACAACTGTATAGTCCAAACTAATGACGGGACCATAGTCCAGATTATATTCAAGTCTTTAATCCAGATAATAGATAAGAGTGTAGTCCTGACCATAGACAAGACTAAAGTCCAGACTGTAGGTAAGACTAGAGTCCAGACTACAGACTATTCTAAAGAAAAGATTATAGATAAGACAATCGTACAGTCTATAGATAGGACGTTAGTCTAGACTGTAGACAAGGCAAGAGTCCAGACTATAGACAATACTATATAATAGGTTATAGAAAATCCTATAGTTCAGATTATAAACAATATTAGAGACCAGGTTATAGTCCAGACTATAGAACCGAATCTGCTCCTGACTATAGATCAGACAGCAGTCCAGACTATCACTTAGCAAATAGTCCTGACTATTACCCTCAATCTAGCCTACCGTATAGCAAGATTATATGAAGAACATTCCGGACTATATACGAAACTATAGGTCAAACATATGTACAGATTATGGACCAGATTTCATTCTAAAAACGTAGGTGGGTTTATCAGTATTCTAAACTAAAAACAGGAATATATACTAGAAGACAGACAAGTATAAAGTAAAGATTATAGAGAATAGTACAGTCTGTATGAACTGAGTTTAATTATCACAATGACAGGCAAGGTTATAGTTATAGATTATAGAGAATACTAAAGTCTGTATGAACTGAATTTTATTTTCACAATTTCTGAGAGAGCTGGTCTAAACACACGTGTAAATGTAGGCCAAATATACTCCGTATGTTTAGTGCAAGTATGAAAATGTTATTTTTTTTACATTTATTTTTAAAGTAATAATGTATGGGCAACATAATATTGTTGACATATGATAAGCAAATATTTTTTACTTAATTTAATAAAGATAAGAAACATTACAAAAATAAACACAAACTAAAATAAATGTTACCTAAGGTATACATTTACAAGGAAATTAAATTCAATTGTTACTTTTAACAGCAACAAAAAATGCAAAAGAATTTTACTTAACAATTTCTAAATTTCAAGTAAAAAAAATATGCGATAAACAATTTCCGTTAACGCTCTTCAAATAAATTAAATTGGCAGCAATTTATTAAGTAAATATATGTATGTATGTATGTATGTATGTATGTATGTATGTATGTATGTATGTATATTAGACAGCATGTGTATAAATATTTAGTGGTAATAATATAAGAAATATGTGCGTAAGTATGAGCATTCATTTTCCCCCAGAGAGAGAGTTTTACACTTGAGTTATCAATTAATAATAAATGTAAATAAATTTTTAAACATAACGAGTAAATAAAATTGTATTTTGTATCAGAAAAATAAGTTTTTCAAATAATATTATTTTCTTAATAATTAAAGGCAATTTAACTTTTAATTATATTACCCACAAATATTTAATTATTTACTAATAACTGTTAAATATGATAAAACTATAATTTAATAACAATTATACGTATAAGTAATACAAAATTCTTAACACATTAATATCAATCATACGTCACTGTTGAAGGCTTTTTCGTAATTTAATAATACTTATACGTACCTAAATAAAACAAGCGCCTAAAAGTAAACTATGATACATGTAATTTTCTAGATAGTAGTAGAACGACAGGTAATATAAGTGAGTAATAATACGTATACGCCTTGATATCAACAAACAGACAGACAGACAGACAAACACACTAACTAGTTTATGCTGGTGTGGGTGTTTTAAATGTGTGTAAAATTTTAAATTAAAGAAGTTTTCATATTAATTTAAAACTGTAGATATTATCATAATAATAAAAAATGCAAACTTTAAAAATATTATATTTTAAACAATTAATTTCCTTTTAACAAAATTCTTTCTGTTCTACAGGTAAACGATATTGAAGTTCCAATTTAACTTTTGTCATTCCTTTTATTTCGTAAAAGTGTGTATATGATTTACTTTGTAACACAACCTACTTACGCGTGTTTATTTCTTTTTGTTTTTATTAAAATTATCCTTAACAATTTTACTTTTTTTCATGTTATTTTTTTTACAAAGTTTCTTTACCTAAATACACACATGTATACCTACATTAAGATATAACTATACATGTGTAAATTTATCCTTGAAGTTTATATTTTTTTACTTTTCTACTAGTCGTAGCTTCCAACTCTTATACACACATCTTTTGCATGAATGCTGTTGCCTTAAAGTGGAAAATATAAAATGAAAATGAAAGACATAAAAGAAAAAAATGTTGCATTTGGTGTGTAATTTTTCACTTCTTAAATCAAGTACAACATCTTTAGAATATAAATATAGTGCACGCACACACATACAAAGATGCTTATATATTTGAATAAAATACATATACAACCAGAGCAATCGAAAATATGTATGCCACAAAATAGTATTAATATGCTTTCTTAGATATGCAAATAGACTATATACAAGACTATAGACAATTCTATAAACGGACTATAGACTAGACTATCTACAAGACTATAGACGAGACAAAAGACTAGAATCTCGACTATAGACTAGACTATAGGCTAGACTCTCGACTATGGCCTATAGACTAGAAAATATATTTGATAATTAAGTATACTAGACTTTAGACTAGACAATATGTATAAGGCTGTAGACTTTACCATAGACAATACTATAGACTAGACTATGGACTACAGATTAGACAACAGACTAGACTTTAGACTAGACCATAAACTAAAATATTGACCAGACTATAGACTAGGCTATAGATTGGACCAGGCTATAAACTAAACTGTAGACTAGATTATAGACTAGGCTATAAACTAGACTGCCTCGACTATTGACTTGACTATACTATAAAGTAGCCTATAGAATGTAGACTATAGCCTACACTATAGACTAGACTATAGACTACACTATAGACTAGACTATAGACTAGACTATAGACTAGATTATAGACTAGACTATAGACTAGATTATAGACTAGACTATAGACTAGCGTATAGACTAGACTATAGACTACACTATAGAGT
>NC_060953.1:45308336-45327664 GCF_022045245.1 Lucilia cuprina | reverse complement strand
GATAGATAGATAGATAGATAGATAGATAGATAGATAGATAGATAGATAGATAGATAGATAGATAGATAGATAGATAGATAGATAGATAGATAGATAGATAGATGATATGTAGATAGATAGATGTCAGTTTTATTTTAAAAACATTTATGTTTATCTACTTTAAGCCTCCATGAAGTTATTCTTTTCTGAATTTTATTCAAAAATATAAAATGAAAACCAAATTCTTTTCACTGTCACATTAGTCAGCAAAAAATTTAATATTTAAACCTTATTGTAGGCTTTATAACTGTCATATATTCAAAATAAAATCATAAATTTATATTATTGTTTTTTTTCCTCTTTTCCATATATATTTCTTTATCATTACTGTTATTTATAATAAATGTATGAAAAACAACGTGTATGCCTGCCAAATTATAAAAAAGTAAAAAAAATACCAGAAAAATGTCATAAATAAACCATCATCAGCCTTATTTCAGGTAAACAAAATTCTGTAAAAAAAATTTTGTTAATACTACAATTACTTTTTTTGACGTTACACGTTAATTCATACATATGTGTGTATGTATTTAGTATATGCCTACAAATGTCAAGGTATTTTTTTGCATATTTTTATATGTCACAGGTTTTGTTTTTGTTATACCTACAAAATTTACGTGTCAATTTAAACACTTATTAAATGCAAAATTTTTATTTTTTGGTGGGTGGAAATCATAAAAGGAAATTTTTTAATAAACAAATAATTTGTTTATTATTAAGATTTTGAAAATCTTTTGTTTTTTGTTTTTTTCATATAAAACTTTTAAAAAAGTATCTCAATAAGTGTGCTACTTTGTGTGTTTAGTCAAGGAGTTATACATATAAGAATAACTTCAAAAATTTAACTGCAAAATAAAAAAATATATATATTAACTTAATAAAATCTAAAAATTTTTGGATATTAAATTATTTTGTAAAATTTTATAGTTACTCTTTTATATACTGAAATTTATATCATTCTCTTTTCATTTTTATTTCTTTCATAATTTATCTTCTCGTTAGTAGGATGGATTATACTGCACACAAATAAAAGTATCATATGACATTTAAATATGAATAAAAATTATTTTCGATATTTTATTTTCCCCCATAAAATTAAGTTACTTAATTGGGGCTTTAGGTCACTAGTTATTAAAAATTAATTTTTAAACATAAAGAGAGAAAAAAACAAAAGCCATATTGTTCTTAAATTTCTTTTGTATGAAACCTAATATTAAACGCCACCGTTTATCATCGTCATCTAATTTTTCTTCTTTGTATGTATGTGTGTATGTATATCATTTATTGTTTTCCATTATACTGTGAAAATAACAATAGATGTTATATATTATTATTGTTTTTTTTCGGTTTTTATTGTCGTTTTTGTAAAGTGGGTAGAAACGTAAAAGAAAGAAAACGAACAAAACCAAATCAAAAAAAGTCAAGAAGATCAAAAGATAATATAAAAGACAAAAACAAAATTTACAAAGGCACCTTTAATGTTGCGCAGCAAATCAATAATTGTTAATGTTCAAATACACAAAATTCACACACGCAGAGTTTTTTACGTAAAGGGAAGATACTCTACAAGTCAAAAGATTAATGATTTTTATGGATTTTAAAAGTAGAATTAAAATAGATTAAAGAAGATTAGCTATGAACTAAAATGTACTTCAACTGAACTAGAACTGAACTAAAAATGAACTAGAAATGAACAAGAACTGAACTAGAACTGAACAAGAACTGAACTAGAACTGAACTAGAACTGAACTAGAACTGAACTAGAACTGAACTAGAACTGTACTAGAACTGAACTAGAACTGAACTAGAACTGAACTAGAACTGAACTAGAACTGAACTAGAACTGAACTAGAACTGAACTAGTACTAAGCTAGAAGTGAACTAGAAGTGAACTAGAACTGAACTAGAACTGAACTAGAATTAGAACTGAACTAGAACTGAACTAGAGCGGAACTAGAACTGAACTAGAACTAGAACTCAACTAGAACTGAACTAGAACTGAACTAGAACTGAACTAGAACTGAACTAGAACTGAACTAGAACTGAACTAGAACTGAACTAGAACTGAACTAGAACTGAACTAGAACTGAACTAGAACTGAACTAGAACTGAACTAGAACTGAACTAGAACTGAACTAGAACTGAACTAGAACTGAACTAGAACTGAACTAGAACTGAACTAGAACTGAACTAGAACTGAACTAGAACTGCACTAGTACTGCACTAGAACTGCACTAGAACTGAACTAGAACTGAACTAGATCTGAACTAGAACTGCACTAGAACTGCCCTAGAACTGAACTAGAACTGAACTAGAAATTAACTAGAACTGAACTAAAACTGAACTAGAACTGGACTAGAACTGACATAGAACTGAACTACAACTGAACTAGAACTGACTTAGATCTGAACTAGAAGTGAACTAAAATTGGACTTTAACTGAACTAGAACTTAATTAAAACTTAACCAGAATATAAACTAAAACTGTTTCGTTTGCGTCTCTATTTTCATTTCGCCTACAGTGTTTTCTGAAAAGTATTTCATAATTTTCTTCTAGTACTTTATGTTTAAACTCAGTATGTTTTCAATACATTAATAATTTTTTTTCCTTACGAGCATTTCAAATTTTTAAATGCCTTGTTGTATTTTTTTCTTCATCAATCTACTTACACCATTTTTAATTTTTTTTTTTTCGTATTATTATTGTGGCATCATATTCTTGGGATATTACTAAACATATTAAAGTTGTGAATACATTTTTCTGTGAAAGATTATAAAATTGTTTATGGTTTAATAACAATTACATGAAGAGCGTTAAATTTCTTTAACATAAAGTTCAATTGCTTTTCTTGAGGCATTGTTTTCTTTAAAATTTAAATGGTATAAATCAACTGTTTAAAATTTTTAAACGGATTGTTGTTAGGAAAATCAGTACAGATCATAAGTTCTTAAAGGGAACCAAATATAAAGTGTATTCATTTTATAATTTAGCTTAAAGAGACTTTATAAGCATTTTTTGGGTTTAAATGAAAAAAAAACAAAAGTTTTCATTTTGTTTTAAAAGTTTTAATGTATTTTTTTTATTAAGCTAAATTTAGCAAGTAATAACATATTTCACAAAAGAGCCAAAGTGTATATCAAGGAAATAAATCTTAATGCATATGTATTTAATTACATAACACATCACAATCTATAAAAATATATAAATAACTGCAAAAAACAATAGTCAAAAAGTTTCGTTTTTATAGACAGTTTTGATAAATTATTTACATAAAACTTTTTTCTCACAGCCTACAAGTATGCTTTACAAAAATCTTTATCCTTAGCCTAAAAATATACTACAACTACTTGTTATTTTTGTTTTATTTCCATAGATACATAAATTATTTCTAGTCCCTTAATTTGTTTTATTTATTTTGTCTTAAATACGATTTAGATCTTAAGTTGGAAAACAAATTCTAACAATTTTATTAAACCTGTACGTTCATGGCCATTGTTGTTTTAAATTTATATGGATGGATATGAGTCGACGGATATATTTTACATTTCAAAAGTATTTAATACATATTTGTTTTTCCTTTCCTCAGTTTAGACTTGCTGGCACCCAAAGATTGTTGCTGAGATTCATTTTTAATTTACAAGTTGTTTGTAGCATTTGACAAGTGTTTTTTCCTTTTTACGTTTGAGGTTTTTTTTACTTTTTTGTATTATTAATATTGATTGTTTGTTTCATTTTTGTCACTGTTAATATTTTTCACCAAAGTGTGCGATATATGTATTTATTTTTTTAGTAGGGTTCGCCTTAACCCTGCAGGGTACAAGGACGCCATAAAATTAAAATTTATTATTTGATTTTTCATGTCATCACAGTTTGTGATTTAATAGTGAGCTAAATGGAAAATTCTTCTCTAGGGGTTTTAAAAATTACATTTTTAATATAAGAAAAACATCTTGTTTAAAATTTAGCTGCCAGGTTTTTAGATTGACAACAGTAATAATTTAGTTTTCCTTTAATTTATCGAAAAATTGTTTGGTTTATCTGAACTTCAACTGACCTTATATAAATTAAATAGAACTGAACTAGAACCGAACTAGAACTGAACTAGAACTGAACTAGAACTGAACTAGAACTGAACTAGAACTGAACTAGAACTGAACTAGAACTGAACTAGAACTGAACTAGAACTGAACTAGAACTGAACTAGAACTGAACTAGAACTGAACTAGAACTGAACTAGAACTGAACTAGAACTGAACTAGAACTGAACTAGAACTGAACTAGAACTGAACTAGAACTGAACTAGAACTGAACTAGAACTGAACTAGAACTGAACTAGAACTGAACTAGAACTGAACTAAAACTGAACTAGAACTGAACTAGAACTGAACTAGAACTGAACTAGAACTGAACTAGAACTAAACTAGAACTGAACTAGAACTGAAGTAGTACTGAAATAGAACTGAACTAGTACTGAAATAGAACTGAACTAGAACTCAACTAGAACTGAACTAGAACTGAACTAGAACTGAACTAGAACTGAACTAGAACTGAACTAGAACTGAACTAGAACTGAACTAGAACTGAACTAGAACTGAACTAGAACTAGAACTGAACTAGAACTGAACTAGAACTGAATTAGAACTAAACTAAAACTGAACTATAACTAAACTAGAACTGAACTAGAATTGAACTAGAACTGAACTAGAACTGAACTGCATTTAAACTTAAATTGAAAGAACTAGAGCCAATATGGAATTGAACTACAAAAGGACTACAACTAACTAGATATCAAATTTTAATCTTCTTTACAAAGCATTTTGTTTAAAGAAAGTATTATTTGCTTTTTATAACAATTTCTGATAATAATATAATATTAATGATACAAAAAATCTTTCCACCTTAATAAGGTTTTCTCATTACTTTTTTTTATTAATTAAATTTATTCAAAAATCATTTTCTATTGTTTCACTTCAAAACGAAAAAATCAGCTAATTTTCTTTATATTTTTGTTTTGTGGAGAAAAAAAATAAAATTGTTGACGCCACAAAGTTTTTGTCTATAAATGGAGGCCACTGAGCAATATAGACAGCGTTCCTTTTTGTCCATTTCTCTTTAATATATTTTGGTGTAGACTTTTAGGCTGTGCTTTTGTGGTAGCACCACTCATTTCCATGTATTTATATCCTTTTTTGAAATTTAAATGCGAGTGTGTGTATGTACCACTACTACTACTACTATAAGTATTCTCCCCTCTTGTTATATTTTTGTTTTAAGTGTTTTCTTCTCGTACTTCTACTTGTTCATTTCGCAATTTTAGTGTTTTTTTTTTTCATTCTTTGTAGATGAGTATGCAGGAGTTCATTGAACTAAAATATGAAGAAAAAAATCTAGAAAAAAAATTAAATAAAATTGTTTTTCTTGCACAAAGCTAAAAACAAATTTACGACTTTCAATTTATATTTTATAGTGAAAAAAATAAATTTTACTGCTAATTTAATAAGTTCTTTGTTTGCAGTGTTTTTATGTTTTTGGATGCAAATAAAAAAAGGATTCTATTTTATGAGCCACTTTGAGAAATTAAATGAAAATTATATTAGAAACTAATAAGAGGTTATAAGGGCAACAAAAATTAATAATAATGAGATTCATTTTGTTAGAAGGGCAAGTGATGTTGAAAAGTTTTTATATTAAAATTATTTAAATAAAATTTTAAGAGTTGGTTAGATCTTTAATGTAAAATAAACATCTACAAATTTATTTATTTAAAATGTAAAAATTTACGAAATCTCTTTAAAACGCCTACATTAAATGGTTCCCTTGTGTTTTCTTAATGCAGCCTAAGGCTTATATTAATATATATTATATTAATTATTTTTTTACTTTGACCTTTTTCTTTTTTCTCATTAATTTTGCAGGGCTGTAACAGATCCACGTGACGGTCGTCGTGTAGCACTTAAAAAACTTCCAAATGTCTTTCAATCATTGGTTTCATCAAAACGTGTTTTCCGTGAATTGAAAATGCTGTGTTTTTTCAAACATGAAAATGTAAGTATACTTTTTTTAATTTTCATAAAAATAGAGATTTTAAAGAACTCATTATTATTCATAAAGACATTTTTGTCGTATTTTTTATTCAGCATATTATGTATAATTCAATTTTAGTTTAGTTCTACTAAAGTTATAGTTTACTCTAGTTCAGTTCCAGTTCAATTCCAATTCAGTTCTAGTTCAGTTCTAGTTAAGTTCTTATTCAGTTCTAGTTTTGTTCTTATTCAGTTCTAGTTTAGTTGCAGTTCAGTTCTAGTTCAGGTCTAGTTCAGTTCAAGTTCAGTTCAAGTTCAGTTCAAGTTCAGTTCAAGTTCAGTTCAAGTTCAGTTCAAGTTCAGTTCAAGTTCAGTTCAAGTTCAGTTCAAGTTCAGTTCAAGTTCAGTTCAAGTTCAGTTCAAGTTCAGTTAAAGTTCAGTTCAGTTCATGTTCAGTTCATGTTCAGTTCATGTTCAGTTCATGTTCAGTTCATGTTCAGTTCATGTTCAGTTCTAGTTCAGTTCTAGTTCAATTCTAGTTCAGTTCTAGTTAAGTTCTACTTAAGTTCTAGTCCAATTTAATTCAGTTCTAGTTTAGTTGTAGTTCAGTTCTAGTTCAGTTCTAGTTCAGTTCTAGTTTAGTTCTAGTTCAGTTCTAGTTCAGTTCTAGTTCAGTTCTAGTTCAGTTCTAGTTCAGTTCTAGTACAGTTCAAGTTCAGTTCGATTTCAGTGCTAGTTCAATTCTAGTTCAGTTCTAGTTAAGTTCTAGTTCAATTGTAATTCAGTTCTACTTCAGTTCTAGTTCAGTTCTAGTTAAGTTCTACTTAAGTTCTACTTCAATTCAAATTCAGTTCTACTTCAGATCTAGTTTAATTCTATTTTAGTTCTAGTTCAGTTCGTTCAGTTCTAGCTCAGTTCTAGTTCAATGTTAGTTCAGTTTAATTTCAGTTCTATTTCAGTTTAGTTCAGTTTTAGTTCAGTTTTAATTCTGTTCGAGTACACCTCTTGTTTAGTTCCAGTTGAATTCTAGTTCTAATTTAAGAATGAATTACTTCCTGGCTCTGGAAAATATCAAAGGCCAACTATTACATTCATAGCTTTACAGTAAATATTACTTTATTAACATACATTCGTTGATACATTTGTATGTGTATAATTTGTTTATTGGCATGTTTCAATTTACATAATGCTTTTTATGCAAAAAACCTGTAGCCTACTTTAAGGGTTAACACAGAAGTTGAATCTATAATCTAGTTTAGTGCAGTCACATGTACATATAAATATATATTTTTTGCATCACGTTATTTAATTTATTCCGCAATTTTTTTGTATGGAAAATTTTATTCATGTTTATCAATTTCATTTAATTAAAAAACATTTTATGTATTTTAATCAATATAATAGTTGTGTGGTGTTTGTATTACATTTTAATATATGAATATGAAATTTTATAATAAATTTACTATATTCAGTGGTTGAGTAGTTGATTGCATTGGGTGTGTGCTGTATAAGTAGGAACATTTTTTTTTTGTTATTAAAGGGATACCAACCTCTTAAATGATTTCAATGGTCAGAGAAACTTTCCTTGAAGTAGGTGTGGATATTTGTTTATTGTGCACAGTTGTGTGATAAATTTTATTGAACATAAATAATGTAAGCAGGAAATTGGGTTTAAAGGAGCCTTTATAAAAGGCCTGCTTTAGAAGGTTCTTCTTCATAAATTTCATACATTTTTAAGTTGAAGTTTTTGTTAAATATTTTCGTGATTTCAAATGGCTATGGCTATTGGTTTTGAATAAGCATTGTAATTTTTTATAAACAAGGCCTTTAATTAAAGGCCTAAACATGTTTGTGCCTAAAGAAGATGTATGTCTTTTACTACTTATCAAAGACCCAGAAAGAGCATTGTGGTCGTTGGTGGTGTGGTTACATGTGTATTTCTTACTTGCTTCAAGTGGACACCTTTGGAATACATAAATAATTTATATCCACATGCACACACATTAGTTTGAGGAGACATTTATAGAATTTCTAATATTTTGTTGTGTTTCATTCAGTTTTACATTTCAACAGGAAATACAGTAGTCATTTAAAAATTTAAAAGGAAACACACAATGCATTTACACCTTAATTCAGGTGAACAAATTGATGGGAATTTTTTGTGTTTTCTCAAGAAACTGTTTAACAAAATATAAGTTAATATTTATAGCAGGGAAAATGTGTGTTTGTAATAGTTGATAATTGAAATTGCAAATATTTTGAGTTATTCAAAGAGATTTTTTTCAAAAAACACTTAAGAAAATTACAAAATTGAAATTCCTTTATAAACGTTTAGCTTTCAGTTTTTCTCATATTTATTTCAGGTCAACATTATTTGTATCAGTATATAAAATTCATTTGAACCAACTTTTGTACTTATTGCTTCACATATACAATCACTTTAACTTTTTATAGGGTATTAATACGTCATTGTCAGACATCAAACTGACTAACGGTATAATTTCCTTTACGTGCCTTAATAACCATAAATATAAAAACTATTAAAAAATTATAATAAAGAAATACAGCAACAAAAAAAACCATACTTGCAACACCCACTTGCAATTTTACAATACGTAAATAGATATATTTTGCATGACGGTGTCACTTTATGGCAAGAACAAACAAACGAACATGTTGTCAACAATTTAGACACAACAATTACACACTGTTGCCGACTATTTGCAATAAAAAGCGAATTTGCAAATTATTAATTTATTGCGACGGTAGGAAATTTTGTCGGAAATCTCTAGTAAATTTTGTTTTAATGTTAGTCTTTAGCTTCAGTTTAATTCTAGTTCAGTTTAAGTTTACTTCTAATTCAGTTTAAGTTAAGCTCTAGTTTGATCCAGTTCTAGTTCAGTTTATTTCAGTTTTATATCATTTTTATTTCAGTTCTAGTTCCGTTTTAGTTTCGTTCTAGTTCAGGCCAAGTCCAGTTCTAGTTCAGTTTTAGTTCAGTTCTAGTTCAGTTCTAGTTCAGTTCTAGTTCAGTTCTAGTTCAGTTCTAGTTCAGTTCTAGTTCAGTTCTAGTTCAGTTCTAGTTCAGTTCTAGTTCAGTTCTATTTCAGTTCTATTTCAGTTCTAGTTCAGTTCTAGTTCAATTCTACTTCAGTTCTAGTTCAGTTCTTGTTCCGTTTTAGTTTAGTTCTAGTTTAGTTTTAGTTCAGTTCTAGTTCAGTTCTAGTTCAGTTCTAGTTCAGTTCTTGTTCCGTTTTAGTTTAGTTCTAGTTCAGTTCAGTTCCAGTTCAGTTCTAGTTCAGTTTAAATTTAGTTCTAGTTCAGTACTAGTTCAGTTCTAGTTCAGCTCTAGTTCAGTTTTAGATCAGTTTATTTCAGTATTATTTCATTCTAATTTCAGTTCTACTTCAGTTCTAGATTCGTTTTAGTTTAGTTCTAGTTCAGTTCTAATTTAGTTCTAGTTCAGTTCAGTTCTAGTTCAGTTCTAGTTCAGTTCTAGTTCAGTTCTAGTTCAGTTCTAGTTCAGTTCTAGTTCAGTTCTAGTTCAGTTCTGGTTCAGGTTTAGTTCAGTTTTAGTTCAGTTTTAGTTCAGTTCTAGTTCTGTTCTAGTTCTGTTCTAGTTCTGTCTTAGTTCTGTTCTAGTTCAGTTCTAGTTCAGTTCTAGTTCAGTTCTAGTTCATTTCTAGTTTAGTTCCAGTTCAGTTCTAGTTTAGTTCTAGTTCAGTTCTAGTTCAGTTCTAGTTCAGTTCTAGTTCAGTTCTAGTTCAGTTCTAGTTCAGTTCTAGTTCAGTTCTAGTTCAGTTCTAGTTCTGTTCTAGTTCAGTTCTAGTTCAGTTCTTGTTCAGTTCTAGTTCAGTTCTAGTTCAGTTCTAGTTCAGTTCTAGTTCAGTTCTAATTCAGTTCTAGTTCAGTTCTAGTTCAGTTCTAGTTCAGTTCTAGTTCAATTCTAGTTCAGTTCTAGTTCAGTTCTAGTTCAGTTCTAGTTCAATTCTAGTTCAGTTCAAGTTTAAATCATTTCTAGTTAAGATCAGTTCTAGTTCGGTATTAGTTCTTTTCTAGTTCATTTTTAGTTCAGTTCACTAGAAAATCTCTTTTTTTCAGTAAAAGTTAATATTTTTTATTTATTCAAAATTTGCGACCACTTTTATATAATGTAAAGCTCGTTCTACGGCAGTAATCATAGGTATTAATGCAACTAATTGCAAATTGCTGAATTGTCATGACTTTTTTATCTTAATTTCCTACCAGTTTCTTCACACCGTATATTTTTCGATATAGTCTTTCAACTTAAATCATTATTATAACTTTTTCTCTTTGTCTCCTTTTTGCTGTCTTTTTGTTTTTGTTCTTAGCATTTTGATAATAACTACACGTGTGTGTTGCATTTAGTCAACCAAACTCAGTCACACACTTACTCACACCCCTTTGCCTGCCACTGACACTTGGAAAATAATTTACAATTTTATTTATTCATAATAACAATTTCAGTTTAGTGTTGTTTTTTGTTGTTGTTGTGCTCCTTCTTATCGATTGATTTTATACTTGTTTGCCACACAAAGAAAGATTTGTGAACTGTTGCTCTGATAGAAAAAAACTACAAATATTAAAGTTGTTAATTTAAATTTATATCTTTTAACACCCTGCTGTGTTTTTTGAAAACTTATTTAGAATGACAAAATTTTTTTATACAATTAGTTCTTTTTTGTTTCAGTTGCCGAAATAAAATTTATGGTTTATTAATTAATTATTGGCAAATCTATGGGGAGTCTTCAATTATTACTGTAAACAAAAAATTTTATAAAAAGACAAGAAATTAGATATATTTTCGGTTTAAGGCAAAGAAAAATATATTCATAAAGAGTTGGAAAAGTAAAGTGATTTTAATAAGATTCAAATAAGAAAAGTAGCAATTCTACTTCAATCCAACTAACAATTTAGGATTTTTACTTTGTGTCTTCTAATGAACATATTTCATATGACAGCTGCAAATGTCACATGAGGTATGTTCAGTATGGTGATAAAGCTTAAAAATTTCATAGGTAACAAAAAGGGAAGAGTGAATTGTGTCTGTGAACTTAGCATCGCCTATTAGTACCACAAACAAATAAATCGTTTATTATACAACTTTTTTCCTTTTCAACTTAAAGTTATCAATCGAAGTTGTAAAATTTCCATTAATATAAATGAGAAATGGCATTTTAGTGGAAATTTAGTGCTTATTGTCTTGTATCACACCCAGATTTTTTTCTTTAAATTTTTATTTACTTGACAATTCAATCAATGAGTGTTGTTTTCTCCTTCTGCCGATCGATTAGAGTTCATTCATACCAGTACAGGCCGGCCGTGTTTAGTTGGTGGGTTGATGATGGTGCTGATGATAAAACTACGTGATATTATGTTTTTTTCTCCGCTATTTTATTGTATGTTCTCGCCCTTCTTTTTTCCAAGAAAATAAATTTTAAATGTCCGCCCTTATATCCGCATGTCTGCCATTCTGTCTGTCTGTCTGTTCTAATAGTCTGGCGGAGTTTTTTTTTTCAAATTCAATAATAAACTCCTCAATGACATGCAATGTTGGGGAGTAAGTATAAATATATGAATACACGTATACGAGTGGAGTTTTTAAGTACTTCGTTGTTGGAAGTTTATAAAACATTATGACTAGGAAATAGACATTTTTTTATTTTTTTAGTAGTTTTTTTTTACAAACAATTTAGCTGACTCTGTCTGCCTGCTCGTGGACAAACAGTTTTGCTGATTTATTTAAAGGGGAAAGACAAACAAATTTTATTATTATTTTTTAAAGGAGTTTTTTGTTGATATTAGAAAAAACAAAGTGTATATTATTAGTACAATAAATTTTTACTAGAATTTGGCAAGGGTTTGTTATAAAATCTTGCTTAAAATGTAATTTGATAATTAAAAGTAAAAAGAAGACATTGGGAAACAAATAATGTGCAGAGTAAATTATAGATAATACTTTGGTTTGCCAAATTTACTGAAGTCTTTTATATTTGGTACATGACATATGATAGGTAATGAAGATCAGACTGGACAATAGTGCAGATTATAGAGTAGCTTATAGTTCCAGTAGTATAGTGTTTAGTTCAGACTAAAGGTAAGACCATCATAGTAAGGTAATACACTGTAGTTCAGACTATAGACTACGCTAAAGTCCACACTATAGACCAGACTGTAGTCCACCATCTAAACTAGACTATAGTCCAGACCATAGACCAGACCAGACATACTCAATACTATATACTATAGTCCAGACTATTCACTATATATTTGTGTATAGTTCAGACTAAAGGTAAGACCATAGTCACATAGTCACAGTCCAGAATACAAGCATGACTATAGTAGACTATAGTCCTTCCTATAGACCCGACTAACGACAAGAGTATTGTCCAAACTATAGAGTAGACTGTAGTTCAGACTATAGATTACACTAAAGTCCAGACTATAGACCAGACTATATATTGCACTATAGTTAAGACTATATACTATACTATATTCCTGACTATAAACTAGGCTTTAGCCCAGACTATATTCCAGAATATAGACTAGACTATAGTCTCGACTATAGAATAAACTGTAATCCATACTAGAGACTAGACAATACTCCATACTTTATACTAGATTATAGACTAGACTACAGTCCAGACTATAGACAAGACATAGGTATAGAATTTACACTTAACTTTAATTCAGACTATAAACTAAACCTTAATTTAAACTATAGACTAGACTGTAGTCCAGGCCATAGACTAGCCTATAGTCCAGACTATATACTATACTATAGGCCAGGCTATATACTAAACTATAGTCAGGAATAAATTTTAGACTATAGTCAAGACTGTAGACTAGAATAAAGTCAAAGCTGTAGACTATAGTCCAAACTGTAGATTAGATAATAGTCCGGACTATAAACAAGACTGTAACTCACACTATAAAGTAGACTATATTCCAGACTATAGACTATCGTCCAAACTATAGACTATAGTCCAGACTATAGACTATAGTCCAAACTATAGACTATAGTCCAGACTATAGACTTTAGTTCAGACAAAAGACTATAGCCCAGACTATAAACTATAGTCCACAATAAAGACTAGACTTTAGTCCACACTATAGACTAGACCTCTATAGTGTGGACTATATATTAGACTATATATTAGACTATAGTCCAGACTGTACTCTAGACTATAGTCCAGAATATACACTAGACTATAATTACATTACATTATAATCCAGACTATAGACCAGACTAACGTGTAGACTAATTTTAGTCCAGAAGAATATTTAGTCCAGATTATAGACTGTAGTCCAGACTATACTATAGCCTAGATTGCAGATTGGAGTATAATCTTAACTATATCTTAACTATATATCCATACTATAGACTAGACTACTGGCCAGAATATACACTAGATTGTAGTCTAGACTAGTCCAGACTATAGACTAGACTAATGTAAAGATTATAAACTAGACTATATTTTAGACTATAAAGTAATGTACTTAAATGTACATTTTTGGAATTATTAGCAAATAACAAATAGTTTAATGGCTAATAGTATACTAAAGATGTCATAAATTTTGTAAATCGTAGCCATTTCAAAATTTAAATCAAAACAAAAAACACTTACTATATTATACAATATCTCATATTCATTCAAATGCAACTTTAAGAGAAAAAACAATCTTCATCTTTTTTGTAGTCATCGACATATGACGACATCAAAGAAGCAAAAAAAAATAAATAAATAAATATATAAAAATGAAATGGTTTTTTCGAAAAAAAAAAATTATTTAAAGTAAAGTAGCAATAACTACAAACAAACACAACAAAAGAGAATAAAGCTTAAAGGAACAAAAAGTGCCGACAATGTAAACATTTTTAAAATTGCAGCTGTGAACAGAGTGCAACATCATCAACAGCAAAAGTAAGCAATATATTGCTGTAAAGCAAACATACGAGCAGAGATACTTGCAACCAAGTAACCAACATTCAACAAACCATTATGAAAACAACACAACACAGACAAACCACCAATAGCAACACAAACAAAAAAAAACATTTCATATAAAATGTGATTTTTTTCTGAAATGGTTGCAGCAACAATAAAAACAATAAAGTGGTCAAAGAGGGAGGAGGAGCAGGGGTTTTAGGCTTTTAATGTAATTTGCTGTTGTTTGTTTATTTGTTTAGATGTTGCAAGTATGTACCGTCAATTGTGGTTGTTGTTGCCGCTTTTTTTTTCTTGCTAACATTGCTATTACTTTTTGTTTAATAGTTTTTGTTGTTGTTATGTCTGTTACTTGGACTGATGAAATTAACTATTTGTTAGTGTTGTATTTTTTTCAATTTAGTTTTTTTGTTTACTTTACAAATATTAGTTACTTTTGCGATTTAGCGCATGCGCAACCAAAAAGTCTTTGACAGTAATTTGCGAAAACTAAAGAGTTTAAATTTGCTAATTTAACAAGTTTTTGGTTTTTATTTAACAAGTACACTTTAAAATTATATCCAAAAAATGGGGTTAAACGAGTCTTTACTATTCAATTGCAAAGGTACTTGTTGTTGGTAGACATGAAGGGTAACGTTTCTGATCCGGTAAAATGCGTAAAAAATAGCATTTAATGGCATTTTTTATTGTTTCATTTAATGTCTTTTTAGCAAATTAAATTGTCAGCTGTAATTATGTAGTACAAGTGGCAATTTAATTCTGAGTTATGCGGCTACTCGTTTACACAAATATTTAGGCTACTCTAGAGCCTCGCACAATGGTTTTTTTCCTGTATTGGCAACACTTTCCAATTGACATAGGTTTTTTGTTTGTAATATTTTATTTAATAATGACAACAAATTTTATTATTCATTCAAAATCTTTGTTTGCCTAAAAATATGCAAACCAAAGATTTTCTCTCAATCTCCTACTGGTATGCTAATTATTTTGTTTGTATTAAACTAATGAAACAAAAACATTACTTTTCAAACTATTTTAATTTAAATTTTCTTAATCACATTTTTTTGTTTGTATTTCTTTTATTTGCAGGTGCTTTCAGCATTGGATATTCTACAGCCACCTCATTTGGATTTCTTCCAAGAAATGTATCCTTTTTTGATAAATCTAAAAAAAAAACATTAATTTTATTTTAACAATTTTTTGAAAGGTTTTAAGAAAAAACATCTGAAAAGAGAAAAAATAAGATAAAACAGTTTACAGTAAGAAGTTTTTCTAAGGAACAGTTAAAGTTTAGATAATAACAACAACAACGATATTTATTTAAATGTAAATATTCAGTATCCTTTTAAATTTGAATCTTTTAGTCAGAACTTTCTCACTCAACTGTTTTAGTTGTTATTTATTTAAGAGATTTTTCTTAACATTCTTTTTTGGAAAGTTTATTTTTGAAATTTTTATTATTCATGAAATACTATTGATGTAATTTCATTAGATTTTTTGCAAGTTTTCAATTTTCTCAGCACAGTGTATCATTTTTAAATCAAAAAATATTTTAAAAAGTTTTAACATCATTTACAAAAAACTACTTCAGTTCCAGTTTAGTTCTACTTTAATAATACATAAGTTCTAGTTTAGTTCTAGTTCAGTTTAAGTTCAGTTCTAGTTTATTTCTAGTTCAGTTCTGGTTCAGTTCTATTTCAGTTCTAGTTCAGTTTCAGTGCAGGTCTAGTTCAGTTCTGGTTTAGTTCTAGTTCAGTTCTAGTTCAGCTACAGTTCAGTTATATTGCAGTTCCTAGTTCAGTTCTAGTTCAATTCTAGTTCAGTTCTAGTTCAGTTCTAGTTCAGTTCTAGTTCAGTTCTAGTTCAGTTCTAGTTCAGTTCTAGTTCAGTTCTAGTTCAGTTCTAGTTCAGTTCTAGTTCAGTTCTAGTTCAGTTCTAGTTCAGTTCTAGTTCAGTTCTAGTTCAGTTCTAGTTCAGTTCTAGTTCAGTTCTAGTTCAGTTCTAGTTCAGTTCTAGTTCAGTTCTAGTTCAGTTCTAGTTCAGTTCTAGTTCAGTGTTAGTTCAGTTCTAGTTCAGCTCTAGTTCAGTTCTAGTTCAGTTTTAGTTCAGTTCTAATTCAGTTCAGTTCTAACTCAGTTCAGTTCTAATACAGTTCAGTTCTAGTTTAGTATTAGTTGAATTCCAATTCTAGTAGTGATTAAATATCTATAAAATCTAATCTATTTAATTAAAATTTTAACGCTAGTTAATCGAAATTATGGTTTTCCCTTAACTTATGTCATTAACCATAAACGCCTCTCACAGATATGTGATAACAGAACTTCTTCAATCAGATCTCCATAAAATAATCGTTTCACCGCAACACTTATCTGCCGATCACATAAAAGTGTTCCTCTATCAAATACTCCGTGGTCTCAAATATCTACATTCGGCTCGCATACTGCATCGTGACATTAAACCGGGCAATCTGCTGGTCAATTCAAATTGTGTTTTAAAAATATGCGATTTCGGTTTGGCTCGAGTCGAAGAACCCGATCAAACTAAACACATGACCCAAGAGGTAGTCACACAATATTATCGCGCACCCGAAATACTAATGGGTGCTCGTCATTATTCATCGGCGGTAGATGTTTGGTCCGTGGGCTGTATATTTGGTGAACTTTTAGGACGTCGTATTCTGTTTCAAGCACAAAATCCAGTACAACAATTAGATCTCATCACAGATTTACTGGGTACACCCTCAATGGAAGATATGCGTCATGCCTGTGGTGGGGCACGTTCGCATATGTTGAGACGTGCACCCAAGTTACCCTCATTCTCAGCTCTCTATACATTAAGTTCACATGCCACGCATGAAGCGGTGCATTTACTATGTCAAATGTTGGTATTTGATCCGGTAAGTAGTATTATTATAATAACATTTTATAAAGAAATTTTAAATTTATTTTTTTTTTTTTCATATTACTATTTAGGACAAGCGCATTTCTGTCTCAGATGCTTTAGCCCATCCATATTTGGATGAGGGACGTTTACGTTATCATTCTTGTATGTGCAAATGTTGTTTTACCACACCAGGTGGTATGCGTCAATATACAAATGATTTTGAACCATCAGCTGGTCAAGCATTCGATGATCTATGGGAACGAAAACTAACATCAGTGCAGCAAGTTAAAGGTAAAATATTTAGTAACAACACATTTATCCTTTTATTCATGTAAATCTTATATTGTTTTTCTAAATTTTCCAGAGGAAATGCATAAATTTATTGCAGAACAATTACAGACTGGTCGCGTACCTTTATGTATAAATCCCCAAAGTGCAGCATTCAAAAGTTTTGCTAGGTAAGTGCAATTTTTTTTATAATTTTCATTTACTATCCTATAATTTTCATGATTTTTTTTTACTACAAACAACTATTTAACCAATTTTCTCAACATTTTTTACTAAACAAATTTTATTTTTTTTTTAATATTCCCACACACACACAAAACATTTTAAGTTTTCCTAAAAATAAAAATCTTTAACAAAAAACTTTGAACTACCTAATTAGTTGTTAATTTTGTTTTAATTAAATTAAAACTTTTTTTCATTTCTTTTATATAAAAAAATATATACGAAAAAAATCCTATAAAGCCAGTAAATAAAAATGAGATAAACTTAAATTTCTACTACAACAAACACTGCTGCTAAACCGCCCTCTTTTTTACATTTAAATGAACAAATACAACAACAAAAATAGAACCATACTACAGCAACCAACTTCAAACTGCAACAATATATAAAATATATAGAGAAAACTGAAGTAATGAATAATAAAAACCGAAAAAAGTGAGAGAGAGAGAACAAAAGAGACAAAGATTTCAATATAATGCATTTAACAGTTAAAAACAGAAGAAAAAAAGACAAACTTTTTTCATAAAAAAAAGTGAAATTTTTTACCCAGCCTTAAAGTATGCAATAATAATTGCAAATGTTTCAGCACTTGAAATTATGCAACGAAAACAAGCGCAAAAACAATGTTTTTCAAAGCAGTGATATGTGTGTATGTATTTGTATATGTAAGAGTTAAAAATGTAAATCAGCCAAAACAACCAATCGACCAATACAACCAAGCGTACAACAAAAACACCTACAAACAACAATAACAACATATTTACATACACAAATACAAATATTTGTATTTTTGTATGTATAAAGTTATTTTACCATCATTATTTTCTCGCCTGCTGACGTTCATTCAGTCGTCTGTCCAGTCAGCATTTTTGCAATATTGGCCCGCTGTTCGTTACGACTTTTTTTCTACCAAATAATAGGTCTGTTAACAAAAACAAATTTTTAATTTTTTCTCAATTAGGTTTGTTTTTCTTTTGTGTAATTGTTAAATATTTATTGTTTTAAAACAACAACTTTGCTACAAATAGTTATATATTTTCAAATATCCTTTTTGTGAAAAAAAAAATTATAAATAAAAGCACAAATAACATATTTAATGAAATTGTCAGGAATATTAAAAATATATATTGATGTACATATGTATGTATATAGGTGTATGTGAAAGAAATTATAGTTTTTGTTTTATTCTATTATAAAAGTTTTAGCATGAAAAAATTGGCTGTTAATTAGAGCATATTTGTTATACATAGTATTTCAGTTAAATGAAATAATTTGCCTCAAACGATATTTAAATTCTATGAAAATTTTCACTTTCGTTAAAAAAATGTTCTACATATTTAATAGTTTAATATTTCAATTTTCGTGTATTTAAGCCAGCTGAAAGTTAGATTATAGACAACATACTAAACACTAGACTTAAAGCTACACTATACACAATGCAATGATTTGTGTAGTATAAAGATTAGGTAGACTATATACTGTGGAATAGAAAAGGCTATAGACTAGGTCATAGACAAGGCTGTAGACAAGGTTATAGACTAGGCTATATATAAGCTAGACTTTAGACTAGACTATAGACTACACTATAGACTACTCTATAGACTAGACTATAGACTACACTATAGACTACTCTATAGACTAGACTATAGACTACACTATAGACTACCCTGTAGACTAGACTATAGACTACACTATAGACTAGACTATAGATTAGACTATGGGTTACATTATAGACTACTCTATAGACTACTCTATAGACTAGACTATAGACTATAGACTAGACCCTAGACTATATACTGGACTATAGACTAGACTATAGACTAGACTATAGACTAGACTAGACTATAGACTAGACTATAGACTAGACTATAGACTAGACTATAGACTAGACTATAGACTAGAC
>NC_060953.1:45305667-45308236 GCF_022045245.1 Lucilia cuprina | reverse complement strand
CGACGTCCAATAAAATTTCTTAAGCACATAATACAGGAAGCTGTGTCAAGGCTATGTGCCACTTCTATGTGCACAGCTCGTGTAGTCAAACAAGTATAAATTACGCCCCATCTTTTCTCAGATCTTCTCCCGATTGATACGGTAATGGGGCCGAAATAGTCTATACCAGTAAAGGTAAAGGGCCTCTCAAATATTCCAAGCCTAGCTGGCGGAAGTGATGCCAATTGGGGAATAATTGGCATGGCCGTCCCATTCT
Source organism: Lucilia cuprina (assembly GCF_022045245.1). Taxonomy (NCBI): domain Eukaryota; kingdom Metazoa; phylum Arthropoda; class Insecta; order Diptera; family Calliphoridae; genus Lucilia; species Lucilia cuprina. The sequence goes on along the minus strand of NC_060953.1, from coordinate 45,307,980 downwards.
TACATATTTGACACTTATTCCGTACTTTGCGGTATAGTACTCGTAGTCTTGGAATGTAATACAGGCTTTTCAGGTTATTGATGACTGTTTCGTGGGAAACGTGATGGTGACGTTCATGAAAGTATCTTACAAGTAACATGGTTACATTATGATCCCTGGGTAAAACTACAACATCCTTATGGCAACTAAGGTGCTCAGTTCGTCCACGAACTTTCAAAAGACCATCATCGTCTAGAAATACGTTCAGGGAAATTAGTGGAGAATTCTTATCTATGTTCTTACCCAATTTTAGACAGCATATTTCGTCTGAATAAACGTCAGACTGTGCCTCTTTGTACAATATACTTTTGGCTTCACAAATCATCCCGTAGGTAACTCCATTTGGATGCACTGTTTTTCCACATTTCGATTTAAGTTTCTCCAAATATAGTAGGAATGTTGCGAGTGCTCGATATAAACGTCTCCAATCAGAGAAATATTCAGTATTCAATGATACAGTATGTACCATCGTGTGCAGGTGTAGATCATGGCTTCTAACCTCCGTCATATCTGGCGGACCTAGGTCGTTACACTGCGGCCAACCATTCTCATCACCCAACAGAAAATCCGGGCCGTTTAACCACAACGATGTATCAACCTTAGTAGTAACTTTAGTTGCAAGGTCAGCAGGATTAAATTTGGATGGAACCCATTTCCATTGTTGTACCTCTGATGCATCTTGGATCTCACTGACTCTGTGCATTACAAATTGTTGCATTTTTCTTGGGTCCATACGTAGCCATCTGAGTACCGTCTTAGAATCAGACCACCAGTAACACGAGTTTATCGGTATGCGTTCAATTTTGGTTATCTTCTGAGCTAATCTAATTCCCAGCACAGCTGCCTGTAGCTCCAACCTTGGTATAGATACCGGCTTCAATGGTGCAACCTTTGATTTGGCCATTACGATAATGGTGGAAACATCTTCATTGCATTGGATTCTCAAATAACATATTGCGGAATATCCGAGCTCTCCAGCATCGACAAAAGTATGTAGTTGAATGTTTTCCGCAGCTTTCAACTGATGCGAATAACACCGCGGGACCTCTAGGGAAGTAATGAGGGGTAAGTTTTCCTTCCATTGTTGCCATTTCACAATAAGATCAGGAGGCAGTTCATCGTCCCAGGCAATACCTGATCGCCAAATAGTCTGCAGCAGTATTTTCAAACCAATTGTGTAGCAGGATACGAACCCCATAGGGTCATAAATAGACATCAACACTTTCAAGACTTCTCTCTTCGTCGGAACTATCTGCTCACTTAAAATATTTCGTTGCAATCTAGGAAATTTGTACATAAATTTAAAGACATCTTTAGTAGGGTCCCAGTAGACACCTAGAACCTTCTCAGTTGTTCCCAGCTCAATAGGGACCTGCAAAACATTCCCTTGACCGTTTAACTCTTCCAAAACGGCTATAGAATTTGATGACCAATTTCGTATCCTAAAGCCTGCGGAATCGTGTATTTCGGAAACCTGTTTTGCCAGAATCTTAGCCTCTTCTTCACTGTCCACGCTATCGATTAGATCGTCCACATAATGATGACTCTTCACGGCCTTGACAGCTCTAGGATACTGCGTCTCAAATCTATCAGCATTCTTGTTGCGAACAAAGTGGGCTATACATGGCGCACAGTTCAGACCAAACGATAAGGCATTCATCACATAAATAGAAGGGCTGTCAACGTCATCTTCATTCCACCAAAGAAATCTTTGCGCATTGGTGTCCTCTTGCCTGACCAGGATTTGATGAAACATTTCAGCAATGTCGCCGCATAACGCTATTTGACCAATTCTGAATGCTAGAAGGACATCAATCAATGGAGTCAATAAGTCAGGACCGCTTAGTAGGAAATCATTCAGGGAAACTCCATTCGACTTAGCTGCAGCGTCCCACACCATTCTAATTCTATGCGGTTTGTTCGGATTACTGACTACAAATATAGGTAGATACCATACGGGCACATTCATGACAGCAACATCCTCTGCATTAAGTTTTCTTGCATAGCCTTTATCCACCAAATTTTTAATTTCCTTTTCGATTTTCGTTCTTAGGTTGACGTCTTTGCTCATCTTCTTCTCAAGGCATATGGAACGTTTGTAGGCTGTATTATAACTTTCAGGCAAATTTACTTTCCCACTTCGCCATGGCAAACCAATTTCAAAACGACCATCTCTGTACTTACATGTTGATTCAAGAATGGAAGTAGCCTTTTCATCCTCATCGGACTGAATCGTCTTCACCGCTGACGACTCAAGAGTATACATTTGCTTAA
>NC_060953.1:45303194-45305567 GCF_022045245.1 Lucilia cuprina | reverse complement strand
AGGTTCAAAAATTATACGGAAATGAAAGCAATTTCTACAAACAACGAGTACTGTGCCAAACTGTTGTTAAATTCAATAGGAGCAAAGCTTTTTAATATGGTAAGCGCTTTAGCAGCACCAAAGGCACTAAATGAGGTTCAGTACGGAGAGTTACTGCAACTGTTGGAGACACATCTCTCTCCAAAAAAGAATGTGCTGGTGACACAACACCAATTTTTGTCGAAATACCAATCGGAAGGACAGTCCATTGCCGAATTCGTGGCAGCATTGCGAGCCGAAATCGGGGATTGCGAATTTGTGTCGGCATGTAAATGCAAAGCATCAGTAGCGGACATATTTTTACGGGCCCAATTTATACGGGGAATTTATGATAACAACATGCGGGAACAACTTCTACAATCAGGATCGAGCCAATTTGAGGATGTTGTGGCAAAGGCGATTGCTATTGAGGCGGCTAAAGCTGATTCAAAAGAAATGACGATGAGATCGAGTACAACAACAACTATAAATCAAGTTTTCAAACGTAAAAATCATAAATACAACAATAAAGCTGGGCAATCGTCGAAAGCACAACAACCACAAGGTAAAATTGATTACAAAAAATTGGGCATAGATGGCTTATGTTTGCGGTGTGGTAGAAGTAATCATTTCGCTAAAGACTGCCACACAGATAAGGACAAATTAAAGTGTACCGGGTGCAACAGAAAAGGTCACATCGTTAAGGTCTGTATTGCTACGTTGAGTAAGTCATCAAATGGGAGAACCCCACAAAAGAAGTATTCAACAAACCAAATACATCAGGATGAAGATTATGGCGTTTATAAGGTAATCGACGTTTACCAAAACAACAACAATTCTACAAATGCTGAACGATACTATACAGACATCGATATAGAAGGTAAAATGGTTAAAGTTCGAGTGGACTCTGGGTCAGGTTTTACATTTTTGCCCAGGGGTCAATTTAACAAGCTACAATTGGACACACCAGTGGTTCCCACCAATATTGCGTTTCGTTCGTATACTCAAACAACATTTATACCTGACGGGAAAATAAAAGTAAAAGCAAGATACAACAACTCAACTATATTCGATGATATTTACATTGTTCCAGATGGCTGTTCAGCATTAGTGGGTCGCTCGTGGATCAGACGGTTAAACATAAATTTAAATGACCTGGACAACAATAGTAAAACAACAAATACAGCTGATATTAATCAGGTAAGCGTTATCGATGAAATTATACATGAATTTTCTGAGGTATTCCAAGAAAAAATTGGTTGTACACGACAATACAAAGTTTCGTTACAATTACGTGAAGGTGTCAAACCAATTTATAACAAGGAAAGACAAATCCCATATTCCTTAACGGAACGAGTTGAAAAGGAACTAGATGTGTTGGAACAAGCTGGGATTATATCCAAAACAACGAATAGCGATTGGGGGTCGCCCCTGGTAGTAATACCTAAAGCTGATGGGGGGGTCAGACTGTGTGTAGATTATAAGGTCGGCGTAAACCAACGTCTAATTGATGCACACTACCCAATTCGTAAAATCGATGACATTTTTAATAGCCTTCGGGATTCAAGGTATTTTTGTAGACTCGATTTGTATAAGGCATATTTACACATACCAGTAGACGAACAGTCGAGTATAATACAAACAATTTCAACTCATCGGGGTACATATAAAATGCAACGGTTATCATTTGGCATTAAAACTGCCCCCGCAGAATTTAACAGAATTATTGACCAGATATTAAGGGATGTACCGAAAACAGAGTCGTATTTCGACGACATAATTGTACATGGAAATTCAATGGAAGAGTGCATTTCTCATTTAAAAACTTGCCTTGGACAGTTGAAACGTTTCGATTTACACCTTAACCGGGGCAAATGTTCGTTTTTCAAAGAAAGTATTGAATTTTTGGGTCACATTGTTGAATTTAATTCGATAAAGAAATCTCCATCAAAAGTTTCGGCAATTCTTAACATGCCTACACCAAACACGGTTGACGACGTTAGAAGGTTCTTAGGGATGGTAACGTACTACGCACGCTTTATACCTAAAATATCTACAACAACTACACCCTTAAGACACCTCTTGAAAAAAGATTCAAAATTTAACTGGACCAATAAATGTGAAGATGCGTTTAACACACTGAAAAGAGAATTGGCCAGTGAAAGAGTATTGGTACCCTACAACCCTAGTTTAAAAATTCAATTGGCATGTGACGCAGGTCCAACAGGTATAGCGGGTGTCTTATCACACATATTCGATGGGGAAGAACGGCCAATCGCGTACGCGTCTAGGGCATTGACGCCCGCCGAACAAAATTATTCTCAGCTGGATAGAGAGGCGCTATCAATTGTTTTT
>NC_060953.1:45300486-45303094 GCF_022045245.1 Lucilia cuprina | reverse complement strand
GAACTAGAACTGAACTAGAACTGAACTGAACTAGAACTGAACTAGAACTGAACTAGAACTGAACTAGAACTGAACTAGAACTGAACTAGAACTGAACTAGAATTGAACAAGAACTGAACTAGAACTGAACAAGAACAGGACTTGAACAGAACTAGAACTAGACAGAACAAGAACTGAAATAGAACTGAATTAGATCTAAACTAGAACTGAACTAGAACTGAACTAAAACTGAACTAGAACAGAACTAGAACTGAACTAGGACAGAACTTGAACGGAACTAGAACAGAACTAGAATTGAACAAGAACTGAAATAAAACTGAACTAAAACAGAACTAAAGCAGAACTAGAATTGAACAAGTACTGAAATAGAACTGAACTAGAACACAACTAGAACAGAACTAGAATAAAACTAGAATTGAATTAAAGATTGTTTTAGAATCTTCTAAACATTTGTGGGTTTATGTGAAAAGTTTTGTTGTGTTACAGCGGAATGGCAAAACCTATATTCATCTAAATCAAACAAATACATACATATTTAAGAACGTTTATAGTTTGAATTCAAAATTGACACATTTTGATTTGTTTTTACAAATTTATAAAATAAGTGTTGTGAAGTAATAATAATTCTATTTAAATAAGAGTCTTGAGATGTTTAGATTACGTTTAATTATTTATATTTATTTTTCGTTTTGTTTTTTTTATATGAAATCAGTCTGTGTATTAAACGAAACTCTTTATTATAAAAGAAATAATTATTTAATTAGTAATCATAATATTAATATATTAATAGTATTAATTATATTAAATGTGTGTATGTGTGTATATTTAAAAATTTGTATAATTATTATAATTACTAAATTTGTATGCATGTAAGTAAGTAGTTATTTTTCTTGTTTTATTATTAAAATAAAAATTATTAAATATAAATTTTAATTATAATGATAATAGCAGCAGTATATTGTTTTGTTTTAATAAACACTAAATAGAAGCCGAATCGTTAAATATAAAAATGAAAATTATTTTGAGAAAAGAGATAATGAATGAAATTGTCATGAAATTTATTTCATTTATATTAAATAAAATGTGAGTGAAAAGCTTAGAAAAAAATATTGTAAAAAATAAAACCTATAATTAAATTAAGCTAAAATGTATCGCGCTGTGTTTTGAGGAAATTATTTTAAATGAAAATTGTTTTAAATTATTAACTTTAAGAAATGGATTTTTATTTTCTTATAAACCTTAACAAAACACAGCACTTTTAAAAAGCGCATAATTTTTTAATTTATATTTATTAAATATATATTTTTTTTTTGACAAAAAATCTACTTAAGCGAATTTTATTATTCTTTGCTGTTCAATTAAACAAATTTTAAGAGATTTATTATATTTGTTGGCAAAAACATATAAATATACTACTAGTAGTGTTTTTATTTTTGTTTCATTTACTTTGTTTTTTTTTTTATATTACATTAATGGTTACAATAATATTTTAATTATTTGTATTTGTTGTTTATATTTATATATTTAGTACATATATAATGGTAGTTTTATACCATTAATAGTTTTATTTATTATTATTATTGTTTAATAATGTTTTTGTTTTTTCTTTTTTAAATATATATAATTTCCATTATATATTTTTATTTATGTATTTTTAATTTTTTTTTTTATTATTAGTTAGTATTTTTATTTTAAAGAATTTGAGGTAAATTTGGCAAATTAATATTAAGAAGAAAAGTAAACAATTTATATTATTAAATATAAAATTCAAAGTTTATGTTTATGTTTTTTTTTTAAATATTTTTTTGGACAAAAATAGTTTTTAAGTAGAATGTAGAAAATATATATTTTTTCATCTTTACGAGTAAACTATGGTATGAACGTACTCTTGCAATGGCAAATGGCCTAGTGTAGTATGAAAGTTGTTAATGGTATGAACGAAACCCTACACATACATATTCGAGCATACATATTCTGTAAAATCATATTCTTAAAAGATTTTTTTTGCAGGGAATGGATTGACGAAGAACTGAATTAGAATTGAACTAGAACTGAACTAGAACCGGATCTGACCTAGAACTGGACCTGAACTAGAACAGAACTAAAAAAAGAACAGAATTAAAGCAGAACTAGAACTGATGTAGAACTGAAGTAGAACTAAACTAGAACTAGAACTGAACTAGAACTGAACTAGAACTGAACTAGAACTAGAACTGAACTAGAACTGAACTAGAACTGAACTAGAACTGAACTAGAACTGAACTAGAACTGAACTAGAACTGAACTAGAACTGAACTAGAACTGAACTAGAACTGAACTAGAACTGAACTAGAACTGAACTAGAACTGAACTAGAACTGAACTAGAACTGAACTAGAACTAAACTAGAACTGAACTACAAATGAACCAGAAGAGAACTAAAACAGAACTAGACCATAACTAGAGCAGAACTAGAACCCGATCTGAACTAGAACTGGACCTGAACTAGAACAGAACTAGATCTGAACTAGAACTGAGCTAGAACTGAACTAGAACTGAGCTAGAACTGAACTAGAACTGAACTAGAACTGAACTAGAACTGAACTAGAACTGAACTAGAACTGAACTAG
>NC_060953.1:45299902-45300291 GCF_022045245.1 Lucilia cuprina | reverse complement strand
CTGAACTAGAACTGAACTAGAACTGAACTAGAACTGAACTAGAACTGAACTAGAACTGAACTAGAACTGAACTAGAACTGAACTAGAACAGAACTAGAACTGGACTAGTACTGAACTAGAACAAAAGATTTTATTGCAGGGAATGGATTGACGAAGAACTGAATTAGAATTGAACTAGAACTGAACTAGAACCGGATCTGAACTAGAACTGGACCTGAACTAGAACAGAACTAAAAAAAGAACAGAATTAAAGCAGAACTAGAACTGAAGTAGAACTGATGTAGAACTGAAGTAGAACTAAACTAGAACTAGAACTGAACTAGAACTGAACTAGAACTGAACTAGAACTGAACTAGAACTGAACTAGAACTGAACTAGAACTGAACTAG
>NC_060953.1:45296916-45299653 GCF_022045245.1 Lucilia cuprina | reverse complement strand
CTGAACTAGAACTGAACTAGAACTGAACTAGAACTGAACTAGAACTGAACTAGAACTGAACTAGAACTGAACTAGAACAGAACTAGAACTGAACTAGTACTGAACTAGAACAAAACTAGAACAGAACTAGAACAGAAGTAGAATAGAACTAGAACAGAACTAGAACAGAACTAGAACAGAACTAGAACAGAACTAGAACAGAACTAGAACAGAACTAGAACAGAACTAGAACAGAACTAAAACAGAACTAGGACAAAACTTGAACAGAACTTGAACAGAACTTGAGCAGAACTAGAACAGAACTAGAACAGAACTAGAACAGAACTAGAACAGAACTAGAACAGAACTAGAACAGAACTAGAACAGAACTAGAACAGAACTAGAACAGAACTAGAACAGAACTAGAACAGAACTATAACAGAACTATAACAGAACTAGAACAGAACTAGGACAGAACTTGAACAGAACTTGAACAAGAACTATAACAGAACTAGGACAGAACTTGAACAGAACTAGAACAGAACTAGAACAGAACTAGAACAGAACTGGAACAGAACTAGAACAGAACTAATAGAGAACTATAATAGAACTGAAAGAGATCCAGAGATATAACTAGTACAGACTATAACAGAATTTTTACATAGTTATTTTCTTAAATACTTCATACCAACGTATAACTCTTTTAACTATTTGATTTTTAATTATATGTATGTTAAACGAGAATTTTGTTGTAATTTAATTATTTGTCACATTTAAATGAGTTAATTATTTATGTATGTATAAAAATGTTATTTTATTAATTATTTAAAGTACAGTAAGTGATTTTTTCTATAAATGTCCTGATTTTTTTTGTTTATAATTTATGAATTAATTTGAATTTTATATTTAAAAAAAAGAAAACTTTGTTATTAAATTATTATTTTTTATTTATATGTATGTAAAAAAACAAATACTTTTATATATAAAAGAGAGTGTGTGTGGATGTGTTGTGGTATTAAGTAAAATATATTATATATAATAGTAGTTTTTTACATAAAATGATTTTGTTATTTTTAGTACATTTTGTTTTTGTTTTTCTTGTTTCTTAATAAAATTGTGTTAATTTTTGTGTATGTTTTTGTATTTTTATTAATTAATACGCTTACAATTATTTTTGCGTACAAGTTTAAATTTTGTAGAATTTTTTTATTCAAATTCTTGTTTGAATTTATGTTTTTTTCTTTATTTTTAAGTATTTTATATTTATTTTGTCTCAGTTTTTGTTAAATCTTAACTTTTCAACTCCCAAAAGTAGGTTGTAGTTTTTATAAGGGTTTCTTGTGGTTATTATTGATGTTGTTGTTGTTGTTAAAGACTAGTTGTTGTTGTTGCGGTTTATTAAATAAAATGTTTTTTTGTTTGTTTGTTGTTCAGCTAATAAGTGAGTTTCTTTTAAGGGCAGGATCCATTTAAATTTGTTACTCCTTATGTTAATTTATTTAGTTTTGTATTTTTCGTCTATATTTTGTTTCTTTATAAATTATCGGTGGTGGAATGATTTTTTTTAACTTTGCTACATTACTTTATAACTTTAAATATTTATGTTCATTACTCCTTATATTTAATTTCCCCTTTGTTTCCATTGTAAGTTTAAGTATCATCCTTTATTTCCTTTAATCCTTCCTTGTAATGACTTTTTTAAGTTTTCAATTATGCTTTGAAATGTTTTTGTTTTTAGTTTTAAAAAATAACTTAAAAATAAATCGTTGCATACTTTTTTTGTTTAAGTAGTTGAAGTTTTTCTTTACAATTTAATGTTTGTATATTTTCTTATTTTATTTTGTTGCTTTTTTGCAATATTTCATTTATTGGCTGTAATAGTTATAATTATATTAGTAGTTGTTGCTGCTGCTTCTTTTTTAACTATTTAAGTTTTAATATTTGCTGTTATTGTTGTTGTTGCTACTGTTAATATTTTAGGCGGCTATGGCCTCATTTTGCCGTCATTCCCATTGATGGGGCGATGGTGGCAATTCGGAAGGATGTGCTACTGTCGAACTATAAATAGGTGTTGGAAAAAATGTATAGAAAAAAAGAGTAAATTAATAATAGTTTAACTATAAAATATTTTATAAATATATGTATACTTTAAAATAAATATTTACGCTAAAAACAACAACTATAAATTAAAAAAAGCACAAATAACATGTTACATATATATAATAATATAAACATTTTATGATCCTATATCTCTCAAGCTTCCTAGATAGATAGATAGATAGATAGATAGATAGATAGATAGATAGATAGATAGATAGATAGATAGATAGATAGATAGATAGATAGACAGATAAATACACAGATAAATAGATAGATAAATATACAGATAGATAGATGGATAGAAAGATAGATAGATAGATAGATAGATAGATAGATAGATAGATAGATAGATAAATAGACAGATAAATATACAGATAGATAGATAGATAGATAGATAGATAGATAGATAGATAGATAGATAGATAGACAGATAAATAGACAGATAAATAGACAATTAAATAGACAGATAAATATACAGATAGATAGAAAGATAGATAGATAGATAGATAGATAGATAGATAGATAGACAGATAAATAGACAGATAAATATACAGATAAATATACAGATATATAGATGGATAGATAGATAGATAGATAGATAGATAGATAGACAGACAGATAAATAGACAGATAAATAGGCAATTAAATAGACAGATAA
>NC_060953.1:45286204-45296816 GCF_022045245.1 Lucilia cuprina | reverse complement strand
GTTCTAGTTCAGTTCTAGTTCAGTTCTAGTTCAGTTCTAGTTCAGTTCTAGTTCAGTTCTAGTTCAGTTCTAGTTCAGATCTAGTTCAGTTCTAGTTCAGTTTTAGTTTAGCTCTAGTTCAGTTCTAGTTCAGTTCTAGGTCAGTTTTAGTTCAGAGTTGTGGTTCAATTCTAGATGTGTTCAGTTCTAATTTACTTTTAATTCTTGTTCATTTCGTTGTCTATTTTTTCAGTTTTAATTCAGTTCTAGATCAGTTCTGCTTCAGTTGTAGTTCATTGGAGGTTCATTTCTAGTTCTTGTGTGCATGTGTTTCTGGTTTTTGTTTTCTAGCACATGTTCTATGTCTGTTCTTATTCAGTTCTTTGTTCTAACTTAATTTTAGTCCATTTCGGGGTCAGTTCTAGTTCCGTTCTAGTTTTGATCCAAAGACTTTTGTCTCGTTAATAGTCTGTGTCGGTGAATATCTTGAAGAATGAGACACTATTAGCATCTTACTAGACACATCCTACTTAAATAAATATCCCTTTAAAAGCCGATAAATTAATTTAATTTAAAATCAATTTATGATCTATAATTTTTACAAAGATTTACGCTTTTTATAAATAATAACATTCAAATTACTTAAAATTTATATACAAAATTAAAGTTAATAATTACTTCTAATTAATAAAATATATAATTTTAATTACAATTTATAATTATTAACCATTTATTTTAACTGTAAATAGCTCAATTTTTAATTTGTTTAATTTTCATAAACAAGTTAGTTTTATTTTAATTTAAGTAAATATTTTTTTCACTATGTTCATTAGTTTTTAAGTTGAATATTTTGTCATAATTTAAAATATAAACATTTAGTTTTTAATTTTGACCAACAATTTGTAGATACAATTTTTTTCTAATTCGATTTATGTATAATTAATATACTTTATGTCTTAAGTATCACACATTTAATAAGCTATTTGAAAAACTCTTAAGATGTTTATCATTATTTTTTAACAATATAATGAACAAAAAAAAAATACGAAAAAACAATTATAATAAAAAAATTATTAAACACATGATAAGCAAAATTTGTTTTTTATTTTTACAATTCGTTGATTGCTTTTCATTTTGAATTAATTGGTATTTTACAGGAATTAATTTGAATTGGAGCTGAACAGTTTGCCTACATTAACTTTGTTAAAACCTTATACGGATTCGACTTTCGCTGAGTCCGCATTACTTTTTAGTTCTAGTTCGGTTCTGTTTTATTTCTATTTCAGTTCTGCTTTAGATCTAGTTCAGTTTTAGTTCAGTTCAAGCTCAATTCTATCTCTGTTCTAGTTTAGTTCTAATTCAGTTCTAGTTTAGTTCTAGTTCCGTTCTAGTTCAGTTCAAGTTTAGTTCTAGTTCAGATCTAGTTCAGTTTAAGTTCAGTTCTAGTTCAATTCTTTTTCAGTTCTAGTTCAGTTCTAGTTCAATTCTAGTTTAGTTGTAGTTCAGTTCTGGTTAATTCTATCTCAGTTCTAGTTTAGTTCTACTTCAGTTCTAGTTCAGTTCTAGTTTAGTTCTAATTCTGTTCTAGTTCAATTCTAGTTCAGTTCTGGTTCAATCCTAGTTTAGTTATATTTTAGTACTAGCTCAGTCCTAGCTTTGATCTATTTCAGTCTATTTCAGGTCTAGTTCAGTTCTATTTTAGATATAGTTTAGTTATAGTTCAGATCTACTTCAGTTTTAGTTTAGTTCTAGTTCAGTTGTAGTTCAGTTCTAGTTCAGCTTAAGTTCAGTTCTAGTTCAGTTCCTTTTTATTTCTATTTCTGTTCTAGTTCAGTTCCAGATCATTTCTATTTTAGTTCAGTTCAAATTCAGTTCTAGTTCAGTTCTAGTTCAGTTCTAGTTCAGTTTTAGTTCAGTTCTAGTTCAGTTTTAGTTCAGATTTAGTTAAGTTCTAGTTAAGTTTTAGTTCAAGTCTAATTCAGTTCTAGTTAAATTTTAGTTTAGTTCTAGTTCAGTTCTGGTTCAGTTCTAGTTCAGTTTTAGTTTAGTTCTAGTTTAGTTCCAGTTAAGTTCTAGTTTAATTCTAGTTCAGTTCTAGTTCAGTTTTAGTTTAGTTCTAGTTTAGTTCTAGTTCAGTTCTAGTTCAATTCTAGTTCAGTTCTAGTTCAGTTCTAGTTCAGTTCTAGTTCAGTTCTAGTTCAGATTTAGTTCAGTTCTAGTTTAGTTCTATTTCAGTTTTAGATCAGTTTTAGTTCAGTTCTAGTTCAGTTCTAGTTCTGGTTCAGTTCTAGTTCAGTTTTAGTTCAGTTCTACTTCAGTTAAAAAGTTCAGAATGTATTTACACTTTATAGGATCGCAAAATGGTCGAACTTATGTATAACTTAACCCAGTTGGTAAAGGGTATAAAGGAAGTGTACACTTTTCTAAATAATCTGAATTAATTAGAGTTTTTCATTCGTCTCAAGTTTTCGAAATAACTTAATGTAATGTTTGACCAAAAAAATTTCGTCACATTGTAGACGCTAACTCAACTTTACTTTTATGTTGACGAAAGGACATATATTATGCATAATAGATATGAAAAAATAAAAATTTACTCAATTTAAAAGTAATTGGTAGATAAGACCTTTTAAAGTCGTAAAGTGAAACACAAATTAAAACAAAAACTTGTTTAAAATAATTGAAAAAAAGCAACAATATTAAACAAATAATTAATCAACTTATATTACAAGGAATTAGCAACTCAACTTTAAATATTAATGTATAAAATTATGTAAAATTATTAAAACAATAAAAAAATAAATAAGAAAATACATACTAATAATTAAAAAAAAAATAATTTGGCTTGAACAAGAATGAAACAAAGTTTTATTTGGAAAAAAAATTAAATTAGAAAAAAACAAAATTGTGCTCAGGACTTATGAAATAGAAAAAAAAACACACACACTATAAATAAACAAAAACAATTAACAATTAAATAAGCAACATATATAAATGTATATAAAAAACAATACAAAAAAGGCAGCTCCTTAAAAGAAGGATTTCTTTATAAACATTAAAACATTTATAAAGAAAACTTTCTTTATTAAAAAAAAAATAAAAACAAAATAAAAAAGTTTCATAATTTTTTTTAAATAACAAAAACATAAATTGCAGATACAAATACAAAAAGTAGTGAGTACATATACATAAATATGTGTTTAAATTTATTTAAAAAAATAATAATTATTATTAAATAAAAATAATTAATTATTAATAAATTAAATAATAAACATGTTTAACATAAAGGCTGTTTGTAGTAGTAATGAACAAAAAAAAAAATAATAAATAAATAAAAAGTTTTAGTCATATTTATGTTTATATTTTTTTTCACAAAATTTTTTGTCTAAATATTATAAAATATTAATTAAATAAATTTTTAAATAAAAAATAGTGACAGAAAATTATTTAAAAATTTTCCTTATAAAAGATCTAACAGAAAAAAACATTTAAACAAAAACCTTAAAATGTTCATAAAATATTATTATTATTAATTTCTGTGTGGTAAAAATTATTAATTACATAAAAAAAACAAAAATTTTTAACTAATAATAACAACAACAAAAAAATTTGTGATTGCTTAATTATTATAAAATTAATGTTGTAATTTTTCTAAAAAAAAAAACATAAAATTATAAATATTTATAATAGTATTTGCATTTGTATAGGTGTATGCGAATTTCTATAATTAAAAAATAATTAATATTTAAATACAAAAAAAAAATAAATAAAAATCTAATCATAAAAAACTTGACAATGTGTAACTTGTCACAAGAGTAATGTAATTTTTTACTCGACTTCTAATAAACATTGGGATTAAAACATTGTTATTGACAAATGTGTAGAAATGTATCGAAATTCATCCCAAACCTAGTAAATAGGCCTGGTTATGATATTGACAACCCCTTGTTATCATTAAGACAAACCATCGTTGCCATTTCACAGTACATTGTTGTAATTTCGATGAATTGTTCTCTGAAACTAAAGAAATTATTTCCAAAGGTTTGTATCTAGCCTTAGAACTTTACCATTATATCCGTCTTGAAAAAACTCATTTTTATAACTTTAGAACAGAGAGAAGACCGCCTTGAATTGCAAAATCGGCAGAAAAGTATCGAAATTTATACCAAACAACTGGTCAAAAGCTCTTGTTATGATATTGACAACAATTTATTATCAGTATGACAAAGCATCGTTGTCATTATTTTCACAATACATTGTTGTAAATTTAATAAATTGTTTTCTAAACATGACAACAAACTTTTAACTCTGAAACTAAGTAAAAACATTATTTCTAAAGGATTGTATCTAGTCTTATCCGGCTTGAAAAAACTCAATTTTGAAACGTTAAAACACGTAAAATCATAAAATTGTTCATAAAATAGAATAATGAAATTCTCACACGCCTTACTGAATCTTCATTTAAAGGTCAACTCTGACAAATTGTCCATATACTAATACTTAGTTTCTGTCACCGATTTATTAGTGGCTTGACTACATAGTTTGTTTTTAAATTACTAATAAATCAATAAAATTTTAAACATTAATGGTTTGCAAATAAAAAATGCAGTTAGTTTGAACTTTAACAATTTTACATTATTAATACAAATAAAGAGTAAACAAATACATAAATATGTATTATACAAATTAATTACATATTAACACACATATGTATGTATTTAAAATATCGTTTAGATCATTTTAGATATAGTCCATGGTATATGAACTAATCTATGAACTTGTCTTACCTATAAAACTATTTGCTTATAAATCTATACTAGTCCATGGCATCTATAAGTCTATAGACTCACCAACTAGTCTACGAACAAGTCTAAGGACTTGTCCAGGGACTAGTCTAATCTATCAAACTGTCTGCTTATAAGTCTATGCTAGTCCCTGGTATCAGTAAGTTTATAGACTAGTCTAATAATCTACGAAGTAGTCTATGGACTCCTCTACGGACTAACCTATGGATTTTTCTACGAACTAGTCTATATAAAATTCAATAGACTAGTCTAATCTATGAACTTGTCTACTACTAAGTCTATGAACTACTTTATAAACTAATCTATACTAGTCCATGATATCTATAAGTCTATAGACTTGACTACGAACTAGTCTATGTAATAGACTATGTAACTTTAATATTGACTTGTCTATATACTCGTATACAAACTAGTCTATGGAATAACCGATGAACTATTCAATGAAATCTAATAAGGAATAGTCTGTAAATTCTTCTATGAACTAGTCTATTAACAATCCTAAGAACTTGTATATAATCTAATTTTCTAACAAGTTTATGAACTTATCTACTGATAAGTCTATGGACTTGTTTAAGAAATAGTATATTGACTAATGTATGAACTAAACTAATATAAGGATAAACTAGTCTAAACTAGTCTGATTAGTATATGGACTCTATCTCTCTATTAATTGGTCTACGGACTGGCCTATTAAGTTGATTATTATATGTATGTCCACGGTCATTAACTAGTCTATAGATTCGTTTATAGACTAGTCTATAGATTAGTGTCTATGGACTAGTCTATAGATTAGTTTCTATGGACTCGCCTATAAAGAAATGCATATATAGTCCATGGACTGGTCGATTTAGTCCATAAACTAGTATATGTACCTATGTATAGACCATTCATGGAACCGTCTAACGACAAAATTGTGGACTATTTTTAGGATTATTAAATGTGCTCGTCTTAGACTTGTCTTTGAACTAATAATCTATTGACTACTTAGTTAAGTAACACGTCTTTGACCTACAAAGTATATTGATTATTTAATGGACTCATCTCTGAACTAGTGTACTGACTCATTTATCAACTAGTCTACGAACTCGTTTAGGCTTGTCAATGAACTAGTCTACTAAACAGACATAGACACGTCTATGAACTAGTGTATTTACTAGAATATGAAAAAGGGAAATTTACCCCAAACCAAAAATTTTTCACACAAAATATAAAAATGTGGAAAAAAGAAAAAAAAAACAAAACCACTAGAGCTTGATCCGCGGCTGATGTCAATAGATATAAAGAGATATTACAAAAGTTGTTCGTATTTTCGTAAAATTAGAAAAGGTTATATTATGTATGAAATTTTTGTAAATATTATGAAAAATGTAGTCATGAAAGAAAATCCTTTTTATTGGACTATGTTATAAATAGGAGGGAAAGGATAAAATTAAAACACATAAGAAAAAATGCCGCTTAAATAATACGTTCTCTTTTTACAAAATACTTCATCAGATCAGAATTTTGAATAATAAAAGAGCACAATTTAACACCTCTTTTGACAAGTTACAAAACAAACAATTGGAAAAACAATTGTCCAATTCACAATCGATGTTATACGGTTGTATAGTAGTATGTCGTAATTTTTTATTATTGATTTATTTTTGTTTAAAAAAAATGTATTTTTAATGTTTTTACACTACAACAATACGACATCGATTGTGAATTAGACAAATATATATTTCAAATAATTTTTACTTAATTAAAATATAAAATACATATATTTGAAACCATGCCATGTATATAACTAAAAAAAATTTGTATATTTTATTACTATTTTTTAAATTTTCGTTTTTCAATAAAGGATTTCTTTGATTTATTTCTTTAATAATTAAAAAAAACCTAATACAAACATAAAATTTATATTATAAAAAATATATTTCTAAATTATATTTATATACCACTTGTAGCATTATACATAAACACACACCAACCAATAATTGTATTTCAATATTATTTATAGTAAAAAATACATTAAATTTAAATAAAAATTAATACAAACTAGTAATGTATGTGTATTTAGTTATAAATAACTGTAAAATAAACTTTAAATTATTAAAATTATGTAATAAAAAACAAACAAACTATATATAAAATACACCCACATAACCATATAAAACACTAATCTACACTGAAAAAAAAACAGCTTTCAAATTTCAAAAAAAAAAATAATAATAATAATAAAGAAAATAATCTTAACAAAAAATATGTATAAATAAAAAAATAACAAAAAAGTATAATTATGATAAAGAAAATAAGTTTTATTTGGCATATTTTATAACCTAAAAACGGTAAGAATCTATCAAAATCAAGGTCTAATTTTAGATCATGACTCCACTTTCGACCTAAGTACGATAACTTTATTGCTATTGTCAGGCTTTCACCGTAATTAGGTCCAAATATCTTGGGAATCTTATTGTTAAGGATATAAACAAAAACTGATTGCAAAACTCTTAAGAATAACGTCCAGGAGACTGAGTTTCTTACAAACGCTAAATTGAAAATTCTTAGGAATTACTTCCAGGAAACTGAGTTTCTAAACACCGGACGGTAAAAAATTTAGTAAAGACAATATAACATTTTAAAAGGAGTGCACGACAGACCTCATAGTGAGCAGTATCCTCAGATTCTTTCTTCAAAAGGATGAAAGAACAAAAAGAGGCTGATATCGGTAACAACAGGACATAGGCAGACATGCAAGTCGACTTCGAGTCGAGTTGGAAAAAAACTGGGAAAATGATGTAACGGTCTTCCAGGTTATCTGTGAATGCCCTGTTCTGGCCGCAAAGAGAACCTACTTGAAAGTTACTTTATATATTACCTTTGTGAAATATCTGGGTGTAAACTCAGATTCATCACAGCAACAGGTAGGATCTAATATTAAAAATACTACATCTGATGAGTGGAGTAGTCCGGTTAAAACGACGTTTCTTTTTAATTCATTTAAAAGTATTATATTTAAAGATCTTTTAGCAATAAAGAGATTAATATAATACAGAGGCGCGGCTGAGATTAATCATAAACTGATCCTCTCAAAATTCGGAAGGAATATTTTTATGTCAATATAAAACATATTGATGGCCTATACGATCTTACCAGAGATCCTTACTTACTATCTCATTTGATTTGTACTTCGATCTACCGATTGTTATTGAATAAACAAACTTATTCCATATGCCTGGTTTTAAACGATAGTGATCTTCTGAAGTATCTGGGGCGTTATAAAATGGAGCACCAATATTCAGAGAATATATAGCTTAAAGTACTCGAGTAAAGTGTTTGTACATAATTTAGTGTCCGTCATATATGTTGGGGCCGTTTGAAAGAGACCACAGTAGAATAAGGCCTCTATCATGCTTGTGGATCTGTTATTGAATGAACAGACTAATTCCATCTGGGTGGTTTTAAAGCGGAAGTGATCTTCTAAAGCATCTCACAAGTTATGAAACGGGGCAGCACAAGAGAATATATAGCTTAAAGTACTCGTGTAAAGTGCTTGTACATAATAAAGCATGGCTTTCTATCATGCTTTAGATTCTGTTATTGAATAACCAAACTAATGCCATCTGTTTGGTTTTAAAGTGAAAGTGATCTTTCGAAGCATCTCGGACGAAGTACGGATTTGTGATTCGATCTACTGATTACGTCGGTAGTGACCTTCTGAAGCATCTGGGAATACATAACTTAAAGTACTCGAGTAAAGTGCTTGTACATGATCCAGTGTGGCTTCGAGCGAAATGCTCGAGTACATGTATAATGGACTGTCTATAACTGTGTTAACGCCCTTTGTTTAAAGAATACAACAATGGAATAAGACCAAATTGGCCTATATCATGTTTTAAACAGGCAGATTGCCTTAATCACAGATCACTTAAACGCATACACTCATAGATTTCTGGATCTAAGACCAGAAATCTAAATCATAAAGGGAATGACAAATAAATTTTGGTAAATATAAAGCAGACGTCGGCGCTAGTATTGTTCTGACAACGAAGATTTTCGGCAAATTACATGTACACAACACGATCGCATACGAACCTCTAAACAAGAGCATCAAAAATACAAATATTTTATTTAGTTGCTTGACAGCATTCAACAAAGCAGGTTGATGTCGCTTTGTTAAAGATATTGCAAACACAACTTGAAAAAACAAAAACAACTTGCAAAATCAAGAGCATAATTTACAAAAACAACGTACACTCTAAATAATTTTCTAAAATGCATAACAATTAAAGTAAATAAGTTAATCTTGTTTCATACATTTTTTGTACATTTTAATTAGAAATGTTGTTTCTATGTGAAGAAATTATTATTCTTAAGTACATTGATTACACATTGTTTATAAATATTCGCATTTTACAGTAATGCAATTTAATCTTCAAAATTAAAAATAACCAAGTATTTTTTCCAGTGCAATTTCAATGAAAAAATGTTAATAGTGTGTGTGTAGTGGTGATTTTTTTATCTGCCTCTCTATCCGCCGGTATATGATATAAAGACAGCGAGAGAGAGAGAGAGAGTGAGAATCAGAATCGAACTTTTAATTAATTAAGTTTAAATTAAGCAAATATTTTGTTTAGTGTATATGCAGGTTCCTTTTCTTTTTCTTCTTTTCAATAATACAAAAGATCCATTGAATATAAAAATCAATATTTTTATTTATAACTTTAAAATAAAATTTATTAAAAAATTTATTAATATTGAAACTAGTTTCCATAAAAAAAATATATACGAAAGATTGAAAAAAACATTAACTCGTGCTACGGAAACACTAACAATTTTAAATATCTTGAAGATTAATTATGCATAAACTAATATAAACTATAAAACAAGATTTATTCGGTTATATACGAATCTTATATACCCAATATTGTGCTCTATTATATTAGAAACTTTTACCACCTTGATAAGAAATCTGGTTTCTATATTATTTAAATAAAAGGATTCACAGCTGAAATTTCGTAGCATTTCATAAGGTCCATGGATATTTATATAGTTATTCTATGATCAATATTTTGATAAGTTACATACCATATGACAAAATCAATATACCCACGCGTACATCTTTTTTTTAACACTTAGTCGAAAAGGTAACATCTTTTTATGCATAAAAATAGATAAATACAAGATTTAACATTTTTTTCTTGCAAAACAACATTACTGTTTTGCTTAAAAATCAAGTCTAAAATAAAAAAAATTTTCAACAATTTAAAATTAGTATCAATTTTGATCTTAACGCAAAGACTACGTTCATACTAACATCAACAAAAATGTCGGTAAAATTACTAGTTTGTGTCATAATGGCAATAATATCAAGTACACTAGCCGCAGATACGGAACCTTCAAGTCTATTGAAAAATGTCATACCTACGATTATGCAAAAATACTATAATTTGGCACCTACCCAGACCGGTTACCATTTAATGTAAGTCGTCGCTTGAAAACAGAAAAGATACAATAAGGATAAAGTAAAATTGTTTATTTTTTATTTCCCCGCCACTCAATAGTATAGAAAATCCTAATGGCAGTATACGTGAAGAAATGCAAATGATTTTGAATCCAGGTACACCCGAACAGGAAACCGTTGTTATGGGCATGTATACGGTATATGATGATAAAACGGATACTGAAACTGTAACTATGTATACGGCAGATAAAAATGGTTATAGACCACGTATAACAATGAAGCGTAAAGTAAGATCTGCCAATCTAAATAAATCATTAATATCAAGATAATTTGTTTTAATTATTATTTTTGTTCGAAAATAAATTTCAAATATTGTTGATTT
>NC_060953.1:45261204-45281204 GCF_022045245.1 Lucilia cuprina | reverse complement strand
TATCTATCTATCTATCTATCTATCTATCTATCTATCGATCTATATATCTATCTATCTATCTATCTATCTATCTATCTATCTATCTATCTATCTATCTATCTATCTATCTATCTATCTATCTATCTATCTATATATCTATCTATCTATCTATCTATCTATCTATCTATCTATCTATCTATCTATATATCTATCTATCTATCTATCTATCTATCTATCTATCTATCTATCGATCTATCGATCTATCGATCTATCGATCTATCGATCTATCGATCTATCTATCTTTCTATCTATCTATCTATCTATCTATCTATCTATCTATCTATCTATCTATCTATCTATCTATCTATCTATCTATCTATCTATCTATCTATCTATCTATCTATCTGTCTATCTATCTATCTATCTGTCTATCTATCTATCTATCTATCTATCTATCTATCTATCTATCTATCTATCTATCTATCTATCTATCTATCTATCTGTCTATCTATCTATCTATCTATCTATCTATCTATCTATCTATCTATCTATCTATCATTCTATCTATCTATCTATCTATCTATCTATCTATCTATCTATCAATCTATCTATCTATCTATCTATCTATCTATCTATCTATCTATTTATCTATCTATCTATCTATCTATCTATCTATCTATCTATCTATCTATCTATCTATCTATCTATCTATCTATCTATCTATCTATCTATCTATCTATCTATCTATCTATCTTTCTATTGAATATTTTTAAAAATTTCCACTTTATATAAAATATTTTTAAAAATTTCCACTTTATATAAAATATTTTTAAAAATTTCCACTTTATATAAAATATTTTAAAAAATTTTCTCTTTTTATTGAATATTTTTAAAAATTTTCCTTTTAATACAAAATTTTCGAAATCTTTTTACTTTTATAAAAAATTTCTATCTTTTATAGAAAATGTTCAAAAATTTCGATTTTTTATTGAATAATTTGGAAATATTTATTTTCTACTTTTATATAGAAAATTCACAAAAACTTCTATTATTTATAGAATATTTTAGAAAGTTAATCTTTTTTAAAGAAAATATGTATGTTGAAATAATTCAAAATTTTCTTTTTTTTTATTGAACTTTTACAGATAACTTTCAAAAATGTCGGTTTTTTGTCTTTATGATGATTTTCGATTAATTTCACAACTCTTTTTTACATAAATGAATTATAACAAACTTTATTAAAACACTGAAGCAACGTATTCAAAATAAAAAAAAATAACACTGTGAACTAATTTAAGAATGAGTTTTTCTTTTTTTATTTTGAATACGTTCTTGCATTAGAAAAATATATTAAATTTTATGAAAATATAATTTAATCATATAAATTCTTATTTTATTTACTTTTAATTGTATTTCGAGTTTTGTATGTAAATGCTAATTGTAATTTATTCACACTTGCAAATAGTAAATTTTAAATTGGTTGTGTTTTTGTTTTTTTATACAAAATTTAATTGTATATAAAATTGTTATAAAATTCTATTTCAATTATATTAAAACATAAATTCTAAATTGTGCAGTTTTAAAACTGTCAGTCTTCATTTTGAAAATGAACAATGAATTAATGAATTAATGCATTTTATATTTAATGCAAGTAAAAATGTAATTATGTATTGTGTGAATATGTGTGTGTGTATGTATGTATGTATTTCATGTACTTATGTATATTAGATGAAATATGCATGTAATGAAGCTTAAATTACTTAAAGATATTATGATTATGATAAATATATTAAAAATGAATGAAAGAAACAATGATTTAATGAATTTATGAATATTTTAATGAATTCGTGATATTTTTAATGAACTTAAAATATATAATTGGTTTCCATTAATACTAATAAAATAGTAAAATTAAAAAAATATATATATAAAATATCAAAAGTAGTCCTTTACAGTTACAACACAGTTAGTTCATTGTTCCAGATTTTCATTAGCAGCATATTGATTAATAATATCTTCAATACAGGTCTTAACATAGGTCTTATGGGGCTCTTCAATACTCTCCAGTTTGGGTAGCATTTTCATGAGAAATAAAAAGTCAGTGGATAGATTAATATTCTTATGTAATTGATTGTTCGAACTGTTGCCTATACCAGAACTACCATTTTCTTTGCTTTGTTTAAGGCCGTTAGTAGGGTTATTGTTGTTGTTTAGTAAAGTGGAGGCATTAACAATGACCGGTGTAGCACCAAGAGATTTCTCAGTTTTACAAAAACCATTGTTGTTATTATTGTTGTTATAATTTAAGTTATTTGGCACACCCGTTACCACTACTCCTCCATGGACTGTTGTCGGTGGCCAATTATCCATTCCATTACTTTGTAATTGTTGTTGTTGTTGGTATATGGCATGTTGTTGTGTTGTGGCATTGACTGGTATTATTTGTGTAGTAATTATTTTGGTACGATTCTTTTTTGGTGGCAATGTTAATGGCAGTCTTTCATGGTTTTCATTGGTTTTCAATAGACTCCTCGATGAGTTTGTAGTATTCTGTTCAACTGCCACAATTTCTGTTTTACCATTTATAGCTGGAACATTATTAACAGCACAACTATTACTATTACCCTTTTTCGCTTGTATACAATTGAGTATTTCGGGTAAAATCTTTTCAAATTTCTGTGGCAATTGTCCATTGGTGGTATCGGTAAATAATGTCAATTTCTTTGAATTATTTGTATTATCCATTTTCATTAGTTTCTCCGCTTGATCACCTACAATTCTATCACTTTCTTTTTCCTCCATTATTAAGTACATTTTACGTTTTTGTCCTGGGGCCATGCCATTGTTAAAGCTGCCAGCAGCCGCTGTTCCACTTCCTTTAATATGGCCACCATTTGTTGTTGCATCATCACAACATTTCTCTGTTATCATATAGACTTTACGATTTTTCAATGCTAAAGCATTTGATTTGGCCAGCAAACCAGCATTTAAAGTTTTTATAGCATTTTCCGTTAGTTCAGCCATTGTTGGTCCTTGACTTTGTTGCTGTAGTGTGGGTGTTGTCGAAATGTTTGGTGGCGGTGATTCGGCACAAGAGTGACTGCCATCACTTGTGTGCGAGATATTAGATGTTGTAGATGATATGGAATTTGTACGTTTCGGTGGTTGAACAATTATTGTCGATTGTTGTAGGGGCATTGCTGCAGTCGTCGTCGTCAATGTTGTCGAGTCCTTGGCAGTGATGGAGTTTTTTAAGACACTTATACGTTTCTGGAAAATAGATAATATTTTGTTTATATTTATATGGCAAAGGACGTAATAACACTAGTTCCATGTGAAGGATTTTCAATTTTTGATTTAGATTAGTTTTAAAATTTTATGCCGATTTTGAAAAAAAACAAACAAACTCTATTTAGAATAGTTTCATATTTCATCATAGAAAGTCTTAAAAACTAAGCATTCGATCTTCAACTAGTTGCAATACACAAAGAACCTCTATGTTCATTAAAAATGTTGATGCAATCATAAAAACATACACACACACACTCATTCATTAGAACTTAATATCTGAAAATTTTTTATGAAAAAGTAAAATTTTTAAAAATAAAGGAAAATTATTCAAATTATAAATTAAATGCTAAATAAAAAAGAGAATTTCCGAAATTATTCTCAAAAATAAATACAATTTAAAAAAAATGTATAACAAGAAATAAATTTTCCAAAATTGTGTTTTAAATTTTCAAAGATGTTCTAAAAAAACGAAAAAACATATTATAAAAAAAGAAAGACATTTTGAGAATCTTGTTTTTTTTTCATTTTTATAAAAAGGGTAAACATTTTAAATTTTTTTTAAAGAAAAAGTATTTTTTAAAATTTTCAATAAAAATCAGAAAAAAACTTTTGGAAAAATTTTCTTTAAAAACAGAAATGTTTAAAAATGTTTCTATAAAAACAGAAATGTTTAAAAATGTTTCTATAAAAACATAAATTTTTTAAAATGTTTCTCTAAAAACATACATATTTGAAAACTTTTCTTTATAAACAGATATTTGAAACATTTTCTATAAAAACAGAAATTTTTGAAAAAGTTTTCTATAGAAAACGGAATTTTTATAAAATTTTTCTACAAAAAACAGAAATATTTGAATAAAATGTATGAAAACAAAACTTTTTGAAAAATGTTTCTATAAAAAAAGAAATTTTTAAAAACTTTTCTTTCAAAACAGACATTTTTGAAAAATTTTCTATAAAAACATATATTTTTGAACAATTTTCTGTTAAATACTGAAACAGAAAAAGTAATTTTTATAAAATTTTTTACAAAAAATTTAAAATTAAAACAAAAAAAAGAAAGTTTCAAAAAATTTTCTACAAAAACAGAAATTTTTTTTAAATTATTTTTTTTTTAAACATAAATTTATGTGTAGTTGTAGTTGTTGCCTTGGCCGAAAAATTTGGGGTCATTGCGATACGCAGAACCGGCTGTCGGGGAATGAAACATAAATTTATTATTTATTTTATATCATTTTCAAAATTTTTCTTTAAAAACAATCATTTTTGAAAAATGTTCTATAAAATCAGAAATATTTGAAACAAAAAACTTATGAAAACAAAACTTTTTAAAAAATCTTTCTATAAAAGCAGAAATTTTTGAAAATTTTTTTGGAAAATAATTTTATAAAAACAAAACTGTTAAAATTTTTTGAAAATTAAAAAAAAAAATACATTTTTTGAAATTTTTTCTATTAAAATATAAAGTTTTAAAAAATTTTCTTATAAAATGTATATAATTGAAAAAGTGAATTTTGGAAAAAAAATATAAAAACAAAACTTTTACATTTTTGTAAAATTTATTTATTGTAAAAAAAAGGAAATTGAAAAAAAACTTCTGTAAAAACTAAATTTTTTAAAAATTTTCTCTAAAAAACGAAATTTTGAAAATTTTTCCATAAAAAAGAAATTCTAAAAAATTTTTTATAAAAAGGAAATTTTTAAAAAATTTTCTCTAAAAACTTAAATATATAAAAATTTTTTATAAAAAGTGAAAATTTTGAAAACTTTTCTATAGAAAGAGTATATGAATTTTCAATAACAATATAAAAATAGACAATTTTCTAAAATTTGTAATAAACATAACAAATTTTCCATTAAAAATTTTTTATAAAACATAAATTTTTCTAAAAATTTTTTAATTTTTATAGAAATTATAAAGTAGACAATTTTTGAAAGTTTTTTTTAGAGAAAACAAAATTTCGAGAATATTCTTTTCAAAATTTTCTATAGAAAAGAAAACTATGTATTTTAAGAAAATTTATAAAATTTTAAATTTTCCGAAAATTAAAAAATATAAATAAAAAATAATAAATTTTGAGAAATTTTCTATAAGATGGATAAATTTTCTAAAATATTCTATAAGAAAATAAAATTTTTATTTAAAAAGAAGAAATTTTTGAAAGATTCCTAGAAAAACAAAAATTTAAAAAAACTTTCTATAGAATATTAAACTTTTCTAAGCTTTTTAATAAAATTATTTCAAATTAAGATTAATCTCAGTTGTTTTCCTAAAATTAAACCCCTAGTTTTATCCAAATTATAAAAAGTTAATGGAACTGATCAACATTATAAAGAAATATACAAAAAAATCCTTTTTTACAAGTAATCCAGGTTAAGCTTTTTTAAGCTTTTAATATAACAATAACTTTGTTTTCATAGCAGTATGTGTATAAAAGTGTTCATCCTCATATGTAAATATGTTTGTGTTTATGTATGTAACATGTAAATATGTACAAAGAACATACTTTTAGATAAGAAATAATCCTAAATAAAAAAACTTACCTTGAAAACATGTTCCGTGACAATATTTGTGGTAGTAGTAACAGCTGCAGACGCCATTAATGCTTCCTTTTGCATGCGTGTTGGTGTCGTTTTTATTCGCGTTTTAGCCATTTGCAGCTAAAATGTTGACAGGATTAATTTCTTTTTTTTTTGTATTTTTATTGAAAATTACGTTTTATTGCCGAAATGTGCTAACACATACATATAAAAAAACTTTTAATATATTTAGATATTCGCATATAAAAAACTAGAAAGAGAAAGAAATGAAATAATTAAATTAGTATCAATTAAAAAATGGATAATATTTTAGTTTAAAATTTAAAATAAAACGTTTAAGAAAAATAATAATAAAAATGTGAGAAAGCTTTATTTTAAAGCTTTAAAATAGAGCATTAAACGGAGTTGCCAAATTTAGAACTAATCAGTCTGTAAAAAATTTCAGCAATGTTGTCCGAATCTGAACAACTTTTACTATGCTCAGACTCTAATCTGTGGAAAAATTTTCAGACTCTGGAGCAACTTTTTAATAGAAAAAATATTGGACTCTAAGCAACTTTTCTATAGAAAAAGTTGTCAGACTCTGAGGAACTTTTCTACAGACTCTGAGCAACTTATCTATAAAAAAAGTTATCAGATTCCGAGCAACTTATCTATAAAAATAAGTTATCAGATTCCGAGCAACTTTATAATAGAAAAAGTTCTCAGACTCTGAGCAACGTTTCTATTGAAAAAAAATCGGACTATAGAAAAAGTTGTCAGACTCTGAGCAACTTTTCTTTAGAAAAAGTTGTTAGACTTCAAACAACTTTTCAAAGTTGTCAGATTTCGAAGAACTTTTCAATAGATAAAGTTTTCAGAAAAAAATGTCAGACTCTGAGCAACTTTTCTATAGAAGAAGTTGTCAGACTCTGAGCAACTTTTCTTAGACTATCAGCAAGTTATCTATAAAGCTAGATACTTTGCTATAGAAAAAAGTCAAAGTTGTCAGACTCTGAGCAACTTGTCAGACTTCAAACAACTTTTCAAAGTTGTCAGATTTCGAAGAACTTTTCAATAGATAAAGTTTACAGACCCTATAGAGAAATATGCCAGACTCTGAGCAACTTTTCTTTAGAAAAAGTTGTTAGACTCTGATCATCTTTTTTGTACAAAAAGTTTTTAGAATATGATCAACTCTCCTATACAACAAGTTGTCAAAATCTGATGAACTTTTCAATAGTAAGTTATCGGGATTTGTCAGAGTCTCATCATCTTTTATATACAAATAGTTGTCAGAAACTCATAATTTTTTCTATAGAAGAAGGCGTCAAAATCTGATTAACATTTTATACAAACATTTTTCAGAATCTGATAAACTTTTCTTTAGAGAATGTTGCCAAAATCTGATCAACTTTTCTATAGATAAAATTGTCAGAATTTGAACTTTTGAATTTCGCAAACAAAAAAAATTTTGTTATACTTTTAGAAACTTTTCTAAAGAAAAAGTTCTTAGACTCTGACCAACTTGTCTAAGAAAACAAATTATCTGACTCTGAAGAGCAGAACAAAATGGAGTCCCTTCGACTGTACTTGACTGCTCGCTCACAGTGAACTACTAGGTTAACAGAACAAATTTTCTATAGAAAATGTCAGACTCTTACCAATTTCTCTATAGAAAAAAATTGTCAGTTTCTGAGCAACTTTTCTAAAGAACTTTTTGTGAAATTTAAAATCTAAAAATGTTTTAGTTGGCAACACTATTGGTGCTTTAAGCATGCATTTGAAAACAAATCTTATAGTAAAAGCTTTCTGTGTTTTGTAACAGTCATTGAGTCAATAAACTGAACTCTTGAGTGTATTAAACTGAAAATAAAGCTTTACGTTTGCTTCATATTCATGTTCAAAACAATTTCTTTTAAGGAGGGGAAGAAATTGAGAATAAAGCTTATTGAATAGTATTGAATCAAGTTCAGAAACTTTAAAATGTAAAGTTTTTTCTGCATGTTTTTTTTCGCTTAACGTTGTCTATTTAGTTGTTTTTTGTGTGTTTGTTGTGTTTTTGCTGTATTATGTGTGAATGTGTGTGTTGAGTGTATTATGTTGGTTTTTCTTGTTGGTGTTCTAAAAATAATTTGAACGTCATTGTTTGGTTTTCAAGTTTTATTTTATTAGTATTTTCCTCCCTTTTTTATTTGATTTAATTTTAGTAGGTGCGTTAAGTAAAACACGAGTGTTTGTGTGTTTAAAATTATGTTTGTTTGTCTGTCTGTCTGTCTGTCTGATTTAGTTTCATCTACTTCTTGTTGTCTATTTGTGAGGTTAGTTTGATTTTTATTGTTGCTTGGTGTTGTTGTTGTTTATGATGCTTTTGTTGTATGTGTGTTTAGTCTAGCTTTTTTTCTTTTGGATGTTTTTGGATTGTGTATTGTTGTTGTTGCTGTTGCACAAAAATAAAATCTTATTACAGATTTTTGTACAAGAACTTGCCGAACAAGTTTAAGGTCAAGTTTATGGTAAAAATAATTAAATTGCAAAAAACAAGATGCCACTAAAGAATGCAATTTTTTGTTGTTGTTATTGTGATTGCAATGTATTGCAGTTTTTTTTAATAACTTTTTATTTAATTCACAAAATTTTTACACTTTTTTACGATTTCTTTATTTACAGTTCTTCTTTAATTTATAATTAATATTTATGTTAATAAATTTGCATTTTTTTATTAATAAAATAATTATTATTTGTTTTTACTCTCTCTTTAGTATTTTAGTTTTAATTAAACCAAATTTTTTTTTGTTTTACTTTAATTTCTATTTATTAATTTGTCTCAATTATTTGAAACCAACCGATCTTCTTACTTGTTCTTTGTTTACTGACTGACAACGACTCTAGTAGTTGGGAAAATTGTGAGTTCTTTAATGGTTTTTGCAAAATACAAGAACAACATACAACTGCAATTTTAAAACTTTAAATTAGATCCCGTAACTAGACATTTATTTACTCAATTACTACTTTTTTTACTTCTACACTTCACTAAACTGCACACAACAACTCACTATATCCAACAACAACAACAGCTCTTGCATTAAAAAGTTGTCTCATTTTGTATTTCCATTTTTAACTTTCTCTCTATATAGCTCTCTCTATCTCTCTCCTGAAGTTTGGCTAACTCTCCTAAAAGTTCTGTTTTCCCTATTAGTCCCAAAAGTTCAGTTCTTTGTTTTGTTTTGTTATTTTCTTTGTCACTTTGCAAAAAGCCCTTTTTTAATAAACAACAATTTAAAAGTAAAAACAAAATATTCAACTGCTTAGTTTATGCCTGATTCTCTACAATAAAAACAAATACATACATACTCTACAGAACTGCATTAAGTACCTTCAAAATGTTCGTTATAGAATCGGTATATATGTACATATATCTTTTTACAATATAAAGGCTTCATTAACGTATTGTATTTGTTGTTTTCTTTATGTTTGCTGCTGCTGTTAACCAACCCTGCTTAATGTGGTTGGTTGTCACTTATCGGAAGTGCACTTTTATGAACACTCTCTCCTACATGTTGGTTTTGAATTTTTTCATAATTTTTTTTTATTTTGTTGTTGTTGGTATTATTATTAGTGTGACCACATTTAAATTAACATACAGGGTTAGCGACAAAAATAAGAGAATTATACTAACGATTTTTCGTTAAAACTTAAGCACAATCTGTCAAAATTATTCTCAATCTGATAACTTTTCCTACAATCTGTCAACAAACAACACAAACAAAAATTGCTCTCAATCGGTTGTTCAAAATCTAACACATTTTCTAAACAAAAGTTGTTCAGAAACTGACATTTTTTAAATAAAACTTTCTTAAAAGAGAAGTTAATCAGAATCTGACAACCTTTTCTTAAGAATAGTTGTTCAAAATCTGAAACTTATTCTAAAGAAAATTTTTCGGAATCTAAGAATTTTTCTAATGAAAAGATGTTCAGAATGTGACAACTTTTTCTAAAGAAAAGCTGTTAAGAATCGGACAACATTTTCTAAAGAAAAGTTGTTCAGAACTTGACAACATTTTCTAAAGAAAAGTTGTTCAGAATCTGACAACTTTTTCTAAAGAAAAGTTATTCAGAATCTGACAACTTTTTCTACAGAAAAGTTGTTCAGAATCTGACAACTTTTTCTAAAGAAAAGTTGTTCAGAATCTGACAACTTTTTCTAAAGAAAAGTTGTTCAGAATCTGACAACTTTTTCTAAAGAAAAGTTGTTCAGAATCTGACAACTTTTTCTAAAGAAAAGTTGTTCAGAATCTGACAACTTTTTCTAAAGAAAAGTTGTTCAGAATCTGACAACTTTTTCTAAAGAAAAGTTGTTCAGAATCTGACAACTTTTTCTAAAGAAAAGTTGTTCAGAATCTGACAACTATTTCTAAAGAAAAGTTGTTCAGAATCTGACAACATTTTCTAAAGAAAAGTTGTTCAGAATCTGACAACATTTTCTAAAGAAAAGTTGTTCAGAATCTGACAACTTTTTCTAAAGAAATGTTATTCAGAATCTGACAACTTTTTCTAAAGAAATGTTATTCAGAATCTGACAACTTTTTCTAAAGAAAAGTTGTTCAGAATCTGACAACTTTTTCTAAAGAAAAGTTGTTCAGAATCTGACAACTTTTTCTAAAGAAAAGTTGTTCAGAATCTGACAACTTTTTCTAAAGAAAAGTTGTTCAGAATCTGACAACTTTTTCTAAAGAAAAGTTGTTCAGAATCTGACAACTTTTTCTAAAGAAAAGTTGTTCAGAATCTGACAACTTTTTCTAAAGAAAAGTTGTTCAGAATCTGACAATTTTTTCTAAAGAAAAGTTGTTCAGAATCTGACAAATTTTTCTAAAGTTGTTTAAAATCTGCCAAACATTTCTAGTGATAAGTTGTTAAAGAAAAGTTGTTCAGAATCTGAAAATTTTGCACAGAATAGTCTCCCTATTGTATATTAAAAAAAAATCAAATCAATTAACTAGCAAATAATCCAAACAGCAAAACATGACTTTCCAAAAATAAAAGAAAACACAGAACGATTAAAATCATCATCATTATCATCAAAATTAGAAAAAAAACCAAACGTAGAAATAACAATAAATAATAGTCGAGTAAATATGAACGTTTCTTTGTTTGTATTTGCATTATTATTAAAAAAGAACAACAATAATATGATTGTTGCAGTCACTCGCTCGTTTATTTGTTTGGTCGCTCACTTGCTCACTAAAACCCCATTTATGTATTGAAGATGAAGAAGACAAATGTTGCAGAACAAGTCTTCTCCCCCTGGCATTGAAAATTGTATTTTTGTTTATGCTTTTTGCTTTGTTTTTTTCTCTTCTTCTTCTTTTTCATGCATTTGTTTTGTTATTTTTGCATTTGAAGTTCTATGCCCATACCAAGTTCAATAACCTTTGACTTTGACAGAATACTAACAGCAGCAATAACAATATATAATACAACAACAAAGCATGACTAACACTAATGCAAAAACAATAATAAATAGCAAAGAAGCTAAATGTTTGTTGTTGTTATTCGTACCATACGACTTGTAATTCTGTATGCATTTTTTTGCTCCCATAATTCTTTATCGACAACAACAAAAAGAGACATTTTAAAAATTAAGCACAACTTTTTTTGTTTTGCTGCTATATTGCTTTTGTTGTTGCTGCTAATGGGAGAATCATTAAACAGCAACTTTTATTCCCTCTTATATAGAGAAGACCACAAATGTTAAGCATCCCATGAAAAGCTTTTTTATTCAACGCCATTATAGAATGAACATTTGAATGCATTCTGCTTATTTTGTAATGCTACGTAAAGTAATCGAGAGTGAGTGCAGCTCTATTGTCGCCAGGAAAGTGTGTATATACAACTTAATAGTACCAATTGTGAGACTGACTGTTGGACTCGATTGTAATAAACAAATATTTTAGTTACATCAGTATGTATGAATGTAAAAGCAAAAACAAAAATGTATGAAAATTATATTATAAAAAGAAAACTTGTTGACTTTTTGCATGCAGGGATCAGTCATCCTGATTTCTTTAATATTATTTTGATGTTGAAACAACAAAAATATGTTGTTGGGGTTGTAGTTTTTCTACTAAAAGAATGTAAAAGCTGATTGGAACCTAGAGGTAGATTCTGAGGGAGTTTTTCTATAACATAGGTTTAGAAGGGATGCATATCCACTCGTAGACAATAAGGTCCATTGCGATTCCCTTCAAAAGAGCGAAGATTCGAAAAAGCAGAAAAACAAAAACCTACAAGAAAAACTAGAAAGAAGAAGATGATAGGTTAAAGGATAGAAAATAATAATCAGTCCATATCCTTAAGACTGAATATATATAAGAGAAAATCTTTGTCCCCCTGTAAAGCCCAGCCGAGGAAGTGATTAATTCCCTTGACAAAATCTAATAAACTGAGAGGTTCATAACACGCTATATCCCCCATTTCTTATGGAATCCTTTCCCTATCTATGTCAGCCTGTGATGATGTATCCCAGGACAAAGGCTAGATCGATTTTATTCCTCATGTTTGCACAACCCGCCAAAATCCGGCAGTCTAAGGATTATGATAGGGATGCTAACGGTGAAATGCTTAGTTAAGATCTTTCTCAGTAAATGGAGCAGCAACACTTACTGAGAAAGAACTTAACTAAGCATTTCGCCGTTAGCATCCCTATCATAATCCTTAGACTGCGTCTATCTAGTCCTATAAGTATTGTGATATCCCCCTTTTCAACTTTTCCTACTATTCCAAAATTGGTCCAAATTATCATGGAATCTTTCTACAACTTACTTTATTGTGATCTGAGCAACTTTTCTGAAAACAAAGTTTCTTATATTTTACTCAATTTAGAACTTATTCTTTATAGAAAAGGAGATAAAAGTATAGCAAATAATTATCCCCCAGAGAAGTTACAATTCCCTTAACAAAACCTAATAAACTGCGAGGATCAAGACTCGCAATATCCCCCATTCTGTCATGGAATCTTCTCTATAGCTATGTCAGCCTGTGATGTTGACATTGTGATATACCCCTTTTAAACTTTTGGCCATAGGCTCTTTGATTCCTTGCAAACCAATCTACTATTCCAAAATTGCTCCATAATGTCATGGAATCTTTCTATAACATACTTTATTGTGATCTGAGCAACTTTTCTGAAAATAAAATTTCTTATATTTTTATTAAATTTTGAACTTATTCTCTATAGAAAAAGTTGTCACATTCGTTCGAACTTTCTATTATTTATTCGGCGGTTTCAGTTATATGGGGGCTAGGTGAAATAATGGACGGTTATTAACCATTTTCAATATGATTCGTCCCTGGGACAATAGAAGATCATGTACCAAATTTCATTAAATTATCTTCAAAATTGCTACCTGTAGTTTGATTACAAGGTTTACATGGACGGACAGACGGTCATAGCTAAATCGACTCAGAAAATGATTCTGATCCTATTGGTATACTTACAAACATCAGCACCAATTAAAATTATTGTAGGTTATAAATACCAGACACCAAAAAATTTCCTGAAGTTGTTAGATTCTGAGAAAAAGTTGTTCGATTCTGAACAACTTTGGTATAGAAAATATTGTCTGATTCTGTTTAACATTTCTATAGAAAATATTACCTGATTCTGAGTAACTTTCCTATAGAAATAGTCATCTTAATGTGATTAATGTTTCTATACAAAAAATTGTCACAATCTGACAAACTATTACATAGAAAATTTGTTGACTATTCTATAGAAAATTTGTTAATAAATTAATTTTAGTTAATCTTTTAAAAATCTTGTAAAATTTAATAGATTATTAAATACACAACCAAATACGTACATCTCAGCAGTTCGACGGGACAGTACCGAACTGACCACTTAACCTACAATTGTGGTGGCCCCTAGCCACCTGCCTACCCAGGTGACCGACCATTTTAACATGGGCTTGTCCTACGAGGAAGTCAATCGTCACTATACACCCTACAAAGAGACAATAAAGATTGCCTCCGCTTTCGCTTATAAAGGGGACACTAAAGTGACGACTGTCTTCATTCTCGATTACAAAGAGTTTATTTGTGACGAAAGACCAAAAAAATACGAATTGGAGTCAGATATTAATTGAACTAAAATTTAAACATTTCAAGTGTCTACTCTCCAGAATACTATGGGACAATAATGTGACGATTGACCCGAAAGATATATATTTGAGTCAACCAGATGGTGGCATATTAGTAGATAGTAATAATCTTTAGGTTACTTGAGGATAGTAAAGAGACGACTGTCTCCGCTCCCGCTTTCAAAGAGGACACTAATGTGACGACTGTCTTCATTCTCGATTACAAAGGGTACATTCGTGACGAATGACCCAAAACATACGAATTACGATCATTCAGGTGGTTAACTATTAGTGGATATTACTTTTTCGTATGCATTTACTCTTTGTCAAACTGCTGGGATATCTTACAAATTTAATAAATTGCTATAATATAAGTTTGTAATTGTGCTTCTTTTGAAAATGTCCTGTAGATTTTCTTGACTTTTAAAGTTCAGTGCAAATATTTATTTCGAATAAGTATAAGAAAGAAATCCCTTTAACGATTCTATACATTGTCCTGAATACGTACTTAAAAGCTTATACACATTACATCATGCCAGACAAACTTCTTCATATATAATTACATGTATATATACTTGTTATATACATACATATGTACATGAACACATATGTATATTGTGTATGTATGTATTTATTGTCTGGTACTTCGACAACTTTTGTGCAGAACAGCATTATATTTTAATAATACATATGTATATACATATAGATTTATTTACAACTTAAGTAGTAAATATTATTGTAAAGAAAAAATCACGTGTGTAAAATTTACATATATGTACATATAAAGAATAAAAATGATTAATAATGGTAGAGTCTAAACCATATAGTGGTGGACCATTTATGTATACAAGAGTAATTTTATTTTATAAGATATTATATTTTGTTGTTTTATTTTTGTACAATTTTTTTATAACAGTCTGTGCAACAACATCTGAGAGGGGTTTAATCACAACCATGTTGAGGTTTTTTATTGTAAAAAATAATTTGTGTAAACATTCAATGTAATATAACAGGGTTGGAAAATTATAAAAATCAAACTAAAGTTTTCACTTAAATTTCATTTATAAAGAAAAATTTGTGAGATTATATTTTTTCTATAGTAAAAGTTTATAGGTATAGCTTTTCCATAAAAGAAATTAACAGATTTTTAATAACTTTTCTATGGAAAAATTTGTCAGATTCGGAACAACTTTTTTAGGAAAAAATTTCACATTTTTAATAAGTTGTCTATAAAAAAAAGTTTTCAGCTACTAAAAATTACAAATAGCTTTTCTATAAAAAAGTTTTCAGGTTCAGAACAATTTTTTCATAGTCAGTATCTGAACAACTTTTTTTTAGAAAAAGATCTGAGATTTTTAAAAACTTTTCTGTAGAGAAAGAAAAATTTGTCAAGTTCAGAACAACTTTTCTATACAAAAATTTTTCAGCTTCTGAAAAGTATTTCTAAAGAAAAAGTTGTCAGCTTATCAACAGCATTACCTATAGAAATGTTTCAGATTCTTAATAACTTTTCTATGAAAAAATTTGTCAGAAACAATTTCACATTCTTACAAGGTTTCTATAAAAAGTTTTCAGCTTCTGAAAATTATAAATAGCTTTTCTACAAAAAAGTTTTCAGGTTCAGAACAACTTTTTTATCGAAAAGATGTCAGTGTCTGAATAACAACTTTTAAACAACTTTTCTACAGAGAAGTTGTCAGATTCTAAACAACTTTTCTATAATAAAAGTTTTCAGGCTCAGAACAACATTTTTTTATAGAAAAAATTTACAGAAAGAAAAAGTTTCAGAAACAACATTTCTGAAATTTATATTTGAAAAAATAATCAGATTTCTGAACAGCATTTCTATAGAAAAATTTTCAGAAAGAAAAAGTTTTAGACTTTGAATAACTTTTCTTAAGAAAAACTTTCTTTTTATAGAAAAAGTTATCAGAATCTGATGAACTTTTCTATAGAAAAAGTTATCAGAATCTGATGAACTTTTCTATAGAAAAAGTTATCAGAATCTGATGAACTTTTCTATAGAAAAAGTTATCAGAATCTGATGAACTTTTCTATAGAAAAAGTTATCAGAATCTGATGAACCTTTTTATAGAAAAAGTTATCAGAATCTGATGAACTTTTCTATAGAAAAAGTTATCAGAATCTGATGAACTTTTCTATAGAAAAAAGTTATCAGAATCTGATGAACTTTTCTATAGAAAAAAGTTATCAGAAACTGAAGATCTTTTCTATAGAAAAAGTTATCAGAATCTGATGAACTTTTCTATAGAAAAAGTTATCAGAATATGATGAACTTTTCTATAGAAAAAGTTATCAGAATCTGATGAACTTTTCTATAGAAAAAGTTATCAGAATCTGATGAACTTTTCTATAGAAAAAGTTATCAGAATCTGATGAACTTTTCTATAGAAAAAGTTATCAGAATCTGATGAACTTTTCTATAGAAAAAGTTATCAGAATCTGATGAACTTTTCTATAGAAAAAGTTATCAGAATCTGATGAACTTTTCTATAGAAAAAGTTATCAGAATCTGATGAACTTTTCTATAGAAAAAGTTATCAGAATCTGATGAACTTTTCTATAGAAAAAGTTATCAGAATCTGATGAACTTTTCTATAGAAAAAGTTATCAGAATCTGATGAACTTTTCTATAGAAAAAGTTATCAGAATCTGATGAACTTTTCTATAAAAAAAAGTTATCAGAATCTGATGAACTTTTCTATAAAAAAAAGTTATCAGAATCTGATGAACTTTTCTATAGAAAAAAGTTATCAGAAACTGAAGATCTTTTCTATAGAAAAAGTTATCAGAATCTGATGAACTTTTCTAAAGAAAAAGTTATCAGAATCTGATGAACTTTTCTATAGAAAAAGTTATCAGAATGTGATGAACTTTTCTATAGAAAAAGTTATCAGAATGTGATGAACTTTTCTATAGAAAAAGTTATCAGAATCTGATGAATTTTTCTATAGAAAAAGTTATCAGAATCTGATGAATTTTTCTATAGAAAAAGTTCTCTTTTCTATAGAAAAACTTTCTGATAAACTTTTCTATAGAAATCTTTATCAGAATCTGATAAACTTTTTTATAGAAAAAATTATTAGAATCTAATAAACTTTTCTATAGAAAAAAGTTATCCAAATTCCATGAACTTGAAAATGTTGTAAGTTTCTGATGAACTTACCTTGAGAAAAAGTTGTCAGCTTTTCTCTATAGAAAACGTTTTTTTTTTTTTTAATATTTATATTTGATTTTAGAATTTGGTCTCTTATAGTTGCGATTATTAATGAAATTTAACTAAAATAAAGCGATTGTTCCGAAGAAGTAAGAAGTTTGGTATAAAATTAATAATCAAAACATTACAAGAGCTTTTATTGATATTACATTTATAAGACTTTCGTCATGTGTTTGATTTAGCACATGACTATTGATTTTAAAATAGTGAAATCATTAAAGTTTATAGTAAATTTCACAATTGAATGAAAGGAAATTTAACCCTTTGCTACTGACGTGGATTTATTATAATTATTTTATTTTTAAAAGCTTAGATTTTATAAGATTTGTTTTTAAAAATTAAAAATTTTAATTAAATGCTTAAAGCAATTAACAACTCCCAGCTTTGAAGTAGAAAAGCATTTTGAAAAAATGTACATATGTACATACAGCCAGACAGATGTTGCTGCATTAATTTTATATAGAATCGACTTAATAAAAACAACATAGGGAAAAAAAGCTTTTTACTTTTCAAAACATAATGTTTTTTGTTGTTACTTTCGCACAATAAAAGGGCCCTGAGCAAAAGCTTTAATGCAGTTTTTTTTGTTGTATTTTGATTTATGTTTTATTTTATAAATATAGGAGGGAAACAAAATAAGGAAATGACGCGTTGTTTTTATGTTTGTGGCGATGTTTTTGTTGTTGTTGTTATTGCTGATGGTTTTTTTTTATAAAAGTTGTCTGCTAAAAAGGAAAGCTTTTCGATATTGTTTTGTCTACTTGAATGTTTAAGGATATTTTGTTGCTTATTTCAGGTGGTAATTTTAAAGGTGTTTGAAAACTAAAACTGAGCAAATAAAATAAATATATGTAAATGCCACTAATTAACTTGCAACCCTCAAGCCCCACTTATTAACAGAATAATGATTTAAAAAAAGTCACGTTTTTTCTATTTGCTAAGGAATACGTCATCGTTATTATGTTGTTGATGATTTGCTTATGTATGTTGTAAAAGTCTAGTTGTTGTTGTTCTTTTTTATTTGAAGTTCATTAAACTTTTTAAATTTAATTTACACAATTTAAAGAGAAAAAAATTTTGCAATAATTACCCGTTTATTTTTATATCTTTACTAATTTGACAATAAAAGTGGAAGCTTTAGTAACACAAAATTTATTAAGAAAAAAGCTTTAATTGTTTTTTTTTTAAATGTCGTAAAGCAATTATTTTAAAATGAATATTTTTAACCAACACTTGCACTTATTATTGAAAATTAATTCTTAATGGAATTTATTAAAAAACATCACATTTTTGTTGCCAATTGTATTTACAATTTACAGTTATAAACAGCTTTACACATTATTACGTTATCCGCAATCATACATGTGTTCAAAAGAATGTTTGTTTGCAGCAGACGGTATGACCAACGAAACATACAGACAGACAAACAACCAGCCGGAAATTTATACATAATAAAACAATTATTCTTCTACTTACGTTTTTTCTATTTTTATAAAATAATTTATTTTTTTTATCTCTATTATCTCCTTTTAATTAAAATTTTCTTTGAAAAATATAAAAAAAAAACTTATTAAATTATTACAAAATTTTCTTCATGATCTTTCTTCACAACAACCACCTTTACCGGCTAAAGAGTTTATAAAAACTGCCAAAATAAAGTTCTTTTCATATTTTTGTAATATTGCACACACATTCGTACGTTCACACATTTCAATTGTTTGCTGTTTATTCTTAGTAAAAGCTTTTTTTTATTCTTACTTTGAAGAAAGCTTTTTAAAGTCTGCTTATTTTTTTTTCGTTTTTGTTTTATTTTTAACTCTAGTTGTGAGTGTGAGTAAAGCTCAACAAAATAATTATCGTGTTTTTTTTTTACATAAAGGGCTTTATATGGGGCTCAGAGTTGCCAATATATGAATTTTTAGATTCCTATTAACAGTTAAGGAACAAATTTGTGTGATCACAGATAAGAAAATTTGTTTTTCTCAATTGGATTGTTATTCATACAGATCGATAGCCGATTTATACTTAGATTTGCCATACAGTCTATAGATTATATATTAAACTATAGCCTATAGTTCTGATTATAGAACACTAAAGAAATGTATATTGGCCTTACTTCAGAACAGCCCATAATCTGGACTATAGAAGAAACCATAGTCTTGATTATAAAACAGACTACAGTCATGACCATAAAACAGTCTATAGTCTTGACTATAGAACAGTCTATAGTCGTAACTATTGAATAGTCCATAGTCTTGACGATAGAACAGTATATAGAATATTCTATAGTCTTGACTATAGCATAACCTATAGTCTTGACTATAGAATAGTCTATAGTCATTACCATAGAATAGGCTACAGTCTTGACTACAGAATAGCATGTAGTCTGGATTATAGAATAGTCTATAGTCTTTAATATAGAATCGTGTATAGTTTTGACTATAGAATAGTCTACAGTCTTGACTATAGAATAGTCTACAGTCTTGACTATAGAATAGTCTATAGTCTTGACTATAGAATAGACTATAGTCTTGACTATAGAATAGTCTACAGTCTTGACTACAGAATAGTCTATAGTCTTGACTATAGAATAGTCTATAGTCTTGACTAAAGAATAGTTTATAATCTTGACTATAGAATAGTCTATAGTCTTGACTATAGAATAGTCTGCAGTCTTTACTATAGAATAGTCTATAGTCTTCACTATAGAATAATCTATAGTCTTCACTATAGAATAGTCTATAGTCTTGACTATAGAATAGTCTATAGTCTTGACTATAGAATAGTCTACAGTCTTGACTATAGAATAGTCTATAGTCTTGACTATAGAATAG
>NC_060953.1:45255292-45261104 GCF_022045245.1 Lucilia cuprina | reverse complement strand
GACTATAGACTAGACTATAGACTAGACTATAGACTAGACTATAGACTAGACTATAGACTAGACTATAGACTAGACTATAGACTAGACTATAGACTAGACTATCTACTACACTATAGACTACACTATAGACTAGACTATGGACTAGACTTTAGACTATACTATTGACTAGACTATACTATTGACTAGACTATAGACTAGAATAGGCTATATACTAGACTATAGACTAGACTACAGACTAGACTACAGACTAGACTAGACTACAGACTAGACTATAGACTAGATATAGACTAGACGGCTCAATTATAGGGTATCAAAAGATCATGTTATACCCTGAATATTAGATCTCATATTTCTTCAAGTCATGTTAGTTTAGTATGTATTTGTTGTATGTAAATTAAATGTTCTTTCTAGTCATTCTAGTATTGTAAATGTTCATTCATTCATTTGTCTCTGCCCAATTGATCTATTTGACATGATGCGTGAAATAAACCACCAACAGCGTTTTTGTATTGTTGTAAACATATATATTTTTTTTAAATTAATTGTTCATACTTTGTTATTGTTGTTGAGGCATTTTTCGACGCATTCGCATAACTCTAGATGTGATCTAAAAAATTTCGTAGTGTAAACTTTTACATTAATATGCATAAATTGTTATCGCCTCAAACGAAGTGCGTTACTCTGCATAATAATTAAGTCTAGTTGCACTAGTAGAACGCTTCAAGGGGCTAAAGATTATGATCTTTTTTGAATACAATTTACTCTATTATTAATTGAGGTAAATGTAAATTTTTCAAAATGTCTTTGTGTGTCAGATTACACCAAAATATTTACACGCATTCGAGAATATGTATGCGTAAGAAGAAATATTTTATTAAATAATAACAATTTAAATAAATTAAACTAAATTTATATATATTAAAATATTGTTGAACAAAAGAGATAGAGATCTGCGATCCTGCCAGGAGTCGAACCTGGAATCTTCTGATCCGTAGTCAGACGCGTTATCCATTGCGCCACAGGACCCACGTATTGCGACTGGTTATAAAAATAATTTTTCATACGTAATCTTAATATATTTCAATATTTTGAATAATTCAATGAGATTACCCATAATATAACAAAATGTTATTAACTGTTTATCAATCTTTTATATCAAAATTTCTTAAATTAACAACTTTTCGTGATCGTTAACTATTCAAAACGTTTTTAATTACAATTATTATTTTTGTAAAACAATATCTTTAACATTGATTAACAAATGTTTTCTTAAACGCCAATAAACACTTTTCATTAAAAAGAAACTCTGCTATCGAATTGCAACATTATTATTTATGTTTTATCATTATTAAGATCTAAAGACAGTTGTTATATTTACTAACAACAAACAACATCCACAGCATCTATAAAATATTTGATTAGATCTTAGAAAATGATTTTAAATGACAACCATTAAATTGAAAAAAAAAACTACAAACGAAGAATATTTTTTAAAAATAAAAAACAAAATCGTTGCAACTAAGTAAATGGCGCCAATTTCATTGATTATTTTAACAACTTTTAAATTGTTAATTTAATACGTATTAAATATGTTCTTTTTCGTATTGTATTATTAATAATTCTTAATGGGGAGTCCAGTCAAAATTGACATCAGAACGTTGTTAAGCAAAAACGACTTTAATAAAAGCTACATAATAAAGACTTGTCTGTGGTGAAGACTTACAATCGATCTGTAGACAAGAATAATGATTGATCACTTATTTATAGTTATGTCTATATACTGATCTATATATAAGACAATAGGCTAATCTACACGGATCTTTAGTCAAGACAATGAAA
This sequence comes from Lucilia cuprina, assembly GCF_022045245.1. Classification (NCBI taxonomy): domain Eukaryota; kingdom Metazoa; phylum Arthropoda; class Insecta; order Diptera; family Calliphoridae; genus Lucilia; species Lucilia cuprina. The sequence goes on along the minus strand of NC_060953.1, from coordinate 45,259,265 downwards.
AGATTTATAATCCAGACAATAGCGTGATCAATAGTCAAGACTATAGACTCATCTGTAGCCTAGACTATAGCCTCACCTGTAGTCTAAACTATAGCCTCACCTGTAGTCAAGACTATAGACTGATCTATAGTCAAGACTATAGACTGATTTATAGTCAAGACTATAGACTGATCTATAGTCAAGACTATAGACTGATCTATAGTCAAGACTATAGACTGATCAATAGTCAAGACTATAGACTGATCTAACGTCAAGACTATAGACTGATCTATAGTCAAGACTATAGACTGATCTATAGTCAAGACTATAGACTGATCTATAGTCAAGACCATAGGCTGATCTATAGTCAAAACTATAGACTGATCTATAGTCAAGACTATAGACTGATTTATGGTCAAGACTATGAACTGATCTATAGTTATGACTTTAGACTAATCTATAATCAAGACATATAATCTAGACTATAGTCTGGTCTATAGTTAACACTAAAGGCTGATCTATAGTCAAGACAATAGACCCTTCTATAATCAAGACTATACCTAATCTAATAGCGGGATCAATAGTCAAGGCTATAGACTGATCTATAGTCAAGACTTTAGACTGATCTATAGTCAAGACTATAGGCTGATCTATAGTCAAGACTGTAGACTGATCTATAGTCAAGACTATAGACTGATCTGTAGTCAAGACTATAGACTGATCTATAGTCAAAACTATTGACTGATCTGTAGTCAAGACTATAGACTGACATATAGTCAAAACTATTGACTGATCTGTAGTCAAGACTATAGACTGACCTATAGTCAAAACTATAGACTGATCTGTAGTCAAGACTGCAAACTGATGTATAGTCAAGACTATAGACTGATCTATAGTCAAGACTATAGACTGATCTATAGTCAAGACTATAGACTGATCTTTAGTCAAGACTATAGACTGATCTATAGTTAAGACTATAGACTGATCTATAGTCAAGACTATAGACTGATCTATAGTCAATACTATAGACTGATCTATAGTCAAGACTTTAGACTGATCTATAGTCAAGACTTTATACTGATCTATAGTCAAGACTATAGACTGATCTATAGTCAAGACTATAGACTGATCTATAGTTAAGACTATAGACTGTTCTATAGTTAAGACTATAGACTGTTCTATAGTCAAGACTATAGACTGATCTATAGTCAAGACTATATACTGGTATATAATTAAGACTATTGACTGATCTATAGTCAAGACTAAGTACTGATCTGTCGTCAATACTTTAAACTTAATATACTCCTTACTTTCTTATTATATGCAATTGGAAAAAAGCAATAATTTTTTAAATTGCAATATTTCACAATTCTTAAAAACAGAAGATGTATTGATAGACTGCTGACAGCAATAACAAGAACTATAAAAAACATTAAAGCGAAAATAATTTGTTATTAACTCAAAAACAAAATACTATGATTGATGAGTTTTTCTACAAAAAATCATCAAAGACTCAATAATAAATATTTTTTTAAATAAATTGGAACAATGACAGACATGGTTTTAAAAAAAATGTTTAAAAGTAATTCTCAAAATTGTTTAGTATTTACATATTAAACTTAATTAATGTTAGTTAATCTCTTAAACTTTTTTAACATTTAGCTGTTAATCTAATCTGTTTTTAGTTTGTTTTTTAATTAAATCTACCAAACAACCATATTAATCATTTAAAGTTCTTTTAACGTGCAGTTATTTTTCAAGGTATTAAAACATCACAACTAATCAAGTGACGTCGCATTGAATATATGCATTTTAAGAACATTTTTTTCAAATTTTTATTTTTAATTACTTTGCCAAGTTGTTTTTTCGATTTTTAAGTAAAAAAACACACCTTAGGAAAATATGTGTGATTTTTTTGTGGTAAAATTCGATTAACACATCATTTAAATAGCAACAGTTCATAACATAAATTAATATTTACTCACCTGTAGACAATTTGTAATTAATTATTATTTATTTAACAAACAAGTTTCTTTTTTTGCCGAATATAAAGACAACATCAAACATTTTGTACGTATGTACGTGATGCATGTCTCTATTAACTTCAAATTTATAATTAAAATTTAATTAAATGTTTATTATAAATTATAACTGGTAATTACTTCTTTAACACTTTGCATGTTTTTTTATTAAAAAAAAAAATTAAAAAAAAAATTGCAAAAAACTTATGCCCCGGGTGAGGCTCGAACTCACGACCTTAAGATTATGAGACTTACGCGCTGCCTACTGCGCCACCGAGGCTATGGGTGTTAAAAGTATAAAGCTATATTAGAACTAAAGCCCCGTATTATAATTAACTTACAAAAGTTCTTTATAGAAAGAATTTTTATCTAAATGCTTTTTAAATGCAAAAGCTTTTTTGCACAGTGTTTAGCATTCCTGAAATTGAGCATATGAAGTTTTTTTATATTTTACACTATATATGGAAGCTAAAAATAAATAGGGTCTGTTATCGTTTACATTTAATGAATAGATTTATATTTGTATAATATATATTTATTTGTACTAAATTTTGCAATTTATAATTACCATAATTATCGGCTCTAAATCCATTTTCGATGAATTCTGTTGTATGCGTGTAAGGTGAAATAATGAACCGATTCTAACCATTTTTAATAGTTTCCACTTGGGACTTCAATTATGGCAGACATGTCATAATCGAATCTGGTCGTAAGTAGAGCTTTGTATCTGAGTTTCAAAAAGGCACACCATTTCCTTTAGCCAATTTATAAAATTTAAACGAATACGTCTTTTCAAATTGGACTACATACAATACTATAGACTGTTCTACAGTTACGACTATTAAGACTGTCAAGAATATAGACTGTTCTATACTAAAGACTATAAACTGTTCTATAGTCAAGACTATAGACTATTCTATAGTGAAGACTATTGATTATTCGATAGTCGGAACTATTGACTTTTATATATTAAAGACTACAGACTATTCTATAGCCAAGACTAAGGAATTTTGTATAGTCAATAGTAAAGACTATTCTATAGTCAATACTATAGACTATTCTGTAGTCAAGACTATAGACTATTATATATTAAAGACTTTAGACTATTCTATAGCCAAAACTAAGGATAATTCTATAGTCAAGGCTATAGGCTATTCTATTGCCAAGACTATAGAATATTCTATAGTCAAGAGTATAGACTATTCTATAATCAAGACTACAGGCTATTCTGTAGTCAAGACTGTAGACTATTCTATAGTAAAGAGTATAGACTATTCTATAGTCAAGACTATAGACTATTCATTAGTCAAGACGAAGGACTATTTTATAATCAAGACTACAGGCTATTCTATAGTCAAGACTATAGACTATTCTGTAGTCAAGAGTATATACTATTCTATAGTCAAGACTATAGACTATTCTATAGTCAAGACTATAGACTATTCTATAGTCAAGACTATAGACTATTCTACAGTCAAGACTATAGACTATTCTATAGTCAAGACTATAGACTATTCTATAGTCAAGACTATAGTCTATTCTATAGTCAAGACTATAGACTATTCTATAGTCAAGACTATAGACTATTCTATAGTCAAGACTATAGGCTATTCTATTGTCAAGATTATAGAATATTCTATAGTCAAGAGTATAGACTATTCTATAATCAAGACTACAGGCTATTCCGTAGTCAAGACTGTAGACTATTCTATAGTCAAGATTATAGACTATTCTATAGTCAAGACTATAGACTATTCATTAGTCAAGACTATAGACTATTCATTAGTCAAGACCAAGGACTATTCTATAATCAAGACTACAGGCTATTCTATAGTCAAGACTATAGACTATTCTGTAGTCAAGAGTATAGACTATTCTATAGTCAAGACTATAGACTATTCTATAGTCAAGACTATAGACTATTCTATAGTCAAGACTGTAGACTATTCTATAGTCAAGACTATAGACTATTC
>NC_060953.1:45251219-45255192 GCF_022045245.1 Lucilia cuprina | reverse complement strand
TCTATCTATCTATCTATCTATCTATCTATCTATCTATCTATCTATCTATCTATCTATCTATCTATCTATCTATCTATCTATCTATCTATCTATCTATCTATTTGTAATGAGTTGGTCGTCTTACGGCCATTGTTTACTTTTAAATGTTTCTTAATAAACAAAAAATTCAAAATACATATCCACAATTTCTTTATAAATCCCCACTGTGTTAACTTCAATAAATTAGAACTATTTATGTATAATTAAATATTTATTTAATGGTTAATATTACAAACTTCTTTTAACAACTATTTCTAAAAAGAATCGTCACAGAACTTTGTCTCAAGGTAGACATATGGTCCTGTGGCGCAATGGATAACGCGTCTGACTACGGATCAGAAGATTCCAGGTTCGACTCCTGGCAGGATCGAAGACAATTATTTTTGTATATAAAAACTTATATATTATCTCTTAGATTTACAATAAAATTTTATTTAAATGCCTACAGCATAAAAATATAATTTTTTGAAAATTTTTTAATATTCCTAACTATTCAAGAACGTTACAAGCAAATCTAAATAATAAATCCAAAATAGTTCCACACATTTATACTTTGAATAAAAATCAAGTACAAGTACATTGTAAAAGTTATATAAAAACCAGTTTAATATTTTTTTTAGCTTTTTAGCCAATAACAAGTGCGTTAACTTCTTGGTAAATTTGAATATAATTTTAAATATTTTACGCATATTTTGTTTAAACGAAGGTAATTTTGAATTTAAATAACAACAGAGTATGAAAGGCATTAACAACTTTTCGAATAACATGTGGCATTTGTATCGAAATGTTTTGTATTTGTATCAAAGTATGTCTCTTTGGAAACATTATTTTAATTAATTCTAATAAATGATAAATGTTGTGTCACAGTACTTAAAACATATTTGAAAATTTGTTAAAAAAAATCGAACAAAAAACTGGTGGCAAATATTTGCAACAAAAAGCTAAACATTAATTTTGATACACGACAATTTATGTCATGTTCGATTTAGTTAAGAAACAAATTTTAAAGAAATTATTGTACCATATATATTTTATGGTAATTTTAATGGTTTTTACGACACTAAAAGGTGTATTCGACTTAAGAAATCTGAAAATGGATTGTTATGTAAGAGGTATATGAAGGAAATTTAAAGGCCTTATATTCAGACTATAGCGTAGAGTAGACTTTGTAGGAACTAGACCTAGTCTACAGTCTAGTTCATAGTCCAGCCTACTTTAAACTAGGCTGTAGACTACACTATAGACTAGACTACAGGCTATAATACATACTAGACTATAGACTAGACTATACTAAAGACTATACTATTGACTATAGTACTATAGACTAGACTATAGACTAGACTATAGACTAGACAATAGCCTAGACTATAGACTAGATAATAGTCAAGGCTTTAGACTAGACATTAGACTATAAACAAGACTATAGACTAGACAATATATTAGACTATCGACTAGACTTTAAAGTATACAATATACTACACTAAAGACTATACTATAGACTAAATTAAAAACTAGACTATATTAAAGACTATACTACAGACTAAACCATACTATAGACTATACTGCAGACTTTACTATAGAGTAGACTTTAGACTAGCCTATATACTAGAATACAGACTAGACTATAGGCTAGACTATAGACTAGAAAATAGACTACACTATAGACTAAATTATAGACTAGACTATACCAAACACTAAACTACATATTATACCATACCTTAGACAAATCTGTAGATTATATTATAGACTAGACTTCTGACTAGAATAAAGAGTAGACTTTAGACTAGGCTACTAACTAGAATATAGAATATACTATAGACTAGAATACAGACTAGACTGTAGAAAAGAATAAAGACTAGACTGTAGACTATATTGTAGACTGGACTATAGACTAGACTATAGTCTATAGACTAGACTATAGACTAGACTATAGACTAGACTATAGACTAGACTATAGACTAGACTATAGACTAGACTATAGACTAGACTATAGACTAGACTATAGACTAGACTATAGACTAGACTATAGACTAGACTATAGACTAGACTACAGACTAGACTATAGACTAGGCTATAGACTAGACTATAGACTAGATTATAGACTAGACTATAGACTACACTATAGACTAGATTATAGACTAGACTATAGACTACACTATAGACTAGATTATAGACTAGACTATAGACTACACTATAGATTAGACTATATAAAAGACTATAGAATGGACTATAGACCAGACTATAAGCTAGTCTTAATAATGGAACGCAGGCTATAATATATTTTAGATCATTACTGGACAATACTCTACGTAATATAGTAAAGAATATTATATAGGAAAAAAACTACAAACTGATCTATTCACTACTTTATGGACTTTGTATAAAATGGTATTACAATTATAAATGATAAAAAATCTAATAATATTTTAAAATTAAAAAAAATAACATAAAATTATATAAAAAATTTGTCTGCGATCCTGCCAGGAGTCGAACCTGGAATCTTCTGATCCGTAGTCAGACGCGTTATCCATTGCGCCACAGGACCGTGTTATTACTTTTTGGCAAAGTTTCAAGCTAATACTAACTCTAGTATACAAAGTAGAAAAAGCTTTTTCCAATAAGTTCTATTAACCCAATAGGAAATTTACTATTACACGTTATAACTTTGACGCTGAATTGAAAACAGCTTTTATGCGTTATCAGTAAAACTGCCAAGAAAGTCATAAATTTTAAATGAAGGGTGTTGCTTCTTGGTTTGGTTACATATTGTTTATGGAATTTCAAATTTATTAAGTGATTTATTTCTATACAAAACTCGGCTGCTTGTAACAATTAACTTTACATGATAATATGCTAAATAATATAAAACGAAATATTGATAGACTTGACTTTAAATGCAACAAAAAAAAAAAGAGCACTTGTTGATTGTTAAGCAAATCAGGTCATACACATCAATCATTTTATGCAATTTTATATGAATTTTTATGCACTGCCTCAACATTGAATGCCTTCATGAATGCATTAATTTTAAATGCTAAAACAGTGGTAGACACTTATAGCCATCAGAGTGCGAGAGTCTTCTGTGAAAAAATACGAAAATTATCAAATAATAATGTTATAAGTCAAAAACTTTTTTCATATTTCAGAATTGTCTCATATTTCAGAAATTTATCTTATATGTATTCACTTTGTTCTCTTTTTAACGAGCCCTGTTTTAAACTCTAATTGTTTGTTAGCCTTTTTTAATAAAACTAACTTGAGATTATTTAGTTTGGGATTTATGCATGTAAAACATTTAACTCATTTATTTAATTTATGACAAACTATTAAATTTTATGTTACAAAAAACAAAAATCGAAAAATAAAATAAAGTAACATATTTAAAAATTCTCTTTGTTAACAACAAAAGAAACTATTAAAACATGACAACTATTTACACGAAAGTACTAAATGTTTAGAGCAACAAAAACATGACAAGAAAATCAAATCATATTTCTTGACTTATTTTTATTTTTTTTGCTTAACTTTATACCCTACACTAACATACAAATTTTAAAAACAAGTAGGAAAGTATAGTCGGGCATGGCCGACCATATGATACCCTACACCATGAGTATATTTTTACAATTTTTACTTTTATAAAATTTTTATTTTTTGTAAAGAAACTTTTATGTTGAATATTACCATAATTCCAAAATATTTAAGCCATTTATTGATAAAAAACTAAAATTTCTAAATGAGGCTTTATATAGGTCAAATATGGGCCGATCCTCGGTAAATTTGGGAAAAAGATATATTTCTAAATAACAGTTAGTTTTGTTGAGGGTCATTGCGATACAAATGGTTACAAGTCAATTTTAGACGTTTGTCATTTTTTGAAGGGGGGTTTGTATGGGGGCTAGGGTCAAATATAGGCCGATCCTTACGAAAATCT
>NC_060953.1:45248595-45251119 GCF_022045245.1 Lucilia cuprina | reverse complement strand
TCAGTTCTAGTTCAGTTCTAGTTCAGTTCTAGTTCAGTTCTAGTTCAGTTCTAGTTCAGTTCTAGTTCAGTTCTAGTTTAGTTCTAGTTCAGTTCTAGTTCAGTTCAAATCTAGTTCAGTTCTAGTTCAGTTCAAATCTAGTTCAGTTCTAGTTCAGTTCTAGCTCTGTTCTATTTCAGTTCTAGTTCAGTTCTAGTTCAGTTCTAGTTCAGTTCTAGTTCAGTTCTAGTTCAGTTCTAGTTCAGTTCTAGTTCAGTTCTAGTTCAGTTCTAGTTCAATTCTAGTTTAGTTATTGTCCAGTTCTAGTTCAGTTTTAGTTCAATTCTAGTTTAGTTATTGTCCAGTTCCAGTTTAGTTCAGTTCTAGTTTAGTTCTTGTTCAGTTCCAGTTTAGTTCAGTTCTAGTTCTGTTCTAGTTTGGTTTTGTTCTAGTTCCGTTCTAGTTTGGTTTTAGCTTACTTTAGTTGACTATTAGTTCAGTACTAAATTTGATGGAATTATCAGGGAAAAGTAACTGTAATGTTTTAAATTTTCTAAAAAGAACTTCACTGCCTGGGCCAAACTATCAAATCATGATAAAACATTTCAGGTTTTTGCATATATACCTATTGTAGTGAGCAGCTCAGAGTGTTTTCCCATTCAATACGCTCTCACCACAAAATTTTTTGTAAAAAATGCGAATTTTTAGATTTTAAATTAACCAAATATTTTTTTTCAGTATTTTGTTTTTATAAAATTTTATAACTTTTAAATTTATTCACACTTGTAGAGCGTTATTAAATCTGGGTAATTTAAAGGTTTTATTTCTTTGTTCATTCAAATGAAATTTACCACAACATGTAGTTGGAGAATAGTTATTTTAGTTGTAATTGCTATTGTTTAGATTACACTTTGAAATGTATTTCAATATATTTTGCAGATTTACAACAATTCAGTATCTCTTGAATTGTTTTGTTAATATTTATTACTTTTGTATATCTGTTTTTTTTTTTTTTTTGGTTTTCAGAATCCGACTGAGTATAAACAATAATTTTTATTTTCATTGTAATTATGTATGTTTTTTTTATAATTAACTTTTGTTTCTTCTTTTTTATTTTATATAATCTGCAACTCATGTTTACGTTTTGAAAAAGTCATTCGTAGTATTAGTGGAATGTCAGATTTTGACGTTGTATTCGGATTTGTTTTGGTTTTTATTATTGCTTCAAGTCTGCAGCAACTGAGGGGTTTAATGAGTGTTGCTGTGGTAGCACATTTGTGGAACTATTCAGATGCGCTGCAGTGTGACCTAGAGAAATGGAAATTAAAGTTTTTAATGAGTAAATAATTTTTTTTTTTCTGATTTTTAAGGTCGTTTCGTTTTTTATAGGTTTTTAACAGAGGCGGAAAATGGCAAATCGACAACCTACGATTTTTAAAATTGAAAATTTATTGTATTTATTTGAAAATTTCAAGGAATAACTTTTTTAATTATAGACAAACTAGCAGATCTGAAGCCTTAAAATTCAGAATTTTTAACACCCATAGTGCAAATATCAAGTTTAAATTCAATATTATAACAACTACCAAAGAATATTGAAACAAAAAAATTTGTATTTTTAACTACTTAAAATTCATAAAGCGTGAGAATTTCAAAATAAAAAACTCATAATTAGCACCATTTAACTGACAACAAATTTTGTATAACGTATTTTAGGTTTTTACACCTTTTCATTTGTTTTCAAAAACATTTCAATAAGCGGTATTATATTCTTATTTTTTTGCAAATATTTGTTATTTACACGCCCTCCTACATTTCATTAAAAATTTTAATTAACGAAAAAAATAATTTTATTTATACACAACTAGCAGAAACTACCAAAAATACAAAACAAAAAATTGATATTGAAAATTAAAGCATCTTCTTTTTTCAACGCAAAAAAATATTGTTCAATAAAATTTATTTAAAAATTAAAAAAAAACTCGCTATAACCTTATTTTATAGGAATATAATACGCCTACTTGGAAGCAAAAAAATAAAATAAATAATCAAAACAACAAAAAAATCAAAAACAAATAAAGAAATTTTAGACAGTGAGGGGCAAAAAATAAACAATACAATAGAGATTACTTATACGTATACTGGTCTATAGACTAGACTATCCAGAATAATATAGACTTGTCTATAAACTATTATAGATTAGAAAATATTCTATAGAGTAGGCTATAGAGTGAACTACAAAGTGGACAATATCCTAGATTATAGACTAGACTATAAAATATAACGTAGACTAATATATAGACTTCTATAGCCCAGACTACAGACTATACTATAGACGTTACTATAAACTAAGCTACAGACAAGAAAAAGTCTAGATTATAGAACTTACTATAGACTATAACACAATAAAGATTCTACTATAAACTACACTGTAGAATAGACTCCAGACTAGACTATAGACTAGACTATAGACTAGACTATAGACTAGACTATAGACTAGACTATAGACTAGACTATAGACTAGACTATAGACTAGACTATAGAC
>NC_060953.1:45246351-45248495 GCF_022045245.1 Lucilia cuprina | reverse complement strand
TAGTCTAGTCTATAGTCTAGTCTATAGTCTAGTCTATAGTCTAGTCTATAGTCTAGTCTATAGTCTAGTCTATAGTCTAGTCTATAGTCTAGTCTGTAGTCTAGTTTACAGTCTAGTCTATAGTCTAGTCTATAGTCTTGTATATAGTCTAGTATATAGTCTAGTATATAGTATAGTCTAATGTCTAGCCTATAGCCTAGTCTATAGTTTTGTATAACGTCTGGTCTTTAGTCTTGTCTATAGTCTAATCTACAGCCTAGTCTATAGTCTTGTCTAAAGTCTAGTCTATTGTCTAGTCTATATTCTAGTCCATAGTCTAGTCTATAGTATAATCTTGTCTTATCTGTGGACTAATCTATATTCTGGTCTAGACAATAGTCTAGTCTATAGTCTTGTCTATTCGGAACTGCAGTACCGATCTTTTAAAATCAGTTTTCAATCACGTTTAAGTAAAATATCTGCCACCGAGAATCCCAACGGTCCTGTGGCGCAATGGATAACGCGTCTGACTACGGATCAGAAGATTCCAGGTTCGACTCCTGGCAGGATCGCAGCTATACTTTTTATTATTATTTTTTTTTTATTAATTTAACAAAATATAGGTCGCTAATAAAAAAAGCGAAAAAATCTAATTAAAATTTATTAACAGAAACCATAAAATATTTTAATTAAACATTAAAAAAAAACATATTTAATAAACCTAAACAAAGTACAAAAATAGACCGCTGCTGGTCTGACTTTTAAGTGTGAGAATGTTGCTGGTTGAACGGTCATTGCGTTAACAATTTTTTTTAAATTAATACAGTATTTTTAATTCTTTATTTGTTTAATTAATAACAAAAAGCTATAACAAGTTTTTAATGTTCATAAAAGCGTCCAGCATAAAATAACAAAAAAAATCATCAAAATACAAGAAAAGTTTTTATTATGCAAACTACAATAAATTTTAAACAAACATGGACCGACAGACCAACTGTCTCTGTGCTGTTTGAAAAGTGTGTAGTTAAATATTTGTATATTTTCACTCTTGATAAGAAATGCTACGTTCCTATTTACTCTGTAACAAAAAATTAAAACTTATTTTTTTATTTTTGTTTTGAGACAATTTAATTTTTTTATTTGTTTATAGTTCTTTTTTTTCTCCATGATTTTCAATTATGTACCTCTTGCGAAAACAAACTGATTTTTTTGTCTAACTGTAAGTAAGTGTGAACGAACTGTGTCTGTCAATCTGTTTTCAAGTTCAAAGTCATCGCTTTTAGTCTTTGTCGTAGGTAGAGTTTGTGTACGATTTTAGAGTTTTAGTTTGTTTTTTTTTTCTCGTGTTAAATTTTTATTATCATTACTTCATTGTTTTTAATTGTTTGAAAAATATTGGATTTAAATCATAAATCAAGCGCATCAGTGGTTTTATGAAAATTGTATTGTGGTGAGACTATGTGTGGTTTATTTAATTGTTATACCTTTCACAGGGTTTAAAAAAATATTAAAATTGCAGAATGACAATATCATACTATTGATCTGACTATAGTTAGATCATTAGTCTAGTCCGTAGTGTTTTTTAGGCTAGTCTAGAGTCTAGTGTACAGTTAATAATAACATCTACAGTCTAGTCTATAGTCTAGTTTATGGCTATATAGCCTAGTCATATAATAGACTAGTCTGAAGTCTATTCTATAGCCTAAACGATACCCTAAATTTTGACTAGCGGCTAGATTAAAGTCTAGTACATAGTCTGTTTTATAGTCTAGTCAATAGTGTAGTCAATTAATATATAATCTATATCTATAGTCTAGTCTAAAGCTTAGTCTATGGTATGGTGTAAGGCTATTCTATATCTGGCTATTGGAATATGGGCTATAGTCAAGTCAATGGTCTAGTCTAGTCATAGTCCAGCATATAGTCTAGTCTATAGTCTAGTCTACTTATCGTTTAATCATAGTCCAGTCTATGGTCTAATCTATAGTTTAGCCTATAAACTAGTCTATAGTGTAGCCTATAGTCTAGTCTACATTCTAGTCTATAGTCTAGTCTACATTCTAGTCTATAGTCAAGTCTATTGTCTAGTCTATAGTCTAGTCTATAGTCTAGTCTATAGTCTAGTCTATAGTCTAGTCTATAGTCTAGTCTATAGTCTAGTCTAT
>NC_060953.1:45193413-45246251 GCF_022045245.1 Lucilia cuprina | reverse complement strand
ACTAGAACTGAACTAGAACTGAACTAGAACTGAACTAGAACTGAACTAGAACTGAACTAGAACTGAACTAGAGCTGAACTAGAACTGAACTAGAACTGAACTAGATCTAAACTAGAACCAAACTAAAACTGAACTAGAACTGAACTACAACTGAACTAGAACTGAACTAGAACCGAGCTAGAACTAAACTAGAACTGAACTAGAACTGAACTAGAACTGAACTAGAACTAGAACTGAACTAGAACTTAACTAGAACTGAACAAGAACTGAACTAGAAGTGAACTAGAACTGAACTAGAACTGAACTAGAACTGAACTAGAACTGAACTAGAACTGATCTAGAACTGAACTAGAACTGAACTAGAACTGAACTAGAACTGAACTAGAACTGAACTAGAACTGAACTAGAACTGAACTAGAACTGAACTAGAACTGAACTAGAACTGAACTAGAACTGAACTAGAACTGAAATAGAACTGAACTAGAACTGAACTAGAACTGAACTAGAACTGAACTAGAACTGAACTAGAATTGAACTACAACTGAACTAGTACAGAACTAGAACTGAACTAGAACTGATCTAGAATTGAAGAAAAAATAAACTAGAACTGAACTATCTCTGTCGCACTCTATTGCGTTGTTTGTCTCGCCGTTACTAATATAAAATAGGTCATCAGATAGTCGTTCACCATCGACCCACTACTTCTATATAGGGGCTATTCTTTTATTTCTGCTCACATAACACAATTAAAACGAAGAAAAACCACAACAGCAAAAATTTTAGGCAGCAGCAGCGGCAACAACTAGCTCCGGTAGCGCTAACAAAAACAAGAGACAACACCGACGACGAACAAACCTAAAACTGAAAAAACAAAAACTAAAAAAAAAAACACAACAAGACAAAAACAGCTGGTATGGAGCGGCTGAAGTAAAATTTACTCGTGTGTGCATCTCGTGCGGCGGGCCAGTAAACATTTTTAAGCGCAACGAAACGGTTCGTTAGTCGGAAAACAAACAATTTCGAATATAAAACACAAAAATATAAAGAAATAAAGAAATAAGTGAATTATTTAACGAAAATAAATAATAATAACAATTAAAAAACAACAAATGAAAATAAAACGTAAAATTTTAAATATAAAAATCTACAATAATAACAAAAAAAACGGTGTAAAATAGAATTAGAAAATACAAATTTTGTTTTTTAAGGTAACGTTTAAATATTTCGTTTAAATGAAATACACGGTTACAGTGGAACAAAAGAGAAGTTAATTTGTAAAGAAAAAGAGTGAGTGGATTTTTAAATTTTAATTTAAAATTCTTAATGAATGTAAAAAATAATAAATTATTTGGTTAAAAACATAAGTGTGTGAATTAAAATAATTATCAATACAATGTTTTTGTGTGTTTTTAGCATAATTTAATAAAAAAAATAAGAACGTGTGTGTGAAGTTTAAATTAAAAATTGATACGCTTGATTTAATAAAAGAAAGAAAAAAAAAAACAAAATATTAAAAGCTTAAAATAACGCCTTAGTTTTTGGATTTAAATAAATATTTCGAATACCAAGTTTAAACTAAAGAAGAGAAATATACAAATTAAAATTAAAAAATTCCATTCTGGGCGTATTTTTTAAAGTTTAATAAAATAAAGAGAAAAGGTTTTTTTTAAGAAAAAAAAAAAAAACAAAAAATAACAACATTAAAATAAACCAGAATTTAAAAAAAAAAAAACAAAAAAAAAAGAAGAAATACAAACGTTGTCTATTAATAAATTTCTTTCAAATTGTATTTGAAAATAGACAACAAACCAACAAATTTAGAAAATTAAAAAAAAAAAAAAAAAAAAATCCAAAAAAATTTAAAAAAAATACGTAATTTAAACATATGGCCAAATGAAATGAAATTTTGCTTTTGCCAACCAAATAAACGACCAAGCCTTTTGTAGATTGGTTTTAGATACAAAAAAATAAAAAAAAACAACAAAAATCTATTATTTATTTCTATTAATGTTGTTGTTGTTGTCGTTATAATTCAACTCATCAGTTTCTTGGTCTTTATCTATATGTGGAAGAATTGTTTATTTAAGTTTATTTTTTCTTCTTCGATATTTTTTGTATTTTCGTAAAACCAAACGTTTGTTAGTGCGTCCATGCGTCCGTCCGTCCGTGTGAGTGCCTCTGTGTGTTAAAGTTTTTTTTTCGGTAAGTTTATAATTATTGTGATTATTATTATAGTTTTTAGTTTATTTTCTATTCTATTTAAGCTATTGGAGATTATTTTTAAATTTTTTTTTTAATTTCTGTTTATCTTTTAATATTTTTTTTATATTTTTCTTTAAAAGTCATATTTTGTGTCTTTGGCTTTTATCGAAATTAGTTTAGGGGTGATGGTTAGCACCTGCCAATCAGTAAAACAAATAAACGTTCAAATGCTCACATAAGATAGAAATCTTAAATTTAAAATATAAAATCATTAAAAAAAATTAAGATCCTAGCATCCATTTAATATAACTCTATGTCATGTCCATCGGAAAGGGATATAATCTAAAATTTTATTTTGATAAACGTCAAAATAAAAACACTTTCAGTTATTAAATTAATATTGAACAAGTTGTCTAGGTTAGGTTATGTTGGGAAGGGTTATACACCGTAAAAACGGCGTATATTCACTTGGAGTCCATAATGACCATTGTGATTCCCTTTAAAAAGTGAAGATTCAAAAAAAAAAAAAACAACTCAAGAGAGAAAGAAAATAGGTAAAGAGGATATATGGATAGATAATAACAAAACAGACACATAAATAACCAGTCAAAGAAGTGACTAATTCCCTTGACAAAACCTAGTAGGTTGCAAGGGTTAAGTCCCGCAATTTCCTCCAATTCGCCGTAGAACCTCTTCCCTAGCCATTTCAACCTGAGGTTTTGTATCCTAAGACATTGGCAAATAATATGCTCGATCGTCTCTACCTCCTCCTCATCTTTGCATAACCTGCAATAGTCCGGTATACTGCTGTCCCACTTACTGACTTCTAAATGAGCAATGTCCAGTTAGTAACCCTATCAAAACCCTTAGACTGTGTCTTTCCAGTCCTATAAGTATTTTGATAGCACCCAAATGCAGAATAGAGGTGAGTGTGTCGGATAAATAAGTGGTCTGCTGGGTTGTTTGATGATGAATGAAAGGTATCACATACAAATGGTACCATTGAAAGTTCCTTCCTTATCCTGGTATATTCAGAGTAAACTCTGTTCATACCATAACAGTGCAACCCTGTGAGTAAGAACAAAGTTTTGGCTTATTTGACGGATTCGTACTTCGGTCTACCGGATATGTCTCTAGCTGCTGTTGCTAACTCAAAAAAGGCCATCCCATCTTAGTTGTAAACGGATGTTATGTTTTAAATCTCGGAAGTTAAGTAACGGGGCAGCAATGGTCAGAGAATAGATAGCTCAAGTACTTGAGCAAAGAGCATGTACATGGACCGGCTCATTTAAGTACAAAAAATGTAACCTGCGTGTAAGATACTTAAAGTGGCAGTGGTGAGTGGTTTATTTTACTCATCCAGAGATTGTAAAAGTACCACCGTGAGATAGGGCTACGCTCCAGCTACGCACGTAAAGTACTTCGACTTAAATTTATCTTGCCTCAGATATACCTATGTCATTCATAATTGAATAAATTTGTGGACATTTAAGTCAAATTTTGAACGGGGCTTTTTATAGGGGCTAGGGTCATATGAGACCCTATAATTATAAAATTCATGAGGGTCATCAAGGCAAGTATAGAACTTGGTTTTGCAGCTTTCTGAAGAGACACGTGTATATTAAACATTAAAAGCCGTATTCTGCGGGTTTAGTTGTATGGGAGCTAGGTGAAATAATGAACCAATATTTACAATTTTCAAAGGCCGGAGGAACAGGAGACGAACCATAGAAGTTCATGTGCAAAATTTCATTGAACTATCTTCAAAATTGTACTTCGATTACAAGCTTTACAAGGCCTATCCAGGGCTTCGGTTCAGTTGTACGGACCTAGGTGAAATAATGATACGATCTTTACCATTTTCAATAGGCTTCGTCCCTAGGCCAATAGAAGATCATGTATTGAACTTCATTAAATAATCTTCAAAATTGCGTCATGTAATTTTATTACAAGGTTTACATGAACGGACGGACTGACGGACATACATAACTGAATCGACTTAGAAAATGATTCTAAGATGATTGGTGGGTATAGGAAATAATGGACCGATCTTTACCATTTTCAATAGGCTTCGTCCCTGGAACAATAGAAGATCATGTATTGAACTTCATTAAATAATCTTCAAAATTGCGTCATGTAATTTGATTACAAGGTTTACATGGACGGACAGACGGACGAACATCGGCGGACATAAATCGACTCAGAAAATGATTCTAAGACGATTAGTATATTTTAAGGTGGGTAGAAGAACCAACATTTGCAATTGAATCTTTTTAAAAGGACCTAAAAATTGAACTATAGTAAGTGGATCTTTTACAGCCATTTACTGTTGCCTACACATAATTATACAGACAGACAAAATTTAAAAGAAGTCGTAACCATGATAACAAGTTAAACGTTTATTAAGGACTAAGCAGTGCTGTATCTGAATCTGACTTTAGATTTTCTCCATAACATTAAAACTTTGAGATATCGTGTCCTGAAAATGGGAAAACAAGATTACTATATTTATTACATATCGACAAAAACGGCGTTTTCTTAAAATTCAGGACACGATCTCAGAATTACCATATGAGATGGAGGAATCGGGTTCAGCGAGACTTAATCCTTTAATATTAGCACAATATTGTGTGGCAACACTTTCCAATTTGCTATAATAATTTAAAATAGTGGCAACTCCGTTAAAATTGGTGAATTTATTTTCCGAAATACATGTGTGATTCCAATTTTTATCAGCGGCTACGTTTAAGCCGGCTTAATCGGCCAGCAGCCGCCGATTTGAGCCGTTTCGGCTTGTATCTCTGGTCTATAGTTTATTCGTAAAACCCTTCACTAATATTTCTATAATGATAACTATAACGGATTTTTGTAACAGTATTTAATGACTAGCGGTGTTAAAGCTAAAAATGGAACTTTACACATCATTCCTAAATAATTTGTTGACCCAGTCAACTGTATAAATAATATGTGAAAACATACACAATATAAACATTTCGTAACTACAACAAAGTAGAGATTTTGTAATTAAATACCGTATTTTTTCTAAATTAAAACGTAATAAATTTCAATTAATAAAATTTTATTAGTACTCACTAGATTGACTAATTGAAACGATGCCCACAGAAACCTGAAATTAAAAAAAAAAACTTAAATGATTAATTGTTAAATGATTTATTTTTAATTAGATTAACAGCAACAAGTACAAGGTAGTTTATTAAGTTAAGCTAAACTAGATTTAAAATATTAAACGAAACTTAATAAATAAATTAAACTTTAAGCGATTAGTACAAGTAAGCTCAGCCCATTACTTAGTAATGTCAACAGTAATGAGTACTAGAAATTTCTCTTTTATTCGCATTTCGCAAATTTATTTAACAAATCATATGACTTTTAAATTTTCTTTCTTTTTTTCTTTCACTGCTTATTTATTTAGTTCCCACTTAATATTGATTTAATTGCCACTAAAATAAAACCTAAAATATTTGTTTGATCTAAATGAAAACAAATTTGTAAAATGTATATGTTTATTTAATTTTGTCTATATGCAAAATACATACATTAAAAATACAATTTATAAACACTAAATTAAGTAATTAATTACTTGACCAGCAAGGAAGAAATTAAATTTAAAACAAAAAGTTAATTTGTGTTTTTAATAAAACACTCACGTAATTGCTAGACAAAATTTTAATGATCGTATTTATTTGTATTTGTCGATCGTGAAATAAATACGTACATCACTGTAATAAATTTAATTATGCCTTTAAAATACAATACAAAAATCAAAATTAATCAATATTTAAGAATCTTTAAAAAAGTATTGTCTACGTACTCTATGGAGGATCTTTTAATGGCGTTGCAATTAAATTCAGGTAAAAATTGTTGTCCAGACTTTTGTGCAAGGAATTTTAACTACTAATTCAAATCCAAGATCGTTTATCTATGTATTATCCCTAGAGTTCTATAGTTGATACGAAAAGCCGACTTTTCTACTTTTTTCATTTAGTTAAAAGTAGACTTTTCGACTTTTTGCATTTTATGATTTTTCGCCTTTTTTCATTTAATTAAAAGTCGACTATTGGACTATAAGTATTTTATAAATAGTCGACATTTCGACCTTTTAACTTTTTCGGCTTTTCGACTTTTTTTGCCTGTTAGACTTTTTTCGAATTTTTCTGAGTTTTGTCAACTTTTTCCGACTTTTTTCGGACTATTTTTTTTTTTTACTTTTATCGAGTTTTAGACTTTTTTTCCACTTTTTTTAAATTTTCGACTATTTTTGACCTGTTTCTACAATTTTTAAGTTTTCGACTTTTTGATTTTTTTCACAGACGATAGTCGAGTATCAACTAGAACTGAACTAGAACTTTACTAGAACTGAACTAGAACTGAACTAGAACTGAAGTAGAACTGAACTAGAACTGAACTAGAACTGAACTAGAACTGAACTAGAACTGATCTGAACTGAACTAGAACTGAACTAGAACTGAACTAGAACTGAACTAGAACTGCACTAGAACTGAACTAGAACTGAACTAGAACTGAACTAGAACTGAACTAGAACTGAACTAGAACTGAACTAGAACTGAACTAGAACTGAACTAGAACTGAACTAGAACTGAACTAGAACTGAACTAGAACTGAACTAGAACTGAACTAGAACTGAACTAGAACTGAACTAGAACTGAACTAGAACTGAACTAGAACTGAACTAGAACTGAACTAGAACTGAACTAGAACTGAACTAGAACTGAACTAGAACTGAACTAGAACTGAACTAGAACCGAACTAGAACCGAACTAGAACTGAACTAGAACTGAACTAGAACTGAACTAGAACTGAACTAGAACTAAACTGGAATTGAACTAGAACTGATTTAGAACTGAACTAAAACTGAACTAGAACTGAACTAGAACTAAACTAGAACTAAACTAGAACTGAACTATAACTGAACTATAACTGAACTAGAACTGAACTAGAACTGAACTAGAACTGAACTAGAACTGAACTAGAACTGAACTAGAACTGAACTAGAACTGAACTAGAACTGAACTAGAACTGAACTAGAACTGAACTAGAACTGAACTAGAACTGAACTAGAACTGAACTAGAACTGAACTAGAACTGAACTAGAAATGAACTAGAACTGAACTAGAACTGAAGTAGAACTGTACTAGAACTGAATTAGAACTGAATTAGAACTGAACTAGAACTGAACTAGAACTCAACTAGAACTGAAGTAGAAATAAAGTAGAAATGAACTAGAACGGAACAAAAAAATGTTAATTGGTACTGGTTCCATTAAAAAGTACTTTCTGAATTGGCAAACAAATTACAATCTAGATCTAAAATTAAAAAGTAATAATATATTAAAAACAAAAAATTTATTTTTTAATAAAAAACAATTATGTGAAAAAATATTTAACTTTTTAATATAAACCAAATAATTAACCCCAAAATAATCAGACGTCATCATGTAGTAATTTTAGTACGTGAGAATTTAAATACCAAAATTTATTTTGGTGTTTTACATGATTTATTTCTTTATATTGGTGATAAAATGTGAACAGAAAATTTATTTAAATTCTGAGAAAAAAAAAATTAATAAAAACAACAAATGAAATTGTTTATATTTGACACGTATGTTGTTGTTAGTTTATTTTTTTGTTAATTGATGTATTTATTTGTACCCTATGACAGGTGGTGGTGGGACAGATAAAATAATTCTGATTTCTAAACGTGTCTCTATTATAACTTGATTTAAAATGTATAAATAATACTTTCAAAAAGACAGTGGGAGGCAAAAAATGTGGTGTTTTTATGATTACAAATTATTCAAAGAAATCTTTTCGAGGACGTAAAATAGAGATATTGAATATATTTTAGGTCATTTCTATACAACAAAAGATTATCTATTAGTAAAACTTTTGCTTCTGTTATGGTGAATAAATTTTATAAAAATGCCCTTTACTGTAGGGTGTTTCCGAAATGAGCTTTCCCAATTTCAAAAAATGATTTTCTTTTGTGAAACATTTTGCATTCTCATCAAAAGAAAATGCCATTAAAAATACAAAAGCAAAAAAGTCATTAATCATTTAAATAAAAACAAACAATTGAAAATGTTTTCTTTTTAACATTTTGTTTGTTGTATTTTATACGTAAAAAAACACATCTTATCTTAAATATTGAATATATTAAAATTAAAAAAAATTTCAAATTTTTCAAATAATTGCGGTATTAAAAGGTATTAAAATATTATGTTTGTGACAATTGCGGGAAAATTTCAAAGAAACAAAATATACGAACGAAATGTTAAAAATATTTTTTGCTAAATTTCTAAAAACATTTAATAATATTGTTTGTCAATTTTTTTTCTTTTTAAATTGCATTATCTAAACTTAACTTAATTATAACTTATTGTTATATTTAGAAGAACATTTTTTTAAAGGCTTTTCTAAAAGTTTTGATAAATTTATGTTAAACAAATGCAACTGCATAAAGTCCATAATTTCAGCCTGCGCCCTTCTACATATTTTCTGTGTCAACTGCGTTCATTAACATTGTCTGAAAATAGTTTTTATCCCAGCCGAAAATATCATCAACAAAAATAAAACAACAAAATATTTGATAAAGTTCTTAACTACATGTTATCTATAAATAGACTTTTGGTGTGTAAATAGTACTTTCGTATATGAGTACTTTATCGCTACTTACAGACAGAAATTATCTTCTACTTTGGTGTTTACAATTTCAAGTGAATGGCGCTTAAAAAGATATCGAACAAATTAAAAAACATGTAAGGAATTTAATTGTATAAAAGGGATTATATATAATTATAAATATGTCAAATTTCATTATTGATTTGTACACCGAAAAAAGTAAGTACTTTCCAATGAGAAGTACCAACTCTGATTTAGTTCTAGTTCTGTTCTAGTTCTGTTCTAGTTCTGTTCTAGTTCTGTTCTAGTTCTGTTCTAGTTCTGTTCTAGTTCTGTTCTTGATCTTTTCTAGTTCTGTTCTAGTTTTAGTTCTGTTCTAGTTCTGTTCTAGTTCTGTTCTAGTTCTGTTCTAGTTCTGTTCTAGTTCTGTTCTAGTTCTGTTCTAGTTCTGTTCTAGTTCTGTTCTAGTTCTGTTCTAGTTCTGTTCTAGTTCTGTTCTAGTTCTGTTCTAGTTCTGTTCTAGTTCTGTTCTAGTTCCGTTCTAGTTCTGTTCTAGTTCTGTTCTGTTCTTGATCTGTTCTAGTTCTGTTCTTGATCTGTTCTAGTTCTGTTCTAGTTCTGTTCTATTTCTGTTCTAGTTCTGTTCGAGTTCTGTTCTAGTTCTGTTCTAGTTCTGTTCTAGTTCTGTTCTAGTTCTGTTCTAGTTCTGTTCTAGTTCTGTTCTGTTCTTGATCTGTTCTAGTTCTGTTCTTGATCTGTTCTAGTTCTGTTCCAATTCTGTTCTGTTCTAGTTCTATTCTAATTCTGTTCTAGTTCTGTTCGAGTTCAGTTCTAGTTCTGTTCTGGTTCTGTTCTAGTTCTGTTCTAGTTCTGATCTAGTTCTGTTCTAGTTCTGTTCTAGTTCTGTTCTAGTTCTGTTCTAGTTCTGTTCTAGTTCTGTTCTAGTTCTGTTCTTGATCTGTTCTAGTTCTGTTCCAGTTCTGTTCTGTTCTAGTTTTGTTCTAGTTCTGTTCTAGTCCTGTTTTAGTTCTGTTCTAGTTCTGTTCTAGTTCTGTTCTAGTTCTGTTCTAGTTCTGTTCTAGTTCTGTTCTAGTTCTGTTCTAGTTCTGTTCTAGTTCTGTTCTAGTTCTGTTTTAGTTCTGTTCTAGTTCTGTTCTAGTTCTGTTCTAGTTCAGTTCTAGTTCAGTTCTAGTTCTGTTCTAGTTCTGTTTTAGTTCACTTCTAGTTCTGTTCAACTTCTGTCATAGTCCTATTCTAAAACTCCCATCAATATAATACGTATTAAAAAAATGCTAAAAGTTATAACTTCTTTCACCAGCAATTTTATTACAAACAAAAACCCACGCCTTAGCTCAAAAAAGTGTAAATGTAAACAATATTTAAGCTGCAAATATAGAATAACAAGCAAATTATTTGTTTATAAAAAAGTGAATATTAATGATTTATTATTACAGCAACAAGACTTGAAAGAAAATAAAAAAACAAAACAAACCTCAAAACCCGTTTAAACTGGCATTGAGCCAATGACCTAAATTTTAACCTACATACGAATTGTACTCGCGTTCGTACTTGTTGTAAAACATGAAATAATCGACCGCTAGATAAACAGTCAAGTCGTCAGTTAGTTAAGACAAATATATATACATATTTAGTTTTTTTTTTTTCTTTTAAGTCAATGTGCTGTTTATAGTTTAATTTTTCCATAGTTGTAATTTAAAACTAATAAAAATTGTAAATACTTAAATATATAAAGTAAATAAATAATAACAATAATAAAATGGGAAAAAATGTTTGAATTAATGAAGTGAAAAAGAGTGTGTGAAATGAACCGCAATAAATTTAAAAGTCATGTACGTACAGTGAATCATATAATTAAAAGCACTTCTTTGTATTGAAGAAATATAATAAAATAATATTTTATTGCGAAATAAGCGGAAATTGTAAAAAATGTATTATATATATTGAACTAATTTTGATAAATAATTTTGATAAATAAGAAAACAGATTTTTGCAATTAAATCGAATTTTGTACGTGAGAAAATTTAAGTTATATTTATAAGGTAGTTGCACCTGAGATTTATATGTTGGTCCGCAAATAGGTTATGTCCAGAGTGATTTTCATCCTGCAATAGTGAGCAAAATACTACGAAGGTGCATACCTTGGCCTCCTGGGCGGGCAAACGAAGACAAGCTATACATCATTCAAAATAACCTCAATGGTGACAACGTTAAGTCAGAAATTCCGGAGACGAACACAAACACAAAGAAATCCCGAAAAACGATCTGTCATCTTACGAAAAAGTTGCCAAAAGAAGACTATCTCTGCTATGCAGTGTTCTTTAATTATAATAGATATAGAGCAGAACTCCATGGCCAGTATTACAAAAAATAAAAGTGGGGTTATTTAGCCTCTAAAGATGTCATCTTCAATGTTGGGCAGGTGCGAATTGTAGGGGCTCTTACAATAAGCCCTGACAACTACACTAAAATACCAGTACTGGCAACGCTAGGAAGTCAAATCTTTGAAGCGAGAGGACCTCTATCGAGGAAGAACTAAGACATTTATCCAACTAACTTGTGCAGAATAGCTAAAGAGGATCTGAATACGTCCCTTAATAGGGCTCAACCGAGAGGTCTTAATGTTAACCCGGGAAATCTGTCTTTACTAAAGAAATACGAACGTTTCTCAGTATACTGAACACTATTTCTGGGCAAAAGATACCGGTGACTGACAGAGTTAAAACTTGGCTGTAATCCCTGACGAGAAATAAAAAAGTAGACACACCAATGTAAGATAAACATAGGTATGAAATAGTTTTAGTTCAGTTCTGGTTCTGTTCGAGTTTTGTTCTGGTTCTAGTTCTGTTAAAGTTCTGTTATAGTTCTGTTCCAGTTCTGTTCTAGTTCTGTTCCAGTTCAGTTCTAGTTCAGTTCTGCTTTAGTTCTAGTTCAGTTCTGGTTCAGTTCTAGTTCAGTTCTAGTTCAGTTCTAGTTCAGTTCTAGTTCAGTTCTAGTTCAGTTCTAGTTCAGTTCTAGTTCAGTTCTAGTTCAGTTCTAGTTCAGTTCTAGTTCAGTTCTAGTTCAGTTCTAGTTCGGTTCTAGTTTAGTTATAGTTAAGTTCTAGTTCAGTTCTAGTTCAGTTCTAATTTAGTTCTAAACACAAACAAAGTAGGTCAAAAATAAAGCCAAGTGTAGAGTGTGTGTTACTTCAAATTTTTAATTAAAATTTAATATAGAATAATTAATAAAAAACAATAATTGAGATTGTGCTAATTTAAATAATGATGATTCATAACCATAAGTGTTAATGTTTATGAAAAATATAAAAAGAACGAATTTGTCAGAAGTGGGATTCGAACCCACGCCTACAGAGTAGACTGCGACCTGAACGCAGCGCCTTAGACCACTCGGCCATCCTGACTAATGCACGCTGGCGGACAAAACTCTTACAAAAGTTTCATAACGATTAAATACATAAGAATACTATTTTTAGATTCAGAATATTTTTGCAAAAATATTAATTTCTAAAAGAAAGAGAGAAAATTTAAATTTTGCAATTTTTTGTATTAATAATTTATTAAATTTATAAATTTTCTTAATGTTCTTGATGAGAAGTACAAATAGATTTTGTTGTTCTTGGAAATAAATATCCCGTATTGTCTAGTGGTTAGGATATCCGGCTCTCACCCGGAAGGCCCGGGTTCGATTCCCGGTACGGGAAATTTGAGTTTTTTGATATGAAATTTAGAAGGTTTCATGCAAAGTCTTAATGTGTTATTTCGTAAATATTCATATTTCTAAGCAGAGATTCCCAAATTAAGCCAAATTTTCTAATACTCTAATTAAGCAATTAAGAGGCGGTTGGTGGTTTGAATGAATAACAACACACCCACCCCACTATCTTGTGAAATCGTGAAGAAAATTTCTGCTTTAAGTCTCTAAAAGAAATCTCAAGAATATATACTTTAATTCAATTCTTTATTCATTGATTTTAAATTAAATTTAACCTTTGAATTTGTAGAAATAACACTTTAGAAAATATTACACACTTCACAACTATTTAATTAAAATATTTTCCATTTATGGTATTTCTCAAATCATAAACATTCTATTGAAAATAAATATTTCTAATCATTTAAATACAATATAATATTTTTCTATAAAATAAACCTACACACTTGTACTAAATGCTTGAAATTATGTATATTTTTCTAATTTAAAAATTTTATCTTAATTTTTTTTCTTAAAAACGCACCCGTAAAATACATAAATGTTCATATCAAGTTTAATATTTAACTCAATAATACTGCTGTTCAGACAGTTGTTAAGATAAATATTGTTTTATAAATTAACAATTTGATTTGTGCAAATCACGACCAGTTTTACAGAATCAGAAAATATAAACAGAAATTTAACAAAAATGGCAAATGACATGACGTTTTAATCAATTGAAGTTGTAATTAAAGCCTCCTTTATCATACGAACATAAGTACTGGTATAAATATTTTAATTAAGCATTAACAGTGCATTAAAGGTATTAATTTGATTTTAAAACTATTTTAAAAATAAAAACTAATTTTTCAATATCATGGGGGGCTCAATTGGTTCCAAAATATCGGAGCAATCCAACCCTTATTTGTCAGAAGTGCGATTTGAACCCACGCCTACAGAGTAGACTGCGACCTGAACGCAGCGCCTTAGACCACTCGGCCATCCTGACATTTGCTTACCAAATGGCAAATGCATAACATGAATACAATCCAAAGAAATCTATTTTTAGATATTGAACTTTGTTTAATTAAGCTATTTTTAGACTTTTGTTGCTCGCGAACGAACTAGTTCAAAAGAACGAATCTTAGTACATACATGTCGAATCGATTAAAAATAGTTCATTGCCAGATTTTAATTATAGATCTATTGAAGTTCTCGTTCAATTCTAGTGTAGTTTTAATTCAGTTCTAGTTCATTCTTAGTTCAGATCTTGTCGGGTTCTAACTCAGTTCTAGTTCAGTTCAGTTCTAGTTTAGTTCTAGTTCAGTTCTAGTTCAGTTCTAGTTCAGTTCTAGTTCAGTTCTAGTTCAGTTCTAGTTCAGTTCTAGTTCAGTTCTAGTTCAGTTCTAGTTCAGTTCTAGTTCAGTTCTAGTTCAGTTCTAGTTCAGTTCTAGTTCAGTTCTAGTTCAGTTCTAGTTCAGTTCTAGTTCAGTTCTAGTTCAGTTCTAGTTCAGTTCTAGTTCAGTTCTAGTTCAGTTCTAGTTCAGTTCTAGTTCAGTTCTAGTTCAGTTCTAGTTCAGTTCTAGTTCAATTCTAGTTCAGTTCTAGTTCAGTTCTAGTTCTGTTATAGTTCAGTTCTAGTTCAGTTCTAGTTCAGTTCTAGTTCAGTTCTAGTTCAGTTATAGTTCAGTTATAGTTCAGTTATAGTTCAGATCTAGTTCAGTTCTAGTTCAGTTCTAGTTCAATTCTAGTTCAGTTCTAGTTCAGTTCTAGTTTAGTTCTAGTTCAGTTCTAGTTCAGTTTTAGTTCAGTTAGATTACAGAAATAATAATAATTGAACTTACATTTTACTAGGTCTACTTATACCATTTGATACTTTACCTAGAAGAGAAGAAATTGAGAAAATATGTAATTAGAATATGAAGAAAAATTTTTAAAAATATTAAAAATTTTCCCGTACCGGGAATCGAACCCGGGCCTTCCGGGTGAGAGCCGGATATCCTAACCACTAGACAATACGGGATAGTTATATAAAAAGCGCAATAAAGGTACTTAAAGAAAAATACTAAAAATAAATTTTAAGGTTGTGTGTTTATTTGTGAAAAATCAAAAAAAAAAGAAAAACTCCCTAATGGTTTTGCTATATAAGCTTGTGGGAAAAATGTGAAAATTTCCGGCAGGAAAATTTTAACTTTTTAATTTAATTTAAAAAACAAAAAAAATTATTTTCCCGTACCGGGAATCGAACCCGGGCCTTCCGGGTGAGAGCCGGATATCCTAACCACTAGACAATACGGGATTGTTGAAACTGTAAAACAAATTGTTTGTTAAGAACTACAGCAACCACTCACTACGTACATATATTCTAAGTAGAACAAAATAAATCAAATAAAAATTATCACACACTTTAAACAAAAACCTTGACTCTTGTGATTATTTTCTAGTGATTTAATATTTTCATTTAATTTTTTCATTACAGTGATACATTTGTCTGCTATACTAATGACGGTCGGTCTCCACCAGCCAAAGGCTAATGATCTTGAAATTGTGTAAAAATTATATATGTAGAATACATTGTGTAAAGTAAACGACATAAAAGGTAAATCATGAAATACATTTATCAGCCGAAGTAGAAAAAAAACACACAAAATAATGAACAATTCACCAACGTGCTGTTAATAAACCCACGCAGTAGAGTAAACAGATTTACGAAAAAAAGTTTGTTTAAATAAAAAAATACGAACATATTTATTTATTTGCTGCAATTAGTGTCGTTATTTCGTGTTAAAATACAAAAAAATATAAAAAAAGAAAAAACAAAATGGAAATTGTCAGCCAAGTTCATTGTTTGTATGAATAATACAATATTACAAAACCGAAACAAAACAAAATTTAAATGCCAGCCGGTGATTTTTGTTTTCATCTTATCATCATCAACCACAAATGAGAAAAAATCATAAAATACTATAATTTTTTAAGCAAAATAAATTACGGGCGGCAAACAATACAAAAAAAGGTGAAAAGCGCATTTTTTTGCAATTTGCAAACAGTCACTCAAACATTTTAAAACCACGTACAAACCACCAACAACAATTGGTCAATCGGCCCGTAATTTTTAATAAACAATCGTTGTCTTTGTATTCCTTGACTTCTACAATGGCGTCAATAATCTAAATGACGATCTCTTAGAATCTCTTGTTAACACAAATGAGCCAAACAGCCATATGATCATTTAGCTGTTTAAAAGTTCGTTAAATACTTGTTCGAAAAAGTGGCAAATGCAATTTGTATAAAAAAAAACTAAAAATTACTTATTATAGACAATAAAAGTGGGTCAAAATTGCAAAGTGTTTGTGTGTGTTTTATTAGCAAATTGAAGGCGTTAAAATTTAATAAAATCAATTTTTCTTTGTGCAAACAAAAATAAAAAATTAACAAAGAAACTCATTGTTTTGGTGAAATAAAAACTTGTAAAAAGGGATATGAAATCCATCATACATAAAATTATTACGACATTTTCTATTATTTATTACAAAACGATCATTGAGACATTTAGGTCAATAGTCTAATAATAAAATTGACTACGACTTTTTGACTAGAATCAATTTTGTAAACTAAATGAATTTCTGTTAAAAAATGAAATTCAGATCTGGTTCAGTTCTAGTACAGTTGTAGTTCAGTTATAGTTCATTTCTAGTTCGGTTCTAGTTCAGATCTAGTTCAGTTCTAGTTCAGTTCTAGTTCAGTTCTAGTTCAGTTCTAGTTCAGTTCTAGTTCAGTTCTAGTTCAGTTCTAGTTCAGTTCTAGTTCAGTTCTAGTTCAGTTCTAGTTCAGTTCTAGTTCAGTTCTAGTTCAGTTCTAGTTCAGTTCTAGTACAGTTGTAGTTCAGTTATAGTTCATTTCTAGTTCGGTTCTAGTTCAGATCTAGTTCAGTTCTAGTTCAGTTCTAGTTCAGTTCTAGTTCAGTTCTAGTTCAGTTCTAGTTCAGTTCTAGTTCAGTTCTAGTTCAGTTCTAGTTCAGTTCTAGTTCAGTTTTAGTTCAGTTCTAGTTCAGTTCTAGTTCAGTTCTAGTTCAGTTCTAGTCAGTTCTAGTTCAGTTCTAGTTCAGTTCTAGTTCAGTTCTAGTTCAGTTCTAGTTCAGTTCTATTTCAGTTCTAGTTCAGTTCTAGTTCAGTTCTAGTTCAGTTCTAGTTCAGTTCTAGTTCAGTTCTAGTTCAGTTCTAGTTCAGTTCTAGTTCAGTTCTAGTTCAGTTCTAGTTCAGTTCTAGTTCAGTTAGTTTTCAGTTCTAGTTCAGTTCTAGTTCAGTTCTAGTTCAGTTCTAGTTCAGTTCTAGTTCAGTTCTAGTTCAGTTCTAGTTCAGTTCTAGTTCAGTTCTAGTTCAGTTCTAGTTCAGTTCTAGTTCAGTTTCTAGTTCAGTTCTAGTTCAGTTCTAGTTCAGTTCTAGTTTCAGTTCTAGTTCAGTTCTAGTTCAGTTCTAGTTCAGTTCTAGTTCAGTTCTAGTTCAGTTCTAGTTCAGTTCTAGTTCAGTTCTAGTTCAATTCTAGTTCAGTTCTAGTTCAGTTCTAGTTCAGTTCTAGTTCAGTTCTAGTTCAGTTCTAGTTCAGTTCTAGTTCAGTTCTAGTTCAGCTCTAGTTCAGTTCTAGTTCAGTTCTAGTTCAGTTCTAGTTCAGTTCTAGTACAGTTCTAGTTCATTTCTAGTTCAGTTCTAGTTCAGTTCTAGTTCAGTTCTAGTTCAGTTCTAGTTCTGTTCTAGTTCAGATCTAGTTCAGTTCAATTTCAGTTTTTGTTCAGTTCTAGTTTAGTTCGACATCGATTTAAACGTATCTTTTTGAAATGTGTTAGAAATGAGGATAGAAATGTGTGAGAAATATAATGTTTTAGAATTACAACAATATTAAGAATTATTAAAGTTCTTTATATATCAGTTATTAAAAAAAGATTTCCCGTACCGGGAATCGAACCCGGGCCTTCCGGGTGAGAGCCGGATATCCTAACCACTAGACAATACGGGATACTTAAATTATGAGCAAATTATTGAACTTAAATTTTAATTCTAAAAATAACACTATTGTGTTTACAATAGCATATTTTAGTAACCGAGTTTGAATCTTGTAGGAATCTAAAATAAGTTTAAAGAGAAAAAAATCTTAAGAAAGAAGGGAAATACTTTTGAATATGTTTCTTTTGAGGTAAAATATTATTTTATATATTTTGGTTTTTTTAATGGATTTTAGTCCCTTTTTCATTTTGACCTCTCCAAAACTTTTTGCGCGTACGTTAGCTAATTTTTTATAATTAAAAGCATATTGTTGTAAAAAAAACAATAAAAAACTAAAATCAACAAAAAATATCAAAAAAGCTTAAAAGCCCACTAAATTATAATAAAAATTCTTTAAATATTTCAGATGCTGAAATAAACACAAAATTCAAATGAATAGATACGTGACAAGTAAATCGTTTTGAAAAAAACCCAAACAAATATATAAATAAAAAAAAATAAATTTGAATACTTTTACAAAAAATATACATTCATTCATAAAAAAACGAACAAAAATTCAAACTTTATACTCTCTTAAGAAAATAAGAGAAGAGAAAAAAATAAAAAAATATAAAACCTAACAATGAATTCATCACATTTGGTCACCCCAATGAATACTCATCATCCACATCATCACAATACAACCCATCATGTGCCCACCAACAGCACGTACACATCAAAAATGCCCACATCGAACAACAGCAACCAACCGACAACCACAAGTACGATCCACAATTACCATCCACATGATCAACATGCCGGTCTCTCCGCTTCTACATTAGTAAACAAATCGAATAATTCCACCACCAACACATCAACAACAAATACACAACAAAATATTGTTAATAATGTGGGGGCTGGTCTTTCATCAACAACAAGCGCATCATCTGCGACGCCAACAAATACTAACACATCATATAAATTTGCGCCTGCACGTAGACTAGCTGCTAGGCAGACTTTACGTTTGGCCATACCCAAACAACCGGGTGATTCACAACAACATTCTCAGCTAAACTCAACGGCACCAGCTATGACGGGGAATAATAATAGTCTAGCAACACAATTTAAACATTCATCGCCTTCACAGTTACCGCCAGCTCCCATACTCAAAAGACCACCCATTAATACCCCCAATTATTCCTCAACTCCTACTTCAATTTCACAAAATTCCCATATACCGAAGTCAGCCTCTCCATTAGAGTCTCATCATTTACCCAATGTTTTACATCATTCAACCACACCCATCTGTACGGCAGCTACTCCCTCGAGTGTAGGCAGTAATAAGTTTTTAAGGGTTCGTAATCCCAGCATAACGTTAAATTCTTCCGATGTCTGCAGTAATAATGATTTGTTTGCTTTCGCTAAGGAATTCTCCTCGCCAGCAGTGGGAGGGGGAGGTAAGTTGAAGTTAGGATTTTTAAAGAAGACTTTTTATTTGATTAATTTTTACAATTTTAGATCATTCCCCGATATTTGCGGAAATTGCCTCTTCAATATCACCCTCTACAGCTAGCTCTGGTTCACCCACAAATCACTTAAGTCGTTTGTTCAATTTAAGCCCCTCGACTTTGCGAAGTTATGGAAATGTAAGTACCGTCACTTTTTTTACTTAATTTTTATAGGACTACAAGTAAAATTAATATTTTTAAAGAACTAATTCCATTTTTTAGTTATAAATGAGGGTAATCAAATCCAAACTATAGTTATGGTCTTGAGTTCAATCTGTAATCGAGTAAATAATACCGACTATAGTAGAATATATTGTTGAGACTAACATTATTCGAATATATACTATAGTACAGATTATAGTTTAATCTATCCAGACTACAGTAGCGTATACAATCCCATCTTATAGTCTCTAGTCTGGTTTATATAAACCTAGACTCCAGTAGGGTTTATCGTCCAGAATTTAGTCGAGTAGACCATAGTTGAGATTATAGCCAGGTAGACTATAATCCAAAATATAGTCGAGTCTATAATCCAAAATACAGTCTAGTCATTGTCTGGACTATATAGACCCTCGTCGGATCTATAGTTTATAATTTAGTCGAGTCTACCATATTTTTCTACACGATATAGTCAAGATTATAGTTCTATAGTTCTAGTTTATAGTCGAGACCAAAAACTCTTTAAATTTTCTCAAAATATAGTCGAGTCTAGTCTAGTCGAGTGTTGTGTATATTCTTCTGTACAGTCTAGTCGAGATTATAGTCCAGTGTATAATGTAGACTATAGTCGAGTCTATAATCCAAACTATAGTCTAGTCCATAGTCTCTTGTATGGACTATATAGACTCTTGTCGGATCTGTAGTTTAGAATATAGTAGAGTATATTGTCTGGACTATACAGACCCTCGTTGGTTTTGTAGTTTATAATATAGTCGAGTCTACCATATTTTACTACACGATGTAGTCAAGATTATAGTTCTTTAGTTCAAGTTTATAGTCGAAACCAAAAACTCTTTAAATTTTCTCAAAATATAGTCGAGTCTAGACTATATAAACTAGACTTCAGTAGAGTTTATAATCCAGAATTTTGTTGTGTATATTCCTCTCTACAGTCTAGTCGAGATTATAGTCGAGTGTATAATGTAGACTTTAGTCAAGTATATAATCCAAACTATAGTCTAGTCTATAGTCTCTTGTATGGACTATAAAGACTCTCGTCGGATCTGTAGTTTAGAATATTGTATAGTCTATTGGCTAATCTGTGGTCTGGTCTATAGTAGAGTATAGAGTATATATAGTCTAGACTATAGTCCATATTATAGTGGAAAATAGACTACAGTATAGACTATAATCTTGTCTCAAGTCGAATCTATAGTATAGATTATAGTCTAGACTCAATTCGAGTCTATGATCTAATTGAGCCTATAAATCAGATTAAAGTAAAGTCAATAGTTCAGACTATTTTAGAGTCTATAGTTCAGACTATAGTCGCGTTACTTGATTAGGTTAAAGTTTGCTGGATATTGAAGTAAATTCCAGACTTAAGGGTAGATTATAGTCCTACAGACTAGTACTAAAAACAATATCCCTAAGCTGAGTAGAGACTAAAGTCCTTCTATTCTTACTGTAGTCATTAGTATAAACGAGACTACAGACCAGAATGTAGTACAGACGAGATTTTCGTCCATACTTTAGTACAGACTTTAATCGATGCTATGATCGATCAAATATTGGACACATTTAGAGTCGAAACTTTAAAAACCTGAAGACTCAAGTCGAGAATGCAGTTTCATATATAGTACAGACTAAAGTAAAGACTATTATCAAAACGATATGCAGATTATAGTCGAGCCTGTAGAACGATTATAACACAGTTCATAGGATTATACTATTCGCTATAGTCAAGATTATAGTTCTATAGTTCGAACTAGTGTCTAGACTATACAGTCGAGATCATAAACGCTTTAAATTTTCTCAAAATATAGAATTAATTAATAAAAAATCTCTTAAAAGAGAAAAATAACTCAAATTTCATAAGTCGCTAAAATTTTAAATAAACAAAGAATGACAATTGCTATTTATACTAACAGCAAAATAGCACGTTCACAAAATAATTTCTATTTACAAAACTACACGAAATCTTTAGATCTAATTTTAAACTATGATACAATTTCTAATCAAAATTCTATAAATTTACCGTTTAAAATTCTGTTGAAATAACGAAAACAAAATAAAAAAAAATAAAAACATAATTCCCATACAAATAATGGCAAAATCAAAGGTCATGACTTTTTCAACAAAAAAAAAACGCAATTAAATTATTCACACAATTTTAGCTTAAAGCTACCACCACCTTCGTAAAGGAAGGAAAAGAATAGGAAAACAACAGCAACGTAAGGCACAACAAACAAAACAAACGAATAATTATTATAAAGTCTAGGTGAAATTCATAAATTGAAATACAAATGTTGAATATATATAGATTTGACTGACTATGAGTTTTAATATAAATGATAAAAAAAACTACTATTTACTATTATTTGTTGGGAATATTGAATACCAAATTAGAAGAAAGAACTTGTTTTTTTTTTCAATGGTTTGAATACAGTTAACACCTCACTAGCTTAATTAGTAAAATATATATAAAGAAGATACAACAAATAGAGAAAACATTATTAAAAACAGTTAGAATGAATCTTAGAGCTCCCTACATTGTATTGTTTTGAGTTCCGGGATAGATCCCATACTCTGGTATTTCAACATATATTCAAGTTAATAGCTATAGTCGAGTATATAGTCCATACTAAAGTCAAGTCTATAGTCTAGACAATAGTCCAGTCTATAATCTAGAACATAGTGTAGTCTATAGTCCATTAGAAGCAATAGTCTAGTCTATAGTTATAAGTCCAAAATAAACTGGACTACTACTGACCAGACTATTGACCATGCTATAGACCAGACTATAGACTAGGCTATAGAGTATAATATAAACTAGACTGTGGACTAGACTATAGACCAGACTATTGACTAGGCTATAGAGTATAATATAAACTAGACTGTAGACTAGACTATAGACCAGACTATGTCTATGTAGACCAGGCTATAGAGTATAATATAAACTAGACTGTAGACTAGACTATAGACCAGACTATTGACAAGGCTATAGAGTATAATATAAACTAGACTGTAAACTAGACTATAGACCAGACTATAGAATAGATTATAGACTATAAACTAGACTATAGATTAGACTATAGACTAGACTATAGATAAGACTTTAGAATTTGATTTTAGTCCATAGTCTATTCTATAGTTCAAGCTATAATCCAGTCTAAATTCCAGATTATAGTCCAGTCTAAAGTCCAGACTATAGACCAGACTATAGTCCAGACTATAGACAAGACTATAGTCCAGACTATAGTCCAGTCTATAGACTAGAATCTAGTCAAGTCTATAGTCTAGACTATCGTAAGTCTATAGTCTAGACTATAGTCAAGTCTATAGTCTAGACTATAGTAAAGTCTATAGTATAGACTATAGTCAAGTCTAGACTATAGTCAAGTCTATAGTCCAGACTATAGTCAAGTCTATAGTCCAGACTATATTCTAGTCTATAGTCCAGACTATAGTCCAGTCTATAGTCCAGACATAGTCCAGTCTATAGTCCAGACATAGTCCAGTCTATAGTCCAGTCTATAGTCCAGACATAGTCCAGTCCAGTCTATAGTCCAGACTACAGTAAAGTCTATAGTCTAGACTATAGTCCAGTCTATAGTCAAGTATATAGTCCAGACTATAGTCCAGTCTATAGTCCAGTATATAGTCCAGACTATAGTCCAGTCTATAGTCCAGACTATAGTCCAGTCTATAGTCCAGACTATAGTCCAAACTATAATCCAGACTATAGACCAGTCTATAGTCCGGACTATAGTTCAGTATATAGTCCAGTCTATAGTCCAGACTATTGTCCAGTCTATAGTCCAATTGACAATATAATATATATATTCCAGATTATTGCCTAATCTATAATCCAGGCTATAGCCTAGTCCATAGTCCAGTCGATAGTATAGTGTGTAGAGTGTACACATTTTCATACTGCAAAACATGCTAATTTCTAATGATCATTAATTAAATAATTTATAGAATTTGTTAAAAACAGTTCGTAAAAATAAGTTAATAAAATGAAAAATTATTACAACTTAAAACAACAACAAGAAAAAAAAGTTGATCATTATGAGTCTTAGTGACGTAGATGCAACAACATGATTAGATGGCACGCTTGGGTAGTTTATTCGTTAGTTAGATAGTTACTAAGTTAGTTGTTAACTAACTAAGTTTGTGAATGAAACAGTGAGGAGAGAGAGAGAAAGAAAGAGAATCTATTGTATATGGCACTCCCTTACTTTCTATGGATTTATAATATGTTTCCCTTATTTATTAAGAACACAACTAACTAACTTATACATTCATAATTTTGTTTTAATTTTCATAGTGTGACTAAATTTGTTTTTTTATAAATCCATAAAAAATGGATTAAAGGAAGAAATGGCAATTTTACAGTTTGGCTTTAAAGGTTATAGAGGGTTATTAGAGCAGCAGTCAAAGGTTATTTATGTTAAACTAAATATATAGTATAATTAATTTATTAATAAAATAGGAAAAATCTACCAAAAATATTTAGGGGTGTGGAAGTATTTAGACATCTCAAATTAATTAATCAACAGTTAAAATATGGAAAATGTGAAAAACAAAACCGAACTGAAAACACATTTAATTCAACAAATTTTTATTATTAAAACTAATTTCAAGAATTTTTGAAAATTTCGAAAAAAAATTTAATGATTTTTTAAATAAAATTCAAAATATTTTTAAAAAATTGTTTTTAAAAAATTTGCGTATAAAACATATTTTGAGCATTTTAATATTAAGTTCGAAAATTTTTTTAAATTTCGAAACTTAGTTATTTAGTAAAAAAATTGTATTCCAAACTAAGAAATGAGTTTTTGCCAAAAGCTTATTTTCAATACAAAAGACTATTTCGAAATTTAGTTCGAAATCTTTAAAATTATGAAAATGTTTGAAATTGAATTCAAGTTCTTTAAACATTTTTGTGTTCAATAAATCTGTTTTATTGGTTTTTTCCAAAATTAAGTTTGAAAAATTCAATAAAATTTAAAAAATTTTCTTTTTTAATGAAAAACTTTATTATTTTTACAAAATTTTATGTTTCAATTCTATTTTAAGAATGTTCAAGTATTTCGAAATTTCGTTCGAAAATTCAAAATTCCTTAAAATGTTTAAATTAGATTTAACTTCAAATAGGTTTTATCGATGTTTAATTTCACTTATAAAAATTTTCGAAAATTTCGAAATTAAATTTGAAAATTTCGAAATTAAGTTCAAAATTTTTATGTAGAAATGGTATTTTATTTACAAATATTTCGAAATTAAATTCGAAAAATTTCGAAATTAATTTAAATTTTAGAAAATGTTATAAGATAGTAAAAAACTTTTTATTCATTTAGTTTCTCTTGAAATTTGTTTTATTGTTTATTATTTTAATTTTTAAGAATTTTCCAATACAAGTTCGAAGATTTCGAAATTAAGTTTTGAAAAATCTAAAATTTGGTACAAATTTAAAAAAATTGCAATCTAAGCTATTTTTAAAAGTTTTGTATAAGAATATTTTAAAATTAAGTTTGAAAACTTAGAAATTTTTATGTTAAAAACGTATTTCGAAATTAAGTTCGAAAACTTTTTTTTAGAAATTGTCTAAAAACAATAATTCAATAATTTTTACTTCAAACAGAGTTTTATCATTGTTTATTTTTACTTATATATATTTTCGAAAACTTCGAAATTAATTTCGAAAAATTTTTTTAAATTTTGAAATTATTTTCGAAAATTTTTGAAAATTTCGAAATTATTTTCGAAAAATTTTGAAAATGTTCAAAATTTAAAAATTAACTAAAATGTTTAAAATTGTATTCTTGTTCAAAAAAAAATTATGTTTTTGTAAAACATTTGTATTAAAACTCACATTTTTAGTATTTAAAAACATTTCATTTTGTTCGAAAATAACGAAATTTATCAAAATATTTGAAATTTTCTTAAAATACTGATAAATATTTTGTATTCAATAATTTTTACTTCAGATTTACTTTATTTTTATATATAATAATTTCGAAATTAAGATCGAAAAATTCGAAATTCCTAAAAATTACAGAAAAAATAACATAAAAATCGTTGTTTTATTAATTTTTACTTCAAATATGTTTTGTTATTGTTTATTTCGACTTTTTCGAAAGTTTTGAAATTCAGTTCGAAAATTTTCGAAATTCTTATCAATAATAAAAAAAAATTAATTTTAAGTGCACATATACAATTTTTACCCAAAAATTTAGGTTTAAACCCTAAGAATATTTCGAATATTTTCTTCAAAAGCTTTTTACTTAATCAAATTTCTCAATAAAGTTTGAAAGTTTCCTATAGTAGAAATGTTTGATCAGAAAGTTTCATGAGTATCATTTCAATGCTTGCATCAGGTTCGTAGGACCATAAATCGCTTTAGGTTAACATTTCAACTTGCACTTTAAAGCCTAACAAACTGGATTTATTTATCGATTTTGAAAATGTGTAAAATACTCAAATAGATATTAACTTTCTTTAAACTACTAAAAAATTATTCAAAATGTTCTTTTTATATTCGACTATGTCGAATCTTATATACCCTCCATCACCATGCAGTAAATGTAATGCTCTCCTATAAACATTAGGTTAATATTATTATGAGTTTTTGGCGTATCTAATTTCATATCCAGTAATGTTCGTTAATGTCGATTTCTGAAGGAGGCTTTATAGGTAGAGACAATTATGAACCGATTTTATGACATTTCTATTCATTGTCGAATTTCAGCGCTATACTCGCATTTTTTTGGGGGGGGAGGGGCACTTGTATAGGTGCTATGCGAAAACGTGAACCGATGTTGCTCATTTCCAATACAAAACCTATAGGAAATGTTTTTTGTGAAATTTCAACCCTCTATCTCTTCGTTCGGACTCTAGCATACTTTTAACAGACAGATCCAGCGAAGTATTTCCAAAAGAATAACATTTATCACAACTTGAAAAGTAGAACTAAGTGATTTTTTTAACTTCTTTGGAAGTGATGTTTATTGACGTCCAATCAAAAGAATATACTTATTTAAAATTTAAGGTTTACTTTTGTTTGTACTAAAATCTTATGAATTAAACTAATTTTATTTTGGAGTTGATTGATTGAGAATGACTTCAGATGTCATTCCTATGACAAGCTTGTGTTAAAATCATAACTTCTTCAGGTCTTTTTCGGTACTTCCATGGAGTAAATTCTACTTCTTTGGAAGTTCTTTTTTTGTTGGGGACATACGGACAGACATGACTAGTTGGTCTTAGAATTTAATAAGAACCCAAAATATATATACTTTTTTGGGTCTATGACAAATATTTCGAAATGTTACAAACGGAATGACTAAATCAATATACCCCTCCCTCCCCTCTATTTTTTAATAATGAGTATAACAATATATAAACGATTTGTCATCAAAAGAGAAACCTCTTGACATAAATTAACATATTTAAAGCACTTCAATTAAATGCCTTAGGCCTTTAGGTAGGGTATTGACATGATCTGTTCTCTCTAAGACTTATTCAAAACAAATAATTACAAACAAACATACACATTCTGCCCCCTCCCCCCTTCAGAACCTATTGAATGTAAACTGTTTTATTATAGTGGATAATCTATCTACATATCTTGCCCATAGTATGTCTGCCAGTGAAAAAGGGGGGAGGGGCGGGGGTGAACAAAAACAAATATTTCTTTTGCTACTGCTGGTTTTGCTACTTAATGTTGTCATAACTTAAATACTAGACAGACTTTTTTAAAATATTTTATTTTTATGAAAAGAAATATTTCAAAATCAACAAAATAAAATCACTTTATGTTTGTAAATGTATTGGTTTGAAATTCTTTTAGGGTGTGTGTGTGTGTGAATTATTAGGTTTTTGTTTTTGGTCTCATCATTAACAACAGCATTTATTTACTCTGTTGCGATTTCATATATTCTTATTTCATTTTCAAAAAGAAACTGCCAAACAATATCGATTTGACGAAAATCAGAGAATAAATATTAAACAAATGTTTATCATTCTCGTCTAATGCATAGAATTTATTAATAAAATTTAAAAACAAAATACGTTTTGTGATCAAAACATTTTCAACGAGTAAATAAATGTGGGATTTTTATTTTCGAAATTCTCTTTAAAATTATTTGACGTTTATTATTTTGGGCTTTTTTTTAACGACAGTCAAAAAATGCCGTGTATAACTTATAAACAAATCATTTTTGTACTCAGTGTTTGAGAAGAGATTTAAAGGAATGCAGTCTTTAAAAAAAATCTATTTCTTATTTCAGCTTAGCTTTATTTTTCGAATTCTCTACTTAAAATTTTGTCAAGAGTTTTGAATGAAAAGCTCGAAGTAGACAGAATAGCTTGAGTAGAATCAAGTTTTGAATGAGTTCTGAGAGTTTTTTTGCTTTTCTACAATTTAAAGCGTTGATCTATTAAAGATCCTTGTATGTATGCCTCTCTCTGCCAAAGAATCTATGGTCTCTGTTAATATAGCCGAAATTTTATC
This sequence comes from Lucilia cuprina, assembly GCF_022045245.1. Taxonomy (NCBI): domain Eukaryota; kingdom Metazoa; phylum Arthropoda; class Insecta; order Diptera; family Calliphoridae; genus Lucilia; species Lucilia cuprina. The sequence goes on along the minus strand of NC_060953.1, from coordinate 45,218,512 downwards.
GAAAAACTCTGATAATTGCAGAAAGTATCTAAAACGGAATCTTCTGCAACATAAAGTGTTGATCTATTAAAGATCATTATAATAGGGATGCCTCTCTCTCCCATAGCATGCGAAATTTTACTGAAGTTTAAACTACATCTAGTATATAAACCAGTCAACAGTTTATAACTGTGATTATAAATGATCTATAGAAATGATCATGAGAAACTGTGATAATTGCTGAAAGAATTCAAAACAGAATTAAACTATTAAAGATCTCTATTGTAAATCTTAAAATAAAATTAAAGAGTTTTTTAACTTTTCAGCAATTTGAAGTGTTGATCTATTAAAGTTCATCGTAGTTATTCATCCTATTGCCATAGCACCGGAACTTTTATTGAAGTTTAAACTCGATCAAGTAAATAAACCAGTTTGTGATTTTGTTTATGGATGATCTATAGGAATGAGCTTGAGAAACTGTGATAACTGCAGAAAGAATTCAAAATGGAATTGAACTATTGAAGATCTCTATTGTAAATCTCAAAATTAATTTTAAGTTATTTGACTTTGAAGCGTTGATCTATTAAAGATCATGATCTATAAAGATCATAGGTATGTATCTCTTAGTCAAAGGATAAGTAATTTTATTGAAGTTTAAACTAGATCAAGTAGATAAATCAGTCAACAGTTCGTAACTGTCTCTATGGTCTCTGATAATGTATATAAAATTTTTAAAGGAACTCTGATAAAGCACTAGACACGTTGCAAATGAAAATATTTATAAGGATATATAGTTTCTATGAAAGTATCCAAAGACTTATTAAGGATCTTTGGTCATTCTTAAGGTGGAGATTAAAATAGTGTATGATATATATGAACAGATATTTACCGTTTGCCAAAATATTAGAAATTATAAGGAATATAAATTGATTCCTCCAGCGTAAAACTAGCCGAGGGAGGCACTTGTAACAAGATATTGGGATTGCAGAAACAAGATATTGGGATTGGAGAAAAAATCTAACACATTACAAAGCTCTTAAAGATCTTAATTATAAGTATATTTAGACTCTTCGAAAGTACGCGAAAATCTTATTAAGAATCTTTGCTAATCGGGGAAAGATTTCATAATCTGAACTTCCTGAGATCTTTCTTTCTTGGAAAAACATCAGAAATCTTCTTAAGAATCTTTACTAACTTTTTCTAGAATTTTAAACATGACTGATCTCTGAAAGATTTTGTTTTATTAACAACATCTCACTGCTAATTGGGGATATAATCTAATCGAAGGTCAACTTTTAAAATTAATATATCTAAAGCTTTAGAATCACATTAAAATCACATTAAAAGCAATAATCATCTAACACGTGGATATCAGATCCACGTGTTAGATGATTATTGCTCTTATCGCCTAGTCAAAATAGATAAAAATGGAAACTATCGGACCCACGAAGTCTTTGTAACAGTTTCTCTGTTGATGGAATCTATTCCTTAGGGAAAAAACTTCGATATAGACCTTTAGAGAAGAAATCGTGCCCCTGTGATATCCAAGTTGCACAACTCACCAAGTTCGGAACCGATCTTTTATATAGAATAAAGTTCACCATTTAAATGCCTTAGAAAATTTGTAGTTTTCGTAAAAGTTTCGCTACTGTTTCATAATGAATAGAAAACGAATCGTTCATTAGCGAAGATCCAATCTAAAGTTAAAGTAAGTAAATGTCTATGTAAGAAGTAAATTATGTTTGTAAGTTATATCTCGAGATAAAATTCCCAGATCAACATATCTTTTATATAGATAAAAATAGGAAATTTTGCAGCTATTGCATGTAACAGTTTCGCTTTTATTAAAAACTTTCCACTCTCAACAGTCCCACTTGTTGGGAGAGAATGTTGCGTTGTTATAGGTAACTGTTTCGTTTAAACTTTTACCTCTTTGAAAACTCCTGATTGATGCAACTTTTGCTTGTGATCGATTGTGAATCGGGTAAGTAAAAGTGTGTTGTTGCAACAAATTTACAAATTTATAGTTAGTAGATCTTTTACTGCTTATCCAGTAGTTCTGTTGTTGTTATAGTTTCGTAGTTATTGTTGGGGTCTTTGTACGATTAAGAATCTGTTATTTTTTAGAGCGAATATCTAATTTTTGTGGAAAAGAAATTTTTTTGTTGGAATCTCTTTACTGGGGACAACTATTTACAATTATGAGAATTCCTGCTGCTGAACAGCTTCGCTGTTGTTGAAAACTATTCCCAGATCTAAAATTTTCTGGATTAAGCGTTTTCTGCTTGATATTGTTTGGGAATTGGTTCGTTCCGGAGCAAAGATTTACTTGTTGTGTGAGAATATACATATGTTGTCGCAAACGTTTCGTTGTTGTTGGATGTTCTTCACCGTTGGAAAACTCTTAATTGTTGCAGATTTGCAGGTTTGACAATTGTTAATCTTGCTATTGATGTTGGTTGAAAATCGGTTCGTTCCGATACGGAGATGCACTTGTTGTAGGAGATTGAATGTTAACGTAACTGTTTTATTGTTGTTGGATGCTTTTCCCTGCTGGAAAACTCTTAATTTCGTTGTTGTTGTCGAAAAGTCTTACAGTCAAACGTTTCTTGCTATTATCTTGCGAGTGATTTTGGTTGGAAATCATTACGTTCCAGTACGGAGATACGTTTGTTGTATGTAACGTATGTTGTCGCAGCTGTTTCATTGTTGTTGGATGCTCTTCTTATTGAAAAACTCCTGGTTTGCTGGTTTAACAAATTTTGGTCGGTTGAGAGTCAGCATGTTCAGAAGTGAAAATCCACATGTTGTGGATGATTGTATGTTGTTGTAACCGTCTCTGTGTTGTTGTCGAAAAGTCATACGCTTCTTGCTATTAATCCGGTAGTTCTGTGCCGGATCACAGTAGTAAGCACTAGTTATGATGTGGATTAGTAGGGTTTACAGATATATTTATATTGGACTTTCATGTTTCGATAATTCTCATGAATGAATTCTACGCCTACTCTGGCAAAGACATTTTCACTGAGCACATTTATGTTTGTCTGTTGATGGGTGAGTAATTGTGTCAGTGGTAGTGTTGGGTTGACTTTAGTTGTTATTGTTGATGATGTTGTTGTTATTATTATTGTATCCGTAGTAGTAGTAGCAGAATATCTCGCATTTTGTATTAAATATTGTATATGGTTAGAATTTTATTTACTTATTATTTATTTTGTTTTATTTTTGTTCGTATTTTTTTTTTTTTTTGTTCAATGTTTTTTTTATAGTATAAAGTGGCAATATTTTCAGTTGTGTTTCGTTATTTTGTTGTTGTTGTTGGGGCAGTGAGAATGTCAGTGTATTTGAGAGTTGAGTTATTTTGTAGTTTTTAAAGAACATGGTGTTCAGTTTATATTCAATTGAGACTCGTGCCGGGTTAGTTTGTTGGTCATTTCATTAGTAGTTTATAAACGGTTAAGGGTTTTAAAAAAATAAGCGACAAAAACGTTTAATAAAACCAAATTATTAAGAATGAAAAGTGCGTGAGCAAGTAAATAATAAAAATTATATTTCAAAAGAGAAAAAATGGAAATTTGTTTTAAATAAAATAAAAGTGTTAAAAAAATCTCGAAAAAAAATGTAAAATTTCTTTTAAAATTTTAAGAAAAAAAAATCAATTATTTGTGTATAAAAAAATCTAAAAAAGAAAAAAAAAAGCAATAAAATATTTATTAAATAAATTATTATGGGCAATCGTGTTAGTAATTTGTGGTGTAAAAAAACAAATTTGGCTATAAAAGATAAAGAGGAGTTTAACGAGAATACGAAAGTGAAACGTGAATCGAAACGACGATTTAGACAACGTCGTCTATCATTGAATTGTATAACACGTGAACCAAGTCAAAAAGCTTCGGTAGAACCCGTACTCGTGCATAAAACTTCGGCTTCATTACCGCGTCATACCAAACTCTCAACACCAGAAAGGAATTCTAATACAACAACAACCACAACAACAACAGCAACACCATCACAACCTACAGAATTACTAACTGAAGTTCAAAAAGTTGAAGAAGAGGCATTAACAACAAATTTTGTAACAAAAGAATTACCTAAATCTCAAGAATTTGTTGCGATATCCCCCCTAAACCCCACTTCTGTTAACAAATTAAACATCGAAGAAAAACCGGTTACGCATAGCAATTCTATATTTAATACAAATTCCTTTGGTGTCAACTTAACATCGTCTCAATCACGTTTAAATTCTTTTACACCCATCTCATCAACAACACTATCATCACCTTCTTCAACTTGTTCCAACGCCACCATCGATGTGGTAGATTCACCCATACGTGTGCTGGCAACAACAAAAACCCAAGATATTTTAACCAGTGAGAAATTGACTTGTACAACAAGTAGTATTTCCTCTTTGAAAACAAAAGCTACCATGAAATTTAATTCGGATTTAACCACTGTCAAGGTAAGTTTTTTCATTATTTTATTTGTTTGTTTTAATATCGATGTTGAAATCACTCACTACATCATCATCATCAGTATTCATTTAATTTGTTTACATATTGTTTTTTGTTTACCAACAATAACAACATTAAATTATAGATTTTTAGTAGCTTTATTGTTTTAAACAATTATAATTTAAAATTAAATAAATAAATAAATAATAAAATACAAACGAAACTTCACAAAATTGAAACAAAGTGTTATTACGTTGTTTTAATTAATTCATTATTTGTTATTAAATACATATTTAGGAAACGTTTTAAATTTAAATATTAACCTCCGTATTATAAAGATATTAATCGCTTATTTAAGGTTTATTACGCACATTTTTCATACAAATTTCCTACAATAAATCATCTATAACTTTATTAAGTATGTATGAACATGGGGGTAAATAGGTTTTAAACGTTTAAGCGAGTGAACCAAAGTTTTGTATGAAGAGGTCAAAGGTTAACATTTATATTCACTTAATCAACAATTAGGATCAATTTGTGAAGTTCAGTGTTTGTAAAATACGATCATGCTAATGGTTTTATTGAAAATGATCTGAACTTTGTTAACGCTCGGAAAAAAGTATTATACTTGTATATATTTATGCTCTGTATATGTTTATGCTCTGTATATGTTTATGCTCGGTATATGTTTATGCTCTGTATATGTTTATACTCTGTATATGTTTATGCTCTGTATATGTTTATGCTCTGTATATGTTTATGCTCTGTGTATGTTTATGCTCTGTGAGGAATGGATAGGGCCGATTTGAAAAAAAACAAGTAAGAGTTTTATATTCGGCTGTGCCGAATCTCATATACCCTTCACCATGATGTGTTTAAAGCCTTTTGTACCTTTTGAAGAACGAAAAAGTACCAAAAAGTACCCTTTCATGGGTCCTCACTTAATCCTGGTCATACATACTTAATTACATGTTTCTAGGTTTAATATCGTAGAAATTGCAAAAAGTACCTTTTGAAAAACGAAAAAGCACCAATAAGTCCCCTTTTATGGGTCCTTACTTAATCCGGGCCATACATACATAATTACATGTTTCTAGGTTTAATATCGTAGAAATTGCAAAAAGTACCTTTTGAAAAACGAAAAAGTACCAAAAAGTCCCCTTGTATGGGTCCTCACTTAATCCGGGCCATACATACTTAATTACATGTTTCTAGGTTCAATATTGTAGAAATTGCAAAAAGTACCTTTTGAAGAACGAAAAAGTACCAAAAAGTCCCCTTTTATGGGTCCTCACTTAATCCGGGCCATACATACTTAATTACATGTTTCTAGGTTCAATATTGTAGAAATTGTAAAAAGTACATTTTGAACAACGAAAAAATACCAAAAAGTCCCCTTTTATGGGTCTTCACTTAATCCGGGCCATACATACTTAATTACATGTTTCTAGGTTCAATATTGTAGAAATTGCAAAAAGTACCTTTTGAAAAACGAAAAAGTACCAAAAAGTCCCCTTGTATGGGTCCTCACTTTATCCGGGCCATACGTACTTAATTACATGTTTCTAGGTTCAATATTGTAGAAATTGCAAAAAGTACCTTTTGAAGAACGAAAAAGTACCAAAATGTCCCCTTTTATGGGTCCTCACTTAATCCGGGCCATACATACTTAATTAAATGTTCAATAATGTAGAAATTGCAAAAAGTACCTTTTGAACAACGAAAAAGTCCCCTTTTATGGGTCCTCACTTAATCCGGGCCATACATACTTAATTACATGTTTCTAGGTTCAATATTGTAGAAATTGCAAAAAGTACCTTTTGAAAAAACGAAAAAGTACCAAAAACTCCCCTTGTTTGGGTCCTCACTTAATCCGGCCATGCATACTTAATTTCATGTTTCTAGGTTCAATATTATAGAAATTTCAAAAAATACCTTTTGAAGAACGAAAAAGTACCAGAAAGTTCCCTTTTATAGGTTCTCACTTAATCCAGGCTCTACATACTTAATTTCATATTTCTAGCCAATAACAAAACATTAGTGCTGCTCTCGCTCTGCTACTCTTGCTCTGCTGCTCTTGCTCTGCTTTGCTTTTATAAACAAATTACAATAACAATATTTACCGTATTGTTATGTATTTTGTTTTTGTTTTTTGCAGTTTCTGTCTGAGCATGAATAAAAAATCTAAATTTTATATGAAATTTTCAGAGGTTGTCTCGGTTTTTTGCTCATATCTCCGTTATTTATGGACCGATTTTGCTGATTATAAATAGCGTTCTTGCCGGTCGTATGTCTGATAGAATTATGGAAGATTCGGATCTCGCAGATATCTGGGGTCTTCTAAAAACTGATTTCAACAAACATACAGACAGACAGACAGACAGACAGACGGACATGGCTTAATCATCTCCGCTACCTATAAGGATCCAGAATATATATACTTTATAGGGTCGGAAAATTATATTATAGAAATTACAAACGGAATGACAAACTTATATATACCCTTCTCACGAAGGTGAAGGGTATAAAAATGTATAAAAGTTATTACCCTAATGTATACTATATTTTTGGAAGATCAATATGGACTAAGACAAGAACATGTGTCAGAAGAATTCATAGTTTCAACTTTAGCTACTACTGTCAAAGTTGTTGCCTTCCTGAAATGGTCGTCCAAAGTTAAAACTAAAAATTGTAAGACAATTTCCAATGACTTCCAAAATAAACCAACATTTTCTCTCCTGTTATGGGCCGATTTGAAATTTCCAACAATTTAATAAAAGTTGTACTCCATTTTTTGGAAGATTAATATGGACTAAGACAAGAACATGTGTCAGAAGAATTCAACTTTAGACTATCGTAAACATACACGATCACCACTACAGTTGTTGTATGATCGTCTAAAGTTAAAGGATTTTTATAAACTATCAAAGTTGTTGCCTTCCTTAAAACTAAGAATTTTACGACAATTTGTTCTAAAATAAATAAACATTTTCTCTCCTGTTATCTCCTGTTTCCAAAAATTGTACAAAAGTTGTAACCCTAATGTATACTCTATTTTTTGGAATAATAATATGGACTAACACAAGAACATGTTCTATTACAATTCATAGATTCAAACTTAAACTATTGTAAACGTACACGATCACCACGACAGATGGTTTACGATCGCCTAAAGCTGAAACCAGAAACTTAAAAAAAAAACTTTTAAATGTGTTGCTTCCTTAAACGATCGTCTAAACTTAAAACTAAGAATTTTAGGACAATTTTCATTTCCAATGAGTTTCAAAATAAATCAACATTTTCTCACCAGCCATTAGCTGAGGTGATCTCTTTAAGATCACTTTACATTAAATTGTTCGCAATTGTAACAAGAACACCTGATATCAAGTAATAAAATCCAAAGATTGTAACTGATTGGTGCTATGGAACCATGTTTATATCGGATTTTAATGTTATGAACATACATTTTTCTCAATTTTAACGAAATCATTTGTTATTTAGTTATAAAATCTAGAGATGTTTAAGTGCCAGATATTTGCGCTTTGACTTTGCTACTTCTTTCAACCTCCTGGTGAATTTTCCTCCATCTTGATGAATTTTCCTCCATCTTGGCTTTATTACAATTCCAGTGTAAGGCAATAAAATGATAGTGTCATTTTACTCCTCGGCTATTCTTGGAATCGTTTGAGGCACGATCGAACCCAAAAACATATCTATTACCAACGAAACCAGTAGCCGACAGGACGGAGTTTCAATATTTGTTTTGTGCCGCCTATTAAAGGGGCATGTTTTGGTTTAGTTAGACCGAGATCATGGAAAGAGTTTGTAGATTTAACGACTGATGTATGATTATAACAATATTTTAGAAAAAGCTCGATGTTGTTGCCGAAAAGGGTGGGACTAAATGTTGATAAGTTGATATCTAATGAATAACGTAGCGATGTTAAGATATAAGTGCTTCTACATGACCGAATATCACAATGTACGAAAATTTTCAAAAGCCTGTTCTTTAGGAATCATTAGTGATTTTAAAACGAAAGACAAAGATCGGCAAAACCATCCAAATATTTTGAAAGTCGAAAAGGTGAAATTCATCAAGAGCTGGCAAAAGCATTGGAAGCTAGAATATATCCTGTAACCCGAAGCGTAAGAGATCATATGTGAAGCACATTCCAGCAGTTGAATCGACATTAGAGGCAAATATTTATTTCGCTTAGAATTGATGAATTGTAGGACTACGAGGATTCTATCTGTTAGGTGAATTAGATCAGGCATAGAACGAGGAACCTGTACCGAAAACAACAGATTCATTTGAAGCGAGTTTTGGCGAAATCGTACCATAATATGCGACCAAAAAATGAAAGCATAGTTACGCGTCACTTTAGAAACAGATACCTAAAGCACTACTAGTTCCTTCGAAATGGAAACCATGTTGCGGAAGATGTCAATGCTGACAATGGTTAATAATTGGAATAAATTTCTATCGTACAAATGTTTCAAAATAAAGTCTAAGGGTCTTATTCATAACAATTTATCACAGGTTTATAAGACAATTTTTCATATAAAATTTGTATAATAAATCTTTAATAAATTGTTATGAATAAGATAGTAAACATTTTAAAAAATCCCACAGTAAATTGTAATACTTTTATAGTTTTTGTTGAAATCTACTTTTCTATAAAAATATTTTCTTTGGACACTTGTAAATAGTTAACCATATACCATAAATCATTGTTAAATATTTATAGGTAAAACCTAACTTAAAAGTCTATTAATTTACCCTTGAAGTAAAAATAAAGCTTAGTAATATTCGAAACACAAATTCCAAAACGAAATTCTATTCACACCTGTTCACCAAAAAAAAAAAAAAACTACTTGTTAAATAAAATCAGCTAACTGTATAATTTCTAAAAATTCTATAATCGTGTCATTAAAATTTAAATTCTTATTCAAGGTTTGTATTTAATTCGTTAAAAATAAAACACAAAATATGTGTTATTTTCGTGTGTTTTTAAATTAAAAAAAAATATTTTACCAGTATTTAGTAATAAAAATTTCAATTTTTCTAATAAAAACAGAAAAAAACATTATATTTTAACTAATTCATTAATATTGTTTTAATTTGGTTTTAACAAATTTGTATTTATTTGTTAATAAATTGTTATAATGTATATTTAAATAGTAGATAATGCTGATGATTTTGACAAATGTTTATTTCTGTGGTATTTAAGGAGTGAGATCGAAAAATTCTTAACACACGTTTTTCATTACATTTTTCAACCAAAGTATTATTTGATTTTTTTTTTTTGATCAAGTTACCTTTGAAAAACATGTCAGTTATTATGTGTAATGTCAATTATATTAATTTTTTTGTTAATCTGATTAAAATGAGTGACCAGAAAAAAGTGCGTATTGGAATTTTTAAATATTTTCAACTAAACCCAACTTGGTCTTACAAAAAGTTGGCCAAGCATACAAAGGTCTGCCGTCAAACTGTTTCCAATGTTATTAAACAGTACCGAGAGAACTTGTCAGTTGATAGAAAACCTAGTTCAGGTAGAAGGAATGGTCCACATGATGTTTCTAAAGCCAAAAAATAGAACGCATTTTCAAAAGAGCTCCCAACACATCCGTAGGAAAGCAGCTCGGTTAGCTCAGTGCTCGGACTATTTGGTACGAAAAGTTAAAGCTAATGCAGGTTTAAAAACATACAAGGCTCAAAAAGTTCCTGACAGGAACGCTGCTAAAATTTTAGAGGCCAAAAACAGAGCACGGAAATTGAAGTCAAGTTTTATAAAAAAATATTCTTGCTGCATAATGGATGACGAAACGTATATTCTGGCAGATTTTTCGCAACTTCCAGGTCAAAAGTTTTATGTTGCTGATACTCGAGGGAATGTTGAAGAAAAGTTTAGGACCCAAAAGCAGACAAAATTTCCCAGAAAATTCTTGGTATGGCAAGCAATATGCAGTTGCGGCAAAAGAAGCCAATCATTTGTTACAACGGGCTCTATAAATACCGAAATTTACATCAAGGAATGATTACAAAAAAGTCTGCTTCCATTCATAAGACTTCATAATGTGTCCACTTATTTTTGGCCTGACTTGGCATCCTGTCACTATGGTGAACAAGCCCTTGAGTGGTACAAGAACAATAATGTGGTATTTGTACCAAGAGAGGCAAATCCTCCAAACTGCCCGGAGCTAAGGCCAGTGGAGAGATATTGGGCTCTTGTTAAAAGAGAATTGAAGAGTACAAAAAAGGTGTCCAAAAGTGTGGTAGATTTTAAACGGAGATGGACTACATGTTCGAGCAAAGTGACAGAAAGCGCTATAAAAACGTTAATGGAAGGGTTTCCGAAAAGGGTTCAAAATTTCATCACTAGTGATTAAAACTATAAAAATATTTTTTTTTGTAAATTGTAATAATAATTTGAATCAAATAAAAAAACAATAAAGCTATAAGTTTAGTGGTTTCTTTTTTATAAACATATATGTATGTTAAGAATTTTTCGATCTCACTCCTTATTACTAAGAGTTTCACTGTGTTTCTCTTAATGTGCCCCTGGCACCTTCTCTCGCGCTGTCTTAGTGTCAACAACATGTTGTGGGGTTTTTCGTAATGTCAACAAAACATCTGGTATTAAACAGCAAAAAAAAAAAAACAAACATTTATTTATTTTTTTTTTTGTTTATTATTATTTGACATGCTACAGTGCAGGGTGTTTGTGATATTAATGTAATTGATGGGTTTGATTTTTTGGAGAATTTTGAATATACATAAATAATGGATGAGAAATAACTGGTAAAATTCGACCTATTTTATCTCTTACTATTATTGTAAAAGAATCATTTCATTCATTTATAAAAATCCAGAATTCAAGGTCCCGTGTCTGAATGAATAAATTTTACATTTATTTTCAAGAGTAGAGTACATTAAGTAGAATAGAGTGAAGTAGAAAAAAGTAGTAAAGGAAGAGTATAATACGAGTAGAGTAAGAGTTAGAGTAGAGTAAAAGTAGAGTAAGAGTAGAGTAAGAGTAGAGTAAGAGTAGAGTAAGAGTAGAGTAAGAGTACAGTAAGAGTACAGTAAGAGTAGAGTAAGAGTACAGTAAGAGTACAGTAAGAGTAGAGTAAGAGTAGAGTAAGAGTATAGTAAGAGTAGAGTAAGTGTAGAGTAAGAGTAGAGTAAGAGTAGAGTAAGAGTAGAGTAAGAGTAGAGTAAGAGTAGAGTAAGAGTTCAGTAAGAGTAGAGTAAGAGTAAGAGGAGAGTGAGAGTAGAGTAAGAGTAGAGTAAGAGTAGAGTAAAAGTAGAGTAAGAGTAGAGTAAGAGTAGAGTAAGAGTAGAGTAAGAGTAGAGTAAGAGTAGAGTAAAACTAAGAGTAGAGTACAGTAGGGTAGAGTAAGAGTAGAGTATGAGAAATGTAGGATTAGAATAAGAGTAGAGAAATGTAGGATTAGAATAAGAGTAGAGAAAGTGTAGAGTAAGAGTCGAGTAAGAGTAGAGTAAGAGTATAGTAAGAGTATAGTAGAGTTCGATTATTTATGCTTCAAAACTATTAAATTTTCTTTTTTATAAAATGTCAAGGTCATTGAAGTGCCACTCCCAAAGTCGACCTTTACCAAAATGAATAGTGTTAAATATATTTTTTTAATTTTTTTATTCATTAGAAAAGCATTTGTGTGTCTGAATATAATTAATATATTTAAATAAATAATACTTGTTGAAAAAGCATAATAAAGAAATAAAATAAATATTATAAATGATTTAAATACTTAATCTGCTGATTGTCTTCTATTCAGCGAGTCGAAAAAATACCAAAACTATATACATAGAAACAAAGAATATTAAAAAATTTTAAATATTTTTTCTTTTTTCATAATTAATATTGGTCACTGAACTTCAAAAGGTGAGGGCAGTATTAATGAGGTAGAAAAGGCAATATTCAAATAATGATTCAGATATGTTAAATCTACACATTTGCTTTTGGCGATGATGAATGATATGCGATGAATGTTAGCTACATCATGGTCAATAAACAGATCAAAGTCTTAAAGCAGAGATTCTTAAATTGTTTAATATTCATACATAATTTATAACTAATAAATTGTTCTATTGTAATTGTAATTTACTAGCTTTATAATGTTTATTTATTACAATGTTAACATTTACACTCTTTCTTCTTAAAAATTCCTGCTATGCAAATATCTTTTTCAGCTCGTAAATGTTTTTAAAATTTTTATTCTCATATATTGGTTTTGTTTATATATTATTTTTGTGTTTACAATATTCAAAATAAAATCTTCATGTGCAATTAATCGAGCTGAACAATTAAATTAAATCGCACATGATTTTTGCTGTTTTTGTTTCTTTGGTTTGTTTTTCTTTCTTAAATTTTGCGATTCTTAGAAAAATGTGTGCCATGTGTAAATTATTTTACAGCCATTTCGGCTGTTGTTGGGGGGTTTATGGAAATTCTCTAATTTATGTGCTAAAATCAAAAGCGAAAATAATTTTTATAATTTTAATTAGGCCAGCATTAACATTTTAGTTTTGCTTGTTTTTTGGTTTTGTTTTTAAGAAAATATAAATAAAATTTATTTAAAAAATTTTTTCTTGCATGTTTTTAAGAGGAAGGCACGGCATTTTGTTTAAAATTATATACTTTTTAAAATTTAATAAATTTGTTAGTTTAGTTTAATATGTAGTCCCAAAAACTTCTGATCTACAGATACTGTATAAATAAAGAGCTATTGTATAGCAGATTAAGAGTACTAGTGTAGGGTAAGAGTAGAGTAAAAATACAATAGAGAAGATGCTATACTCTTCTAAGAGTAGAGTAAGAGTAGAGTAAAGTAGGGTAAGAGCAGAGTTTAAGTAGAGTAAGAATAGAATAAGAGTAGAATAATAGTAGAGTAAGAGTAGAGTAAAAGTAGAATACAATAAGAGTACAGCAGAGCAGAGTAAAGTAGAGTAGAGAAAGAGTAGAGTAAGAGTAGAATAAGAGTAGAGTAAAGTAGAGTAAGAGTAGAGTAAGAGTGGAGGAAGAGTAGAAGAAGAGTAGAGTAAGAGTAGAGTAAGAGTAGAGTAAGAGTAGAGTAGAGTAAGAGTAGAGTAAGAGTAGAGTAGAGTAAGAGTAGAGTAAGAGTAGAGTAAGAGTAGAGTAAGAGTAGAGTAAGAGTAGAGTAAGAGTAGAGTAAGAGTAGAGTAAGAGTAGAGTAAGAGTAGAGTAGGAGTAGAGTAAGAGTAGAGTACGAGTAGAGTAAGAAAAGAGTAAGAAAAGAGTAAGAGTAGAGTGAGAGTAGAGTGAGAGTAAAGTAAGAGTATAGTAAGAGTAGATTAGAATAGAGTTGAGTAGAAAAAGAGTAGAGTGAGAGTAAAGTAAGAGTATAGTAAGAGTAGAGTAAGAAAAGAGTAAGAGTAGAGTAAGAGTAGAGTAAGAGTAGAGTGAGAGTAAAGTAAGAGTAGAGTGAGAGTAAAGTAAGAGTAGAGTAAGAGTAGAGTAAGAGTAGAGTAAGAGTAGAGTAAGAGTAGAGTAAGAGTAGAGTAAGAGTAGAGTAAGAGTAGAGTAAGAGTAGAGTAAGAGTAGAGTAAGAGTAGAGTAAGAGTAGAGTAAGAGTAGAGTAAGAGTAGAGTAAGAGTAGAGTAAGAGTAGAGTAAGAGTAGAGTGAGAGTAGAGTAAGAGTAAAGTTAGAGTAAGAGAAGAGTAAAGTATAGTAAAGTATAATAGAGTAAAGTAAAGAAAGAGTAGAGTAGGAGTAGATTAGAGTAAGGGTAGAGTAAATGTATAGTAAGAATAAAGTAAGAGTAAAGTAAGAGTAGAGTAACAGTAAGGGTAGAGTAAATGTATAGTAAGAATAAAGTAAGAGTAAAGTAAGACTAGAGTAACAGTAAGAGTAGAGAAGAGAGTTAGAAAAGAGTAAGAGTAACGTAAGAGTAGATTAACAGTATGAGTAGAGTAAGAGTAACGTAAGAGTAGAGTAACAGTAAGAGTAGAGTAAGAGTGGGGTAAGAGTAGAGTTAGAGTATAGTAGGAGTAGACCAAGAGTCAATGTGGAGTAAATTAAGAGTAGATTTGAATTTTGTGTTAAATTTATAAAATTGATATAATAAATACAATTTTCTTTTTTCTCTTTTTAGGTAAGTTAATGATAAATAAACATATAAACTTAAGGTATTGTATAAAATCCAAATTAAAATCTTGTTCGTAAATGTATATCGGTGTACCTTGATAATTCTTTACGAATGATTTCGGGCATTACTACTGCAACGAATTTATAAACATCACTTGTCAAATTATTACATTATTTGTAAAATTATGTATTTATAAAAAACGGGGGAGTTTATTTTTAAATGTACAATATTTGCTATAAAGCTATCAACGAAACCATGATTCACTATCGTTTCTAACAGTTAATTGCTCTCATATTAAATTTAGTTCACACATTTATCTCCATGCAAAGACAGAAAAAAAGCAAATACATTTTTGCAAAATAATGTAAATTGATGACGATGCGACTGATGGCGGCCTACAAACACGTTTTTTATCTTAATTCAACAAATATTGACCGGACTTTTTGTGATAAATGTTCATGTTTCTATATACTTGTTTCTTGTTAAATTTGATTACGTTTGACTACTATTTAATATATAAAATTTCACAGCAGACTAGTGGGTATCAATGAATGAATCATCATCATCGTTTAAAACGGTGTGTAAGACTTGTAGACTTGGTAGCATTGAATTCAATCACTAAAATTCACAAGACTTAAATCTTCTGCGATCGTATAACATAACAAATTTTTCTTTAGTCATTTGTTGCTATAAATCAAATTCTTTGAAACAAAAACACACATTTTGTATCTGCTTTTAGTTAAAGAATGTTGTAGTATTTCACATTTTTTTATCACTTGTGAACTTGGCTGTAAACATTCTTTACCTTAAAAAAAAACTTGCTAGAAGTAAGAGTCAGGGAGAGAGTATATACAATTTTCTACTATGAATCATCATCCATCCATTCAGCGAGTTATGTTTTCAATTAGAAATTGTTTTGCCTTTAATTCATGTGATTGCAAGCCAAAATCAAGTTACCAGAGATACTCAGCCGTATCAATGAGTGAACAATACATACTTGTCATGAACTTTTTGCGTTTTCTTGCAAAAATAAATTCAATCGTTTTTTTAGACAAGATAAATTTACTTCTTTTTTCTTGTAGTCGTATCGTATGATTTAGAGCATTGGAATGTTTTAGTTGATTATTCTGAAATCAATTACAAAATGCGAATATTGCTCATAAACAGTAGGGACTTTAAGGAAGTGATTATTGTGAGGTGACTTTAATAGGGAAAAGTATGAGTAGAGTAATAAGAGTAAAAATAGAGTAAGAGTAGAGTAAGGGTAAAGTAAGAGTAGATCATTAGTAGAGTAAGAGAAGATTAAGAGTAATGTAAAAGTATAGTAAGAGTAGAGTAAGAGTAGAGTAAGAGTATAGTAAGTTAAGAGTAAGAATAGAATAAGGGTTGAGTAAAGGTAGAAAAAGAGTAGAGTAAGAGTAGAGTAACAGTAGAGTAAGAGTAGAGTAAGAGTAGAGTAATAGTGGAGTAAAGTAGAGTAAGAGTAGAGTAAGAGTAGAGTAAGAGTAGAGTAAGAGTAGAGTAAGAGTAGAGTAAGAGTAGAGTAAGAGTAGAGTAAGAGTAGAGAAAGAGTAGAGTAGGAATAGAGTAAGAGTAGAGAAAGAGTAGAGTAAGAGTAGAGTAAGAGTAGAGTAAGAGTAGAGTAAAGTAAGAGTAGAGTAAGTGTAGAGTAAGAGTAGAGTAGAGTAAGAGTAGAGTAAGAGTAGGGTAAGAGTAGAGTAAGAATAGGGTAAGAGTAGAGTTAAAGTAGGGTAATAGTAGAGTAAGGGTAGAGTAAGAGTAGACAACAGTTAGAGTACAGTAAGAATAAAAGAGTAGAGTAAAATTAGAGTAAGAGTAGAGTAAGGGTAGAGCAAGAGTAGAGTAAGAATTGAGTAAGAGTAGAGTAATAGTAGAGAGAAAGAGAGGAGTAAGAGTAGAGTAAGAATTGAATAAGGGTAAAGTAAAATCAGTAGGATTGTTGTCCAATTCTAAGAGTAAAGTATGAGTGAATTACAGTGAAGTAAGAGTAGATAGAGAGTAGAGGAGAAGAAGTGTTAAGTATACGTAGAGCCTACTACTAGATATTTATGCAGGAAAGCTCTTAACAAAGCTGTTTGATGATCAAGGACTTAGAGTAAGAGTGTTGTCCTATTCTGAAATGGCTTAGACCTACTCAAAATCTGAATTGTTAAATCGCTGTGATTATAAGTTAACTTTCAAAAAAAATCTATGAAAATAAAAACTAAAACTTTTCCGTTCAGCCTTTGCTACCGGCACCCACTGTTTCTTCTTTTCTACATTGTAACCGTTTCATATTGCATGATTGTTTTGAATTTGTAGCGTGTATATCTGCGCAACAGCGTGTTTATTGTTTTGTACTACTTTGTACTTTTACAAAGCATATTATGCAACATGTTGCTTGCATCATGCTGGGCTTGCGTGTAAAAAAAAAGTAACAAAATTGAATATGTTGAACATAACAACAACACCTAAAGTATTTTTTTGTACAATCGTGATAAGTTTTAATGGTTTGCAAAAAAATGGGGAAAAATAAAATGTCAAGTATAAAAATGTAATTTATTTACACAAACAACACGCTTAGGCTCTTGTACTTGATCGATATACATATAACGGTAAAAAAGTCTTTTTGTTTATCGAGTAATTGTAACTGTCAGTTATAAGAAGGATGTAGGCTGTTGAAGATTGTATGCAGTTGTTGTACCTTGAAAAGGTACATAACTATGAAACCTTGATTGTGTCTTTCTTTTTTTTTTTTTGGTTTATCAAAATTTACTTATACTTTGTGTAAAAGAAATTTTTGTTCAGCATAAAAGAGTTTTTATGGCAAAAATATAATTTATTGAAGTTTTAAAAGGAAAACAAATAAACACTGAAAGAAATTTTTAAAAGAAATTATTTTGATTTCTTTTTAATTTTATAAAGTTTTTATGGACTTAAAGATAGTTTTTGTCTTTTTTCTTTTATTGAGAAAGTGTTTTCTATTATTTCATATATTTTTCAAAAGTTATTGCACTCTTTTGACCTTCCTCAGGTAAAAATGAAAATAAAATATAAAATTAAGTTTCTAATTAATCATATTTTAATGACAAATTTCACACATTTTTTCAAAATAGTGTATGGCTAATAATAACTTTAAAGCAACATGTTGCAAACCATATACTATTATCAACATGTTGCTTAGCATATGTTAAACAAAAATCGTCAAACCTTAGCAGTGCATTCTAGAAATATGATCAAAACAAAACTAAAAAAATAACACAACAAAATATTAAGCAGCCATATTAAAAACCAATAAAGTATCTAACAGATACATTTGAACGAAATGGCAAGACGCATGCAACAGATACGAAAAAAAAGTACACACACACAAACAAGATACAAACAACATGAATATCTATAAACATTATTGAAATGATCAGTGATCACTGATCACCAACACCACTTGACGACGCACTTAACGATTCGCACGCCAAACACAAGTCACTCAGTCTCTGGACGAACACTTAACGAAACGGTTCGTAGTTCTTGACACGGCGTGCGTGCAATAGTGTAAAAGTCAGACGAAAGTATACAGAAATAGTAAATATTCAGAATTTAAAGAAGAAAAAAAAACAACAATTAAAAAAATTTTGTATTTATAAGTGTGTGTTGTATAGAGTCCATATAAATGAAAAAAAGATTGAAGTGTATGGAATAGTTCAGCTGGAAAATACATCAAAACAAAGATCGTTTTTAGATTGGTATTGTTTTGTTTCATTTTTTTTTTCTTAAGTCAAACAAAAGAAATCTCAAATTGAAAAATAATAAATATATTAAACAAAAAAGTATAAACAATTGGAAAAATATATAAAAGAAAATCGAGAAAAGAAAAAGAAAAATAATTTAAAGATTAAACAAAAGCTGTGGTATGAAATTTCCATTGTAAGAGAAGATTTAAAGAAGATGTGAAATATTTTATAAAAAAATCTAAAAAATATTACAAAAAGTTTAAAATTTATTTAAAATTTATGTGAATAATTTGAAATTTTCTTAATAAGTGTGTGTGTTTATTGTTATTTTTCTTGGAGCTATTAAAATTTTTAAGAAAAAAAATTAAAATCTAAATATTTAGGTAAATTACTGTGCAAATTAAGTTTTATGTGCAAAAATATTTTCATAAAATTCTTATAGTTTTTCTTTAAATAAACTTAAATGAGAAAAGTTTTAAATTTTTTTCCTAAGAATGCCAAGTGTTTTTTAAATTAAATAAAATATTTAAAAAATTAAAAAAAATAGATAAACCTAATGTCAAATATTTACTAAAAGTCAGTCAGTTTGAACGCCATTATGTCTATATATACGATTCAACATTATTTCCAATTGCAAACATCAGGAGAGATAAAAACTGTTTAACAAAACTTGTGTGAACATAGCATTTATTAAAAATATGCAAAACTATAGATTGTTTCATAAATTTAGTGTAAAAAAAGTTTAAAAAAGTTTAATGTATATATTTGGTCGTTTTTAAAATCAATTCCGAAAATTATTGGATTCTATGACAAAACCAAGTGTGAACATAATAATTGGAAATTTAAGTAAATGTTAAAAGTTAAGTACTAAAACCTAGATAGATCGATTAAGGATCTTCATGTTTAAAGTTAAAAACTACATCTAAAGTTAAAAACAAATATTTTAGAAGAAAACTATGTTCACACTTGTTAAATATGTCATATATAAGAACGCAGTTCAGAAATTAACATTTAAAAATGTCCTTGTCGTATTTGCAATTGCAAACATCATAAAAAAAATAAAAACTTTCTAACAATAGTTTTTTAAATTGTTTTATAATGGTTCTGTGTAAACATGGCAATTATTTTTAATATGTTAAACTTATAAAAGGGTCTTAAATTCAGTGTTAAACGTTAAATACTAAAATTTTTTAAACGACTAGAACTCATCACGTTTTATAAAAATTAACTATAAAGTTATACTGAAGACTAAAACCATGTTCACACTTGTTAAATATTTCAAATATAAGAACGCTGTTTTGATGTTAACTTTTAGAAATGTTTGTTTTCATAAGATTTGTTATTATTTGCATTTAAGTGGCCTCCAATAATTTAGTGGTTGTGTTCTAGTCTGGTAGACCGGAGGTGGTGGGTTCGATTGCCACCTGTGGCACTGGTTAAGGAGCGCTCAACAGGCCCGTTAAAGGCGTAGGTGTATTTTTTCGGATTTGATGTATATACATCCTCTTTTCAAATAAACTAACTATTTGCATTTAAAAACATCATACAACATAAAATATTTTTAACAAAAGTAAAATTTAAATATGTTTTCTCAAATATTTATTAGGTGTGAACAAAGCAATTATTTCAAATGTGCTAAACTCGAGATTGGATCTTAAATTTAACTTTGAAACTTAACACGTATTAAGCATTCTAACTTGAATTGATTGTCTTAAGCTCATCAAATTTAAAGATTACATTAAATCAACAATGAATTCTTTTCGGAATTAGTAATAAACTAAAAACATTTTCAGTTGTACAACATAGATTGTTATACGATTTTTAATAACAATATATTTGTTTACATTAGTTTATTTAAAAAAATACCTAAACATTTGACTGCAATTGTTGCAGTCGTGTTAGAGTGCCGATAGTCACGTCTCTATTTAACGGAAGATATAGTAATTGAGACAGCTGCTGTTATATTTTGTAAACATTAAGCTCAATATGATACTGCTTGCTTAGAAATCCTAAATGATTTGGGAAATGCATGATGAACAAGTTGTTTCAAAATTTTAGTTGTAATCAAAAGTGATTAATTGGTCTCACCACTCCAAAATATCTGTGGAAACATTACATTTAAATATAAATGGGTAGGATAGGGGGAGGAACAGGTTGTTTTAACAATTTGTTTATAGTTCTAAAAGAGCAAACTAGACGGTCATTGAAACCACTAAAATTCATCAATATAAATTTTATAGATTTCATTTTAGAGATCTGTAACATTTGGTCTTTCCTCTCTATCACATCGTATTTCCAATTAGAATGTTGAAAAAGATCAAATAAATATCAATTGTCAATGGAATACATAAACTCAAGACATTTTTTAGCAATAAGAACAGGTAAACAGTTACCAAAACAATCCATTAGGTTCTCTTACATATATTTTTGCAATTTTTTAGATATTTAGAGTATTTTTCTAACGCCCAACCACCTCGATAAGATCGTTTCCCTATTGAGCTAAAAATTGACATTTTCGGTCATGATCGAAACGTTTGCATTGATCTCACAATGCTTCTTTTCAAGCATACAGACCGAGGTGGATATGTATAGAGTTATATTTGGGGTCAATGATCGATAAGGGATTTTTCAATAAGTGAAAGGGATTTAGTTGGAGAAATGATTTCAATTGTATTAAAGAATGATTCAAGCCCGATATTCCTCTCTCTGGTAGATAAGCTGGTAGTATTCTAGTCTGTCATGGTTTTAATTACCAGCTGAGACAGACTCAATAAAGGCCTATAGATATTTCTGCCTCCTCTCAAATTACTTAAGAAGCTGTAGCTAGTTATGGACTATTTCAACTTAAAATATATGAACTAAATTACATTTAGATTAATTTTTATTTAGAAAAGACCTTTTTATCAAAAAATGTGACTTGGTGTTGCTGAATCAAGGATTTTGAGGTAATCAAATATATGGTTAACAATTGAATTACAAACTTACCTTAAGACACGCATTTTCGCAACTTTAATACGAATATCATGAAACAAAAGTACATCACTTGCAATTTCCATTAAATGCAACAGATCATACAACCTTTGTAAACAAAAATTGCAACAAACTTTACACTTTTTTACAAACAACGCGAACACACTTTTAAACGCCATTAAATGCAATAGACAGATCACCTCTAAAATTTGCAAGAAACTTTACGCGACTTTTTTCCTATAAATAATTAACTTTTCGACCGAATTTTTATTACACTTATAAAATATGAATATTTAACTTTAATTTAATACTAATTACTTAAAAAACTTTACAATTTTTAACCATTTAATTAACTTTGAAAGCCTGCACCGAATTTAAAACGTGTTAATGCGTTTCAATTAAAATAACTAAATGAAAAAGAAAGCGTGGGAGAGAGAGAAACAAACAAAAGTAGCAGAGTTGTATATAAAGGGCACTTGTTGCTATATCAAAGAGGAGTTAAAATAATAAACTTTTTATGAATAAGGAAACTTTTGTTAAGGAAAATTTAAATTTTTAAAAGGGAATACTAAACAATGGTGGAGATTATAGACTAAAGTGAAGACTAGAATGTAGACGAGTATATGGACTACAATCGAGACTATTATCTAGTCTACTAGATAATTGACAAACTACAGACGAGACTATTAACTAGAATATAAATATACTAAACTATGACTAGATCATAGATTATACTATTGATTAGATTGTAGACACTATAGACTAGACCATAGACTAGAATAAACACTAAACTATATATTCTATATGACTAGACTATAAACTGGACTGTAGCCAATGCTAGACTATAGACTATACTAGAAAATAGACTAGACTATGGACTATACTATAGACTAAAGTAAAGACTAGACTGTAGGCTAGACTATAGACTAAACTATATAGTTTACTATAGACTACATTAAAGACTATACCGTATACAATAGACTAGACTATAGACTAGACTGTAGATTATATTATAGACTAGACTGTAGACTAGACTATAGACTAGACTATAGACTAGACTATAGACTAGACTATAGACTAGACTATAGACTAGACTATATACTAGACTATAGACTAGAATATAGACTAGACTATAGACTAGACTATAGACTAGACTATAGACTAGACTATAGACTAGACTATAGACTAGACTATAGACTAGACTATAGACTAGACTATAGACTAGACTATAGACTAGACTATAGACTAGACTATAGACTAGACTATAGACTAGACTATAGACTAGACTATAGACTAGACTATAGAATGAATTAAAGACAATACCAGACTACAGGCTAGACTATATGCTAAATTATATGCTAGACTATAGACTAGACTATATACTAAACTTTGAACTTGACTATGGTCAAGACTATAGACTTGAGTGTAAACTAAAGTCTAAACTATAAACTATTGACTAGACCATATGCTAAAGTAAACTAAACTACAGACTAGACTATAGGCTAGACTATAGACTAAACTGTAGACTAAACTATAGACTATACTACAGACTATACTACAGACTAGATTATAGACTTTAATATAGAATAGTCTATAGACTTGATTATGGACTCAACCATAGACTAGAATTTAGACTTGGTTAAAGACAAGTCTATAGACTTAATTATAGAATAGATTATAGACCAGGCTTTAGATTATACTATTAGAATAGACCATAGACTAGACAACGTATACAGATACTATATACTAGAATTAAGATTACATTATAGACTAGACTAAAATATCGACTATAAACAAGACTAGACTAGACTTAGTTAAAATTAAAACTTGAAAATTGTTAATGTAAAACGGAAGTTGCACTTTTTTTGTTGTTGTTGTTGTCATTTTGAATAACAAAAACAAAAATGTAGGTGTGTAAGTAACAACACTAATAATAAACAAACAAAAAGTCATATTTAACACTCGAGTAACAAATTCGACAAGAAGGTTAACTTAACCAACCGTGTGGGTTTATTAGAGGCTTTTTTTCTTTAAACAAATTAAAAAATCTGTAAAGAAAAAACCTTACATAACCAAATAACGCCTTTGTAAATTAAAATTATTTCATATAACATGAGACCAGTTTAATTTTGTATAAAAAAGTCAAGGATTTCTTACAAGTCTTGAAAAAAATAAATAATTAAAATAAAATTCTTTCAATTGTTTTTTCAATTTATAAATGATGAAATTATTTTTTTAACAAATTTCACAATTTTAGTAAATATTCTGTTTCATTAGTAACTAAACTGGTTAGTTAATGTTTACCATTTTTAGTAAAATTTTTAAATGAAAGTTTTTTTCGCTTTATTTTATTATTGATCATTTTAATCGGTTATTTGTCATAAGACCTTATTTGAAAAAATACTTAAATATCTTAAGAAAGAATATTGATGATTTCCGTTAAATAAACTTTTTACAATTATGGTAAATATTAGAAACATTTTCTTTAAAAATGCAAAGATTAATGATATAATAATTATTATTAATAAATATAATAAATAATAAATAAATTCTATATATTATTTCAAATTCCCCTTTCAAATCTAATTCTGTTATATTTTTCGTACCAATAAAAGCAACACTGTCCCACTAGTATAAGTAAAGCTCAAAGTTGGTTTAAATTTCCTTTTAACGCCGTCAGTGCTAGGCGCCACTCTGCTAAAAAGTTAATAACTATAAATTGCTTTTGTTTTTTCCTTTTTTCAACAAAAATTTAGAAATTACTATAACCAAAGTTAAATTAAAGTTAAAAATATTAAAAAATATTCAATAATAAAGCCTTTTATGGACTTTTCTTCAACAAATTCTAGTTTTAGCTTTTTGAATAAACAATTTTATATTAAAAAATCTTATGGTTATGTTTATATTTTAATATGTTTTCATCTTCTATTTTGTGGAATTTCCTTTTTTAGTCTAATTAATAAATACAATTTTTTCTCTAATAATTTAAAGTTTTTATTTCCTTATCGCTTTTTTATACAAGTGTGCTTGAAAAAAAAATTTTAAATAATAAACATTTAGAACCAAAACTTTTGCCGGTCCATTGCCGTTAAATTTTTCTTACTTTATCTTTTTTTATTATGTTGTTATTGTTTTTATTTCTTCAATATATTTGTTTTCTCTTGTAAAAATCATAAAATTGTTTATGTCTATTAGTTTTGTTTTCCATCTTCCAAATGCTTTAATAGCAGAATTTTTATTGTTTTATTTATTTAAAATCTGTAAATGTGCGAATCGAAAAAAGTTTTTAAAATAAATAAATTAACTGGTATGAGTACTATTTCTTTTGTTTAATACTTTTTAAAAACATAAGGTAACCAATAATATCTTAAGTTTTACGAACAAAGTAAATTTCCGCTTAAATTAGAAAAATCCCCTAAAAGATTTAAAAAACGTGAATTACTTGTAATTGATAACATTTGACTATAGAATAGTCTACAGTTTTGACTATAGAATAGTCTATAGTCTTGGTTAGACTTGATTATAGAATAGCTATAGTCTTGACTACAGAATAGTCTATAGTCTTGACTATAGAATAGTCTATAGTCTTGACTGTAGAATATTCTATAGTCTATAGACAATCTATAGCTTTTACTATAGTACAGCCTATAGTTTTGACTGTAGATCAGTCTATTGTATTGACTATAGAACAGTCTACAGTCTTGATTATAGAAGAGAATATAGTCTTGACTATAGAATGGTCTATAGTCTTGACTATAGAATAGTCTATAGACTTGACTATAGAATAGTTTATAGTCTTGACTATAGAACAGTCTATAGTCTTGACTATAGAA